>NC_141081.1:46822632-47077632 GCF_041138505.1 Cibotium barometz | reverse complement strand
ATTTCTCAAGTCCCAAGTAAACTACGACTCTTTTTGGGTGTCCAATTTGAGTCCAAGGACAGTCAAATCCTACCTAAATTTGACATTTTGGATTCAAATCCGCACTCGAATTCTTTGATTTTTGAAGTTAAATTAAGTTACGTGCGGGTCGGAGCGTGCGGGTCGGAGTGAAAATTTGCAACTATGTCTAATGCGGGTGATGCTAGCAACTTCGGTAATGAATCTCCATTTACCAAAGCGAGACTTCATCAATTTGAGAACTGTAAATGTTTCCTCTCATTTCACACAAAGGCAAGAACGAGTGTTACTAAAACAAGCAAAAGCTTACCTCATTTTTGTGAATGAAATTGAAGCTAAAGAATCATCATTGTCTGTATCACAAAAGAATTTCCTTGCTTCATAAAAATATTGTTTTGTTAGTGACTACCCACCTCATTTGCCTCCTTCACGTGGTGACCTAGACCATAAAATAGAACTATTTCCTGGCACGTCCCACCTCTACATAAGGCTCCATATAGGCATGGACCTTTGCACCAACAGGAGATAACTATTATATACCTCCATGGTTGATAATCAAGAAAGGTCACTTACCATTATCACTACTAGTGCTAAGCATATATAAGGTGAGCAACATGGATGTGTATTTGGAACCATTGATAAGAAGAAACACAAATTCTATGGGAAGCGATAAAAGTCTGCAGGGTTAGCCCCGTGATGCACCGCTACAATTTGGGGCATTGTAATGTGAACAATGCATGAACTTTTGGGATATGGGAAGTGCATGGGGCTTGCCACAAGTGGATACATGTATATCCCATTTGTGGCCTAAACCTACAAGCATGGCATTTTAAGCTTTAAAGAAGATGATGCATGACGACCATGTGTAATACCTTTTTTAATGCCACATCATGTGCAAGGGCTATCTTGGGTGCTATCAAAGGATCGATGGTCACAAAAAAGGCATTACAATGCTTGGATGGTATTAGACAACAATGATTGCCTATGTGGAATGAAGCGGTTGTCCATCCTACACCGGGTTATTGGCAAACTCTACTTATCAACAATCTTCTTGAATCCATGCACATATTCAAGATCATGGTACAAACCATACGGGGTCACCTCATAGGTGTCAAAGACAAATGTGGGTGGCGTGAAGATCTCAAGGAGTCAAACAGAGAGCATATGTTGTGCGATGGGCCCACATGGACATTCACAAAGAAAGAGGATCAACAAGTGAAGCCTGTGATCAAAGCATTTTGGACACCAATAGGCCACGTGCATTGCCTAAAAGTTGCAATAATAGGCTTAGCATCATAAAAGCACATGACTGGTATAAGTTGTTACAATTTATCTTGTTAGCTGCCGTCAAAGACTGTCTTATATATGAAGTGGTATACAAGATATCTAGGCTTGTAAGGTGGATATCTCAAAAGGATATTTCAACTAAAAGTATTGAAGAAAACAAAATAAATGCTATCAAAGCAGTGTGCTCGTTAGAGAAGCACTTTCCAAGTAGTGCAATGACAATACATGTTCACTTGCTACATATACTTGATGAGGTTGCACTTGTTGTTAGCTCTGGGAATGTGCATACTTGGATGATGTTTAACTTGGAATGATTCGTGAGTGAATACTTTGAAGGGTTTTACATAAGATGCTACGGTTTATCTTGCTAGTTGCCAATCAAAGGTTGTCTTACACGTGAAATTGAACAATTGGTATACACGATATCAAGGCTTGTGAGGTGGATATCTCAAAAGGAGATTTCAATTGAAAGTATTGAAGATAATAGACCAAATGTGCTTGTTGCTAGAGAATCACTTTCCAAGTAGTGCAATGACAATCCGTACTTGTACATATAATGGATAAGGTTGCGCTTCCTGGAATCGTGCATACTTGCTAGATGTTTTACTTGAAATGATTCATGAAGAATTTGAAGGGTTTTGTTAGTAGGCAAAGGGCAAGTCAAATAAAGAAGATGAGCACATAAATGGCAAAGTACCACAAGGCAATATAAAAAAATGTATGATGAGTGAAGCACTAAGAGAAAAGGTGAATTAATTATGCATTCTCAACCATCTTGCCATGGACAAGTGGTTAAAACTATACAAGCAAGAGTCATGTAGTATAGAGCAACAATGATCTACTTTCAGAGCAGCACATAAATGAATCTAGCGTATAATTTTCACCATGCCTAAAAGCTCTTCCAATGCACATGACCTTGAAATAGCTAGATCCTAGCTAGATTATGCTCTCAAGAATGCGGAGAACAAGTGCCAAAGGAGGAGGAGAGAGAGTTTGCAAGAGGTTGCCAATGGAAATGTAAGCAATCTAAGGCACTATGGTCCTTTGGCCGTCACTATAGAGTGCATCACATTGACCAAAAGAGAACCAATTGTGACTCATGTGTGATGGCTGAATTTGATCAAGAGACAAGCTCAAGTTTGACAAAGATAACACATTGCAGCACAATCCAAGATGTATTTAAGGTAGACTATAGAGCATTTTATATGTATATCCTTGATGTTAAATGATTTAATCCAATAACCTCTAGATCAAATCCAGCAATCCGCAGGGACAATATTGGCTTTATTGTAGTAGACTCAACAGGAGCATGGACGAATGCAAGCGACACTTTTGTTCTTGCCTCTACAATTGAACAAGTAGAGATGTATCTTCTTTTATAATTTAATAATGAGATATTTCATGTTCTAACATGTGATATTGATGGTCATTTCTTCATATTGTTTTTCATCCCATTCCAAGAAACGAGCATTGGTGCTACATAATTCAACTGTCTCTATGTGTACAAAGAAAATATTTGAAGGTCAACATATAGAGGCGCTTCTAAACAAGATACAAACTATGACGAAACAAATCCATACACTTGAATTTAATGCACCAAACAGCAAGGACTTGGATGAGGGATATCTAGAAAAAAAGCAATTAAGCTAGCATCAAGGATCAAGACAATGCTTATATAGATAGCATCAGAGAGGAAAGTATGCACATGATGCTTGAAGGGTCAAAAATTGAGAATGAGGACAAGCTTGAAAGCATTGATGGAACCTCCATATATATATTGATGTACATGCTTGTAGAGCATCATTGGAAGATGATAACATGTAGGAAACTACTCTAATCTGAGCATACACTTGTAATGTG
This sequence comes from Cibotium barometz, assembly GCF_041138505.1. NCBI lineage: Eukaryota > Viridiplantae > Streptophyta > Polypodiopsida > Cyatheales > Cibotiaceae > Cibotium > Cibotium barometz. The sequence goes on along the minus strand of NC_141081.1, from coordinate 47,074,467 downwards.
TCGCTTCTAATTAATGAATTCTATCTTGTATATATACTTTTAGGTCTCATTGTTTTTGTTTCTCTTTTCACAATATTTTTCTTTTTGTTTCAATATTAGAATGCTACAAATGGATTTTGTTTCAATGTGATTATGTGTATTAGCTCAATGTGATTAAGTTGCAAGTGTGAATATGCCCTTGTAAATATTTAGTGATGGCAAAATGAAAAATAAAAAAGCATGTAAAGAAATATTGAAATGTAAATGGGTGTAAGTATGTTAACTTGATACACTCTTTATGCTTGTTATTTAATCCAAATAACACATTTTCTTAAAATTACACTTGTTATTTAATCCAAATAACACATTTTCTTAAAATAGAAAAAAGATTAGATGTGTAAAATATGCAAAATTAAGCTATTTTTTCTTTTTAGATGTTGGTGTAATCATGCAAAGTATACGTGGTACTTGTGAGGCTAAAGGAGTTTTGTACTACCCTAGCAAAATTTAATTCATACTATGGCCTCACTATAGAGGTAGGAGCTATAGAAATTTGCACGTAGGAGCAGATCCTAAAATCCTCAGTTGGGAGAAAATTACGAATGTAGAGTGGTTAGCATGTTTAGCGTCTAGATAGCTAAAGAATATAAATTAATATCGCCTCAAATGCAATTGACGTCTACCATCACATAATGTTGTTCTGCCATAAATTGTCAGAAGTGCCTGCCAACAAATAAGGAGATCACTTACACATTTGGGGATTAGAGTTTTTTATAAAAACCACGAAAGAAACTCTTGTTACGCTTGGTGTTTTTGATATTGAAGAGATATAACCACACAAGGATATGAATATAACAATGCTCTTGGTAATTGCTAGTAGTTAGCAAAATATCAAGATTGAATGATTAGTCTATGTATATCTACTTAATTTGATGTTATGTTTTGTAGATTGAAGTGGAATTGAAGGATGCACGGAAGTTTATAGGTGTGAAAAATAATTGTAGCGAGTGCTGCATATGTGGAGCCAGCTCTGAGCCTTCAATCAAGGCGTTGCCAATGCCTTATGTACTCTAGCCATATCCACATTCACAAAGGATGTAGTTGATGGCATAGTACAAGAAGGATCCATGAAAGATGTAGCCCACAACCAATGCATTGTCAGCTCCAAGCCTTCAATCAAGGTGTTGCCAATGCCTTATGTACTTTGGCCATAGCCACATTCACAAAGGATGTAATTGATGGCATAGTACAGGAAGGATCCATGACAGATGTAGCCCATAACCAATGCATTGCCTGTGGCTTGTATGTTGAAGGTACACTTTTTGCTCTGGCCATGCTGGCTTGTAAGCATAAGTATCCCTTATTATGCTTTGCAATCACTTATTATGCTTTACAAGTGCATACTACCTGGAGTTGAAAGTAGGGCTATAGGATGCTGGCATAAGATACCAAATTATATGTCATGTAAGGTTGGTGGACTGTTGGGATTTATCACAAAGTTAAAGGAGTGCAACAATGTAATTTAGGCACTACTTTTATGTATGCCATGACATCACTTACATTAGGTAAGCATAACATGTCATGCACTTCTAAATGGCTATATAATAGCCTCTTCTATTGCAATTCAACATATCAGTTGAGCAAGATCTAGTCTCTTGTGTAGTCCATCTTTAGGAGTAGGTATACATTAGTTTAGCTTGCTTAATCTCCTTTAGTAGCTCATAAGCTAGTGTGTAGTCCATCTTTAGGAGTAGGTATACATTAGTTTAGCTTGCTTAATCTCATTTAGTAGCTCATAAGCTAGTGTGTGTATCTCTCCATGTGTGTATGCTAGTGCTTGCCCTCTCTCCATTTCGCCTTGTGTCTCCCTTGCTACATACATTAATCATCATGGTATGGATCTAACCATCCTCTAGTGCTTAAGCTAATCCTCTTAATGCTCTAATCAGTCCTCACCTTTTGCATTAATGGGGTAACCTATATCCCCATTTCCCAAGCCGATCTCATATGACTTTTATATCTAGTATTATTTAATATTCTCACTAACACTCTTGTATGCTACTTGCTTAGTATGGGAGATTTTTGGCTAGAGTCCTTACTTTTCTATGCTAATTAGCATATCCCAGATACTAACTAGCTTGCACTAACTGATAAATCTAGATATGCTAACAATTTGGGTATGCTAACTGGCATATTGGTATGCTAACTAACATATTAGTATGCTACTAAGAATATCAACCATGAGGTAACTAACATATTAGTATGCTACTAAGAATATCAACCATGCTAATAATCATTTGGGTATGCTAACTGGCATATGGGTATGCTAACTAACATATTAGTATGCTACTAAGAATATCAACCATGAGGTAACTAACATATTAGTATGCTACTAAGAATATCAACCATGCTAATAATCATGTCTTGTATTCCCATTCGCATATGAGGTATGCTAATAGCATGCTAACTAGCATACATGTTTACTAACTAGCACATATGTATGCTAGTTAGCAAACCTATATACTAATTAGCATACATGTATGCTAACTAGCATATCGGTATGCTAATAGGAATATCAACCTTGCTAATAATCATGTCTTGTACTCTCATTAGCATATGAGGTATGCTAATTAGCATATCAGTAATGTTAAGTAGCATAAAGGAAATCTTACAATCATACTTTGGTATGCTTAAAAGCATTGAGGTATGCTAATTAGCATACTGATATGCTAACTAGCATACATGTGTGCTAGGCTGATTAGCATACTGATATGCTAACTAGCATACATGTGTGCTAGCTGACATATCTAGCTTTGCTAACAATTTGAGTATGCTAACTAGAATAACCAGACCGGGTACCCTAATGAGCATATCAGGTATGCTAATTAGCATACTAACTAGCACATCAAGTTTGCTAACTAGCATATCAGGTATATTAACTATCAAGTATACTAACTATCAAGTATGCTTCTTAGCATACAAGGAATGCTCGCAATCATACAAGGAAGGATAAAATGCATACCTAGGTATGCTTACAAGCATAGGGGTATGCTAACTAACATAGGGGTATGCTAACGAGCATACAAGGAATGCTAACAAGCATACTAGGAAGGCTTAGAAGCATACTAGGAAGGCTTAGAAGCATACTTAAGTATTCTTACAAGCATGCAAGTATTCTAAATAGCATACATGTATGATTATTCATACAAGTATACAAACTAGCAAATAGGTATGATTATTCATACAAATTAATGGCCATTATGCAAACAAAATATTAATTTTAGCCTCCTTGTCTCTGGCAAAACATGAAACATGAAATTAAGGTAAAGTGTCTCTAGCATCCATAGGCTTCAAACATGAAACATGAAATTAAGGTAAAGTGTCTCTAGCATCCATAGGCTTCATGTGAGAAGCTGACCAAGGACAAACATTAATTTTTAACTCTTGTGCATTTTAAACAAAACATATGCAAAGGAATTTCAAAAACTATAATTTCACTATACTTTCAATACCATAAAAAATTGAAGATGTTGGGCTAATGCCCTTCCCACAAGCAAACTTTGGATTTCATGGGCTAATGCCCATTACATTACCACACTTCACACAAAACACTAGTAAACTAGGAAGACCATGGGATAATGCCCATTACAATAGGAGACTGCACACAAAACATACACATTGGACTATTGCCCATTACATAAGCACCCTTCACACAAGTATCCTTGGCAATTATTTAAGGAGGCACAAAGGCCTTCGCGCGCCAAGGTGAAACATTTATCCATGCAAGCACTACTCTCCCAAGTATAGCTTAAAATAGCTGCAGATTTGCTCCGTCTCTGTGTCAGTACAAAATCCCATGGCCTTCTACTGGCTAACTCCATTTTCATACTTCACTCAAAGCACATCCTTATGGGAAGGGTCATGGGGATTTTCAGTGCTGTCTTTAAACCGATGATAAATTTCCCTAATCAACTCTTTGTCAACCATGCAGAAACTAATAACCAAAACACATTTGAGTAGGTCATGAATTTTTTATTAGCTGCTGGGGGCAACGACATTTGCCTTCATGTTGCTTTCCTTAGTTACCATTTGTAGTGTGTGGTAGAGTGTAAGTGTGAATATGGAAGAGTGTTAGTGAGGTAGAGGATAAGGGAGAGTGTATGTGTGTGTAAGGTAGACTATAAGTGTGAGGTAGAAAGTGAGTGTGAGTGAGGTAGAGAGTGAGTGTAAGTGTGAGGTAGAGTGTAAGTAGTAGAGTGATAGTAGTGAGGTAGAGGATAATTGTTAGTGAGGTAAAGGGTAAGGGAGAGTGTATGTGTGTGTGAGGTAAAGGGTAAGGGAGAGTGTATGTGTGTGTGAGGTAAAGTGTAAATGTGAGGTAGAGGATAATTGTTAGTGAGGTAAAGGGTAAGGGAGAGTGTATGTGTGTGTGAGGTAAAGTGTAAATGTGAGGTAGAGTGTAAGTAGTAGAGTGATAGTAGTGAGGTAGAGGATAATTGTTAGTGAGGTAAAGGGTAAGGGAGAGTGTATGTGTAAGTAGTAGAATGATAGTAGTGAGGTAGAGGATAATTTTTAGTGAGGTAAAGGGTAAGGGAGAGTGTATGTGTGTGTGAGGTAGAGTGTAAATGTGAGGTAGAGTGTGAGTGTGAGTGAGGTAGATTGTAAGGTAGAGTGTGAGTGTGGTAGATTGTAAGGTAGAGTGTGAGTGTGAGGTAGAGTGTGAGTGTGAGTGAGGTAGAGTGTAAGGTGAGTGTGAGTGTGGTAGATTGTAAGGTAGAGTGTGAGTGTGAGTAAGGTAGAGTGTGAGGTAGAGTGTGAGTGTGAGTTGTTAGCACTTTCATCCCCAGTTTCTGCTCTGTATGGTGCCCATTTGGTCCCCTTTTGCATGGCCCTTGTTTGTGGGCTGGCCACCCCTTTTTTAGTATTTTTCTGGGATTTTTCCCAGCCTTTCTGGCATTTTTCTAGGGAGCCATGTCCAACAGCTCCAGTCGGCCTGTTTCCATGCTCCAGTCGGCCAGCTCTTCCCCACTATAAATAGTGGGTGCTGGCCTCTCATTTTTCATAGAGTCTTGTAGTTATTTGCTCCCTCACTTATGAGACTATCACTGTCTCTTGCTTGGGACTGTTTTGGTTCAGTATATTCAGCATAGTTTGCTCCATATCTCTCTCTCTCTTGCACTCTCTGTTCAGCACATTCTAGTGCCACTCTGCTTCCGCTCTGTGCACTCTTTCATGGTATCATCGCTCTAGGTTAGCAACCTTTCTGCTGCCCCAGTTCAGCCCTGTTTTCAGCACTTCTCCTCTGCGTTTTCTTCCAGATCCATAGCTTTTTGCTGCTGCGTTTTCTGGACAGCACTCTGCTGGTCGGTTCCTCTTCAGATTGGCTTCACCGATTCAGCCGTCTGGCTCTTGGAGATCAGTGTTTCATTGCCCACTTGGAGATTGGACTGCAGGCGGCCTGTTTTCTACAGGACAGCACTTCTTCATTGCTGCGTTTTTCCTCTCCAGTGGTTCTTTCCCTTTGCAGAGGGGGCTTGTGGTGTTGCAGGCTTTGGTGGCACACTTGGTACCTGTGGAGGACACTTTTTTCAGAGATTGTGCATTTCTTGAGATTGAGCCCAAGCTCTTGTGATGGCTGCTCCCACTTCTCTTCATATGTTTGCAGAGTCTGCCAAGTTGGATGGTTCCAACTACACCCTATGGAAGGTGAAGGTGAAATCGGCCTTGCGTGGCGTGGATCTCTGGGATTGGCTTGTTACACCAGCCAATGCCACCCCTCCCACCCTTGCTTCCGGTGGTGTGACTCAGGCACATATTGATATTTGGCAGTCGAATGATCGACGTGTTTTTTCCTTTCTGATGTTGAACTGTCAGGATGCTGTTCTCTCTCATGTGCGTACAGCTGATGCTGCACATGAAGTTTGGAAGGCTTTTTCAGATCTCTATGAGATTAAGTCTCCGGGTCGGATTTTGGCATTGGAAAAGCAACTTATGAATTTATCAGTTTCTGCGTTTCCATCTTTATCTGCTTTCATCTCGAAGATGAAAGATCTCCGGGACGAGCTTGCTGTTTGTGGCAAGGACATCTCCACAGAGGATATGGCTATTCGGCTGCTCTCCAAACTTCCAGAGAGGTTTGATGCATACTTTCAGTCTCTGGTTTCTTCTCCTCGTCCTGTTCCAGTTACTTGGGAGGATGTTCTCCCCTCCATTATGCAGATAGAGTCTCGCTTTGAGGAGCGGACTGGCACCTCCGGTGGCCCTGATGGAGCTTTAGCAGCACGAGATAAAGGGAAGTCTCAACAAAAGAAAGGTAAAGGGGGTTCTGACAAGAACTCCAAGGATTCCGATAAGGATAAAGACAACAAATCTTCAAAGAATAAAGACATTGAATGTCACTATTGTGGCAAGAAGGGTCACAAGTCACCCCAATGTCACAAGAAGAAGCGTGATGAAGCAGCAAAGAACTCTTCCTCAACGGCGGTGTCTCAACCCAAGAAGGATGATGGAATACTTCTCTTAGCAGGTACTCGGCGTATACTTGCTCTTGTGACTTCTCAGTCACGGTCTTGGATTGTTGATAGCGGTGCTACTGCTCATATGACACCCCATCGAGATTGGTTCGAGGACTTCACTGCCAGATCAGGCGAGATCACTCTGGGTGATTCTTCTTCTGTGCCAGTGCATGGTCATGGCACTATCCCCATCTTCCGTTCTGAAGAGGACAAGAGGTACTTCTCTGACGTTCTGTATATTCCAGATTTGGCTTTTAACCTTTTGTCAGTGAGTGCTCTTACAGCTCAGGGTGCGGAGGTGATCTTTTCTCGTTATGAGATTACCATTCGTGATAAAGCGACTGGTAGCATCTTGGCTCAGGGAGTCCAAGATAGTGGTCTCTACAAACTGACCGCTCTGCTTTCTTCTGGTGCTTCTTCTGCTCTTTGGCATGCTCGGTTTGGCCATTTGAGCTATCAGTTTCTGCAGCGAGCTTCGAAGGATGGGTTGGTTGATGGATTACCAACCATCAAGGCTCCGTCTTCTCCTTGTTCCTCTTGTTTGCAGGGGAAGCAGCACCGAGCCGCCTTTCCGAAGGAGGCGACACACAGATCTTCGACATCACTTGCTCTCATTCATGCAGACTTGTGTGGTCCTATGAGTACCGCGTCTTTGAGTAAGGCGTTGTACATGCTCGTGATGGTGGATGATTTTACCAGATATACTTGGGTTTTCTTTCTGAAGACCAAGGATGAGACTTTTCATCACTTCTGTGATTGGAAAGCCGAGGTGGAAAAAGAGACCGGTCACTCGGTCAAGGCTCTCAGGACCGATGGAGGGGGTGAGTTTACATCCCAGGAGTTTAAGCAATATTGCAAGACACATGGCATTCGGAGACAGCTTACTACAGCATATACTCCATCTCAGAATGGAGTTGCCGAGAGGAAGAATAGGACCATTATGGAGATGGCCCGTGCTATGCTTGAGCATTCTTCATTACCTCGACGTTTCTGGGCTGAGGCGGCTTCCACTGCTGTCTACATTCAGAATAGGTCTCCTACTGCTGCTCTTCCCGACAAAACTCCATATGAGGCTTTCCATGGTGAGAAGCCCTCCGTTGTTCATTTTCGGATATTTGGATGTACCGCGTATGTTCATGTGCCTAAGGAGCACCGCTCCAAGTTGGACTCGAAGTCTCAGCGCATGACTTTTCTCGGATACAGCACTGTGTCCAAGGCATATCGTCTTTATGATCCTCAAGCCGGTAAAGTTATTGTGAGCCGTGATGTGGTGTTCGACGAGACTCCTACATCTTCAGAGGGGGGTGGTGAGCTTGGTGAGCTTCTTCTTCCTGCACCTCCTTCTCCTCCTCCTACTCATCCTCCTGCTCCCGCTGTTACTGTCACACCTCCAGCTGAGGATTCTCAGTCAGATGATGATGACCCTGCTCCTCCTCCGGCGAGTTCGAGCAGATCTGTACCTGGTTGGTATTATCAGACAGTTCGTGACTCTGGGTTACGTGAGCTTCCTTCTGCTCCTCCGCCTGGTTCTCTTCGACGTTCTTCCAGAGTTACAGGGAAACAAATTCATGAGGGCAACATGTTTGTTAATTATGCTCTTATGTCTACAATCATTAATGGTCCTTCTGATCCCACTTCTGTAGACGAGGCTCTTTCACATGAGTCTTGGCGTCATGCTATGCAGACAGAGCTGGATGCTATCGAACGGAATGGCACTTGGATTTTGGTGCCTCGGCCTCTGGAGCGTAAGGTGATTGGTGTGCGTTGGATTTTCAAATCAAAGTTCCGAGCTGATGGCAGCTTGGACAAGCACAAGGCGAGGTTGGTTGCCAAGGGTTATGCTCAGCGCCCCGGTGTCGACTTCGATGAGACTTTCGCTCCAACGGCCCGAATGACTACCATTCGTACCGTTCTTGCACTTGCAGGACATCATAGATGGCCCGTTTTCCAGATGGACGTCAAGTCGGCTTTCTTGAATGGAGAGCTTACACAGGAGGTTTATGTTGATCAGCCGCCAAGATTTGTTGTTCCGGGCAAACAGGATCATGTGTACCGGCTGAAGAAGGCTTTATATGGTCTAAAGCAGGCTCCGCGGGCTTGGTACCAGCGGATTGATGAGTTCTTTCAGAAGCTCGGCCTGCGCCGCTCTCATGCAGATTCGAACCTTTATATCCTCCTTGAGAGGGGGTTGATTGTTATCATTGTGGTCTATGTTGATGACCTCATCTTTACAGGTTCTTATTCTGTGCGGATCCGTTCTGTTATGGATGCTTTGGAGACAGAGTTTGAGATGACGGATCTGGGCCTCTTGCACTATTTTCTTGGCTTTGAGATTTGGCAGACCTCGAAGGGCATTTTCTTCTCTCAGCAGAAGTACACTCGGGAGATTCTCGACAGATTTCAGATGACTGGGTGCAAACCAGTATCTTCTCCTTTGGATATTGGTGAGAAGCTTTCTTCACTTGATGCTTCTCCAGGGACTGATCAGGGCCAGTATCGGGTTCTCGTCGGTTGTTTGGTTGACCTACTCCCGATTGGACATATGCTTCGCAGTCAGTTTATTGAGTTCCTTCTCATCCAAACCCCGTCAGCAGCATTGGCGGTGTGCTCTCAGAGTTCTTCGGTACTTACGTGGCACTCTGGATTTTGGCATCTTTTATGGCCAAGGACGCACTCTTGTTGGATGGTCTGACTCAGACTGGGCTGGAGATCCAGATACACGGCGTTCGACCACTGGTTGTGTTTTTTCACTTGGGTCTGGAGCCATTTCTTGGAGCAGTAAAAAGCAGCCTACTGTGGCGCTTTCCTCTACCGAGGCGGAGTACCGTGCAGTTTGCTATGCTGCATGTGAGGCGATATGGTTGCGGAGATTATTGGAGGAGCTTGGCTGTCCTCCTACCGGATCTACTCTTCTTTGGTGTGACAATCAGAGTTGCATCGCCATCGCCAAGAACCCTGTGTTTCATGCTCGTACGAAACACATTGAGATTCAGTATCACTATGTTCGTGAACGGGTTCTTGCTGGAGATTTGCGTTTGGAGTATTGTCCTTCCGCGGAGAATGCTGCAGATTTGTTCACCAAGCCGGTTTCTCAGGCTTCCTTGGCTCCTCATCTTCGGATTCTCGGAGTTTGTTCAGCATCTGGTGCTGAGAGGGGGTGTTAGCACTTTCATCCCCAGTTTCTGCTCTGTATGGTGCCCATTTGGTCCCCTTTTGCATGGCCCTTGTTTGTGGGCTGGCCACCCCTTTTTTAGTATTTTTCTGGGATTTTTCCCAGCCTTTCTGGCATTTTTCTAGGGAGCCATGTCCAACAGCTCCAGTCGGCCTGTTTCCATGCTCCAGTCGGCCAGCTCTTCCCCACTATAAATAGTGGGTGCTGGCCTCTCATTTTTCATAGAGTCTTGTAGTTATTTGCTCCCTCACTTATGAGACTATCACTGTCTCTTGCTTGGGACTGTTTTGGTTCAGTATATTCAGCATAGTTTGCTCCATATCTCTCTCTCTCTTGCACTCTCTGTTCAGCACATTCTAGTGCCACTCTGCTTCCGCTCTGTGCACTCTTTCATGAGTGAGGTAGAGGGTAAGGTAAACTATGAGTGTGAGTGAGGTAGAGTGAGGTAGAGTGTGAGTGAGGTAGAGTGTAAGGTTAGTGAGAGTAGAGTGTAAGTGTGGATTAGAGGGTAAGGTAAACTATGAGTGTGAGTGAGGTGAGTGTGGTAGAATGTTAATGAGGTAGAGGATAATTGTTAGTGAGGTAGAGGATAAGGGAGAGTGTATGTGCATGTGAGGTAGAGTGTGAGTGAGGTAGAGGGTAAGGGAGAGGGTGAGGGAGAGTGTGTGATGGGAGAGGGTAAGGGAGAGTGTGTGATGGTAGAGGGTGAAGGAGAGGGTAAGGGAGAGTGTGTGATGGTAGAGGGTAAGGGAGAGGATATGCACGTGTGAGGTAGAGGGTAAGGGAGAGGGTGAGGGAGAGGGTAAGGAAGAGTGTGTGATGGTAAGTGTGAGTATGTGAGGGTGGGGGCAAGGTGGTGCTTATTAGAATTCCATTAGGGTCTAGTGTTTAGATTTTAGGCATTAAGGTTTAGGATCTATTCTAGGATGCAGTGATGACATGCTTCCATGGTCTCCATTTGTATTCACTATACATGCATTGTAGCTCTTAGAGAGATATCCATGCATGAGGTCATATTCTAAGTTTAAGAGTAGGAATCTATTTGCTTGTAATACTATTCTTGCACAACATAAGAACCTCTATCAATTACATTATTATATGCATCAATGTACCCCTTCTCTACCTTCTCCTTATGTGCAATGCACTTGACATGGTAGAAATATGCATCTTCATCATTGGTTGTTGCATCTTCACTAGGGTACATGTCAAATACCAAAGGGCATGATGTTATAGATTACTTCATAACTTTCTGGGGTAATTGTGTACATTTGTTTTCTTTTTCGCATGTGCTCCATGGGTATGTCAATAGAATGTAAACGATTTAAAAGTACGTGGATAGTTGGCTTCTTTGTATCTAGTTTGAAAGAGTAGAAATCTATCTACTTGTAATACAGTCCTTACACAACATAAGAACCTCTATCAATTGCATTATTTCATGCATCAATGTACCCCTTCTCTACCGTCTCCTTTAATATAGTGCACTTGATAAAGTAGAAATCTGTACCTTCATCATTTGGTTGTTGCATTAGGATTTACTACAAAAGTGTCACCAATACACAAATTTTTGCTTAATGCATCATAGTGGCCTTTGTATCATATCAATTTACATCATCTACAGGGATCTCATCATCATCTATAGGGATATCAGCATCGTCGGGCAATGGCACCATAAGGTGATAATCCTAAGGCTACACATGGGCTTTGTAGCGTAGTACTTTCAACTTGAATGCATGCATACATCTCAAAATCATGCCAGTGATCTTGTTGCAAAGGTAGTTGGATCCCATGGGTTGTTTCCACAAAAAGAATGCAGGGAATGAGAATTCTCAATAGTGGCATAATTCCATTTAACCACCCTATTCACATCTCCTAATTTAATTTCCCAAAACACACTGGCACATTTCCTTTCTTTGGAAGGATATGTTAAGGTTGCTCCCTGTGGTTGGCTTGACAGAAACTAACCACATCTGCTGCACAATTTAAAGTAGACCCATTGGTTAACCATTCATGTGTCGAGGTTCTTTTTACAACTGCACTTGCACCATCATGCTCTCCCTTTCTATGCTCTGATCCAAAGAAGGAATTACTCATCTCTATCCTTGGCAGTCCAGTATATATTGCAACAAAAAATAAAGATCTAGTAGCTTTGAACTATGAGGCCGCACCATCATCTAACTAGACCCAATGTGTTTCAGATTGACACCTTGATTTTGTAACCAATCACAATGCAGCATAAATCATTGTCTCACAAATAGTGTGCCATGCACCGTGTCATCTGATATAAAAAAGTGGATTATTTTCTTTACTTCCCTTGCCTTGCAGTAGTACGTTATGTGCATGAAAATGGCTACTTGATTCGTGTGCCAGTGCATTGTTTGTGGGCTCTAAAAAACTCTCTATTTCTTCTCTTGCCCTTTTGGGCTTAGAATATTGCAAAAGAGTGATAAAAAATGTCTGATCTTTCCTTCAAAACCAAGTTAAGAGTCCTTCTAGCTCTCAAAGTCTAAATGTGAAAATTGGAGGAGATGTGCACCCATTGGCCGATTATAACTTTGACACCTCATCTATGTGCTCTCTCCTCCAATTCTCCCTAATAGTTCTCTACAACTTTAGAGTGTTTTTTTGGATACAGCAAGTTCTCCTATGCAAACCCTGAACTGGCTACCATATAAGAAAGACAACTAATGCTGCACGATCAGACAATAGTTTCATTTTGTAACATTGATATATTATAAGCAAAAGACAAGAATTTTCCACCCTCTATTTTTTAAATTTTCATAGATTTTGAGACAATTTTTTGTATGTATACATGTTTTCACTTTGTATTGTTCACCCCTTTTATGTAAATTTACACTACAAGCTTGGCATGAGAAGGGAATCCCACACCCAACCATACATGGTAGAGTCTATTCCCATCTAGTCTATTTGCACATTGGCAATGATTCAACTTATCTTTCACTCCCTTTAAAGTGACACAAGTCGTTGAGGGAGAGGTGAGGAGTCCTTCTATTTATGTATCTTATACACCACCTGTATAGTTTTCACTGCATGGCTACTTTTTTAAACCCTATTTTGCATGCATCTTGTAGACCACCTACTGAAAACTAGCCCCTAAATTAATTAATGTGCTATGTTGATTGTACATTGAGTGACCCTTTCGCCCCTCCTCTCCCCTATAGAGCAAAGCTTGTACAAATTTTGTTGCAAACTTAAAGTTGTTATGCATCCTAAAGGTATTTAATTTCAAGGCAGCAAACTTGGGGGAGAGATTTAGAATTACTAAATTGGAATCGATAAGAAGGATTTGGGGGGAGGGGGAAAAGATGGAAAAAGTAATCATACCAAAACTACTAGAGTCCAGAAAGCATGTTTGGATAATTTATTTATAAATAAAAAATTATTAGTGGTGCTTTGGTCCTCTCTTTCTCTCATCACAACCTTTGTGTGTGTGCGCTTATGTGCACGTGAATACAAGTGTGTGTGTGTTATGCATGTGTGTTTGTGTGTATGCATGTGTGTTGTGCATGTGTGTATGCATGTGTGTCTGTGCTGTGTATGTGTGCACATGTATGTACTGCACATACATGAAGAATTACATAATTCACCACCACCATTCAACATTTGAATGTGATAGAATAGTTATCAAAGAGGAGAAATACATGCTTTAACATTCAAATATTATATATATATATATATATATATATATCTCCACTATCTCTGTATGTTTGTGTGCTTGTGTGTATGATTCTCTACTAGATTGGGATTTGTAAAAATTGAACCCCAAAATTTTGAAAGTTAAGAAACTATCTTAAAATTATTTTATAGCTACTATATATTAGCAAACCTCTCTTTAGACTTTCTTCACTTTATTGATGTGGAGCTTCCCTCGATAGATGATCAACATTCCTCGGCATGCTATCAAAGGGTATAGCTCTTTTTTGAGCTACAAAGGTATGTGGTGAGGCTAGAGAGGGTGCAATTTTTTAGAAGATGACGCTATGGAGATACCCTTGTTAAAGCATGTATACATGCAGGTGAAAAAGGCTTAAAATATAGAGAAAAGCCTACTAGCTATAGTAGTATTATTTTTGCTTCTATCATGAGCGTAATAGTGGTGGTTGTTAGTATTATCCTAATGGGATTTTTTTTGAAATTTTGGGTAGGTGTCAATTTGTGATTTAATGCTGCATTATTCCCAAAACTAATGAATAATTAATTAAAAAAGAAAAATAAATTAAAATATCAATGTTGGACACTTTGAAGGCATTTTGAGATAACCAATTTAGATAAGAGCTTGGATTTGGATTTCCTTCCAAAATGCAAAATCCCCCTCAAAATGACCACTTTCCAAGTAGATGCAACAAACCCGCCCCCTTTACCCCACCTAATTTATAGATCATTTGTGATCATTATGGCCTTGTATGTGCTTTGATTGCATAGTTGGTGTATTAGTGAAAACTACCCTATTTGAGTACCTGCAAGTTTTTCCATGCATGTCAGGCCTATAATGGTAGAGAGAGAGAGAGAGAGAGAGAGAGAGAGAGAGAGAGAGAGAGAGAGACATATAGACACAGAGAGAGAGAGAGAGGGGGGGGGAGAGGGGCCTCAGCTCTATTTGGCATGCCAAGTCCCCATGTGGGACGGCCCACAATCCACCCGCCAAGATCAAGGGCCAAGATTTGGCGCATCACGAAGTAAACTCGGGTAACCCGAGTTTACTTTTGGACCCGAGTTTACTTCATATTGGGTCCAAAAGTAAATTTGGTTCACTTTGTATCGGGCCCATGTTGCATCCATTTCATGGAACGCATATAGGTGCAATGGTAGGGTGTTGGGCTTGCAAACCTAGGGTGGTGAGATCGAAACTCGGGTGAGGGGCCTGGGGGACGACAAACCGGGATCCGAGCTCACTTTTACACGAGTTTACTTCCACCTGAGCTTACTTTCGCGATGCGCCAAATCTTGGCCCTTGTTCTTGGCGGAGTGGATCATGGGGGGTCGTAGATCCCACATGAAACCCAACGTGTGCCAATTAGAGCTCAGGGAGGGGGGGTAGAGAGAGTGTGTAAGTGTGTGTGCCTACAAATTTCATTGATCAATCTCTCTCTCTCTCTCTCTCTCTCTCTCTCTCTCTCTCTCTCTCTCTCTCTCTCTCTCTCTCTCTCTCCCCCTTGATAGCCACATCTACTTGATCTGCTTTTAGATGTAATAACATAAATATTATGACATGTCATCACTAATTGTGTAAGGATAATTCGCCAAGAAATCATATCAAAAGTACTTGAAAGAGTTTAATAGGGTACCCAAACCATGATATACCCTTTTTCTCCTATAACCTAAAGTTTGAAACTTGAAAAGTTGAGTATTAAATTGTTGCTATTTATAGAATGCTAGTTAAGAGGGTGCAAGTGACTCGTGTCATTACTCCAGAGAGAGAGAGAGAGAGAGAGAGAGAGAGAGAGAGAGAGAGAGAGAGAGAGAGAGAGAGAGAGAGAGAGAGAGAGAGAGAGCAGCAGCAAATGAACTTTTAGCTGATAGAGAAGGTGGAGGCAGAGAGAGACAGAGAGAGAGGCAGAGAGAGATAGCAAATGAACTTTCAACTGGGTAAATGAGGAAAAATTCACATAAATTCACAGAGGAAGGTTCATGCATGCGTAGTGTACGATAAAGGGGTGACTCCCATTTGAGAGAGAGAGAGAGAGAGAGAGAGAGAGAGAGAGAGAGAGAGAGAGAGAGAGAGAGAGAGAGAGAGAGAGAGAGAGAGAGAGAGAGAGAGAGAGCAGCAAATGAACTTTTAGCTGATAGAGAAGGTGGAGGTAGAGAGAGACAGAGAGAGAGGCAGAGAGAGATAGCAAATGAACTTTCAACTGGGTAAATGAGGAAAAATTCACATAAATTCACAGAAGAAGGTTCATGCATGCATAGTGTACGATAAAGGGGTGACTCCCATTTGAGAGAGAGAGAGAGAGAGAGAGAGAGAGAGAGAGAGAGAGAGAGAGAGAGAGAGAGAGAGACTCTTTTGTCTTTTTTCTTGTGCCCGAGAAAGTCAAGGGGAAAGCGCGTTAAACATGAAGGATGGTGATGAGCAGGAGTCTAGCAGAGGTGGGCTTAGAGCAGCAGAGCAGCATGTAGGGCTTCTGCTAATGTTGGTTGGGATTTGTGCAATTGTGCTCGTGGTGGGGTTGTGTGCAAGAGGTGGCTCAGGGAAGCACACTGGGAGTGCAAAAAAAGGGGGAGGAGCTGATGCTGCTGTTACATCTTCATCTTTTTGGGGGAGTGGAGGAGGGGGCTGTGGTGGTGGAGGCGGCAACGGTGGAGGAGGAGGTTGCAGTGGTGGTGGTGGTTGCGGTTGCGGTGGTGGCTAGTATTTTGCATGAACATGTATAAATGTATGTATGTGCTACATATAAGTGGCGGCTAGTATTTTGTATGAACATGTATAAATGTATAAATGTGCTACATATAAGTGCCTATAAGTGCTATGAAACCAACCCCATGTAAAATACAGGTTTTATAACTATTATAGGCAAAATTTATTCCTTCAATGTAAGGGCTCACTGTAATTTTTATTCAATGTGGCCTCATATGTGCTTTGGTTGCTCTGAATGCATAGCCTTCTCCCACTTAAGGTTGTCATCATGTAACATAGCTTCTTTGGAACATGAAGACTCTTCACAACCTGTCAACATGACATAATCCATTGTTGGAACATATCTGTCTGGAGGATGTGTCACCCTTGTAGACCTTCTTAACACTGGCTGTTCAATGCTATCATTGTGGTCCACTCCATCATGATTTACAATGGGAGGATTTCTAGCTTGCATACCTTGTGCTTGTTGCCCAACATTAGGTGCATTTGGCACTCTATTATGCACAATTCCATCTTCTTGTATCACCACTCTACGTATCTCAACTCTAGGTGTAGGCATCTTATGCATCTTGTCTTCATTGAAGATAACATCATGGTTGCGTATAATCTTTCTAGCCTCTAGATCCGACAAACGGTATCCCATCTCACCAGAAATGCCATAACCAAGAAATATGCACTTCCTTGACTTTGGGTCAAAAGCTTGTGCCATGTTTCCATTGAATGAGCTCGTCCTGCGAGAGGGTGGAGCCCTGTGTGAAGGAATGACCTGCACTTGCAGTAACATGTGATTGTGAGGGATCCCTTTGTAAAACTGCACTCCACACTTTCTCATATGATTGATCGTGTGCACACTTACCGTGTAATGACTCCAGAAATGCACTCTTGATTTTTGTGAAAGCTAGTGAATTGATTTGAGGCATTTGGCTTAGTGTATCTGCTACAACATTATATCACCCTGTAGCTTGCAGTCATAGTCTTGAAGGATTCAGTCCACCTAGCCTTACATCCCTTCAAATCATGTCTGAGCATGAAAAATAGGATTTTTGACAATCGCTATGCGGCTCTCATTATCACACCAAATAAGTGTTGCAGAAGGCTGAGGAGAGAACAACTCTTGAAGTAAACGACAAAGCCAAGCCCCCTCAGTTGTGGTAGAACAAGATGCATGACCTCTGTAGAAGATAAAGCAACAGTAGGTTGCCTTTTACTCCCCTAGAAATGGTGCCAAACCCAAGTGTAAAACAATAACCTCTAGTCGATCGGTCGGTTGTCAATGTCACCAGCCTAATCAGAATCTAAATATCCAACCAAACGATCCCCTCTTTTATATAAGATACCACAATGTGAAGTGGCATTCAAACACCTCAAAATGCGCCAACCGATTTACAGATGGGATAACCTGGGGTTAGATGAAAGAGAACTCAAAACACCAACACTAAAGAAAATGTCCAACCTGAAATGAGTAATCCAAATAAGAGAGCCGACAATCTACCTATACAAAACATTGTCGCGCAGAGTGGTGAAGCATCGTATGCCAAATCTTGGCATTGAGGTCCATCAAAGAAGAAATAGGACGAGAACCAATCATCCCGAACTGTTGAAGAATCTCCATGCAATACTTATGCTAAGAAAGAAATATGCTCTGAGGAGTCTGCCAAACTTCAAAGCCTAAAAATAAGTGCAACAAACCGAGGTGGATCATCTCAAAAGCACAACAGAGATCAGCCCCCACAATGATAAGTTTAATCCTGCTCTTATCCTGTAATGATGAAGTCATCTACATACACAATAATAATGACAATAAAACCATCCTCAATGAAAGTGTAAAGAGTAGATCTACAAAATACTGTCGAGACCAATCTTCAAAACGAAGATGTCAATCCGCTGATACCAAGTGCAATGAGCTTGCTTGAATCCATATAAAGCTTTACAAAGCTAATAAACCATTCTCTCCTTACCTGCAATAACAAAACCAGGAGGCTTCAGCATAAACCTCCTCTTGGAGATCACTGTTGTTGAGAAAGGCAAACTTCACATCCATATAGGCCACCCATGATGGGCAACCCAGAGCCGTGACAGTCCTGATGGTTGTGATCTGGGCTATAGGAGCAAATGTCTCATCGAAGTCGCATCGTTTCTGGGAGTAGCCCTTGACAACAAGGCGCACTTTGTGTTTATCTAGAGTACCACCAGCATGATACTTGGTCTTGTAGACCCAACGGACTCCGATTACCTTGCGCTTGTGTGGTTGTGCCACCAAGTTCCAGGTACCATGGCACTCGATGGAATCAAGCTCTGTCTGCATAGCAATAACCCAATTAACAAAATGATTATCCCCAACAACATGCTTTTGTTTCAACTGAGAGGTTTCAACTGAGATGAACGACGAGGACCATCACTAGATTCAAGCATCTAACAAAACCAAAATCTTTCACAGTCTGGTACAACCACCTGGAAACCCTCTTGGTGGTAAGAGGATCCTCCTCGCAAGCATCTGAATATGAAATGTCCCCCTTTGAAGCCAAAGGCGGAGAAGTAGCCGAAGCAGGAGGCAGAGGAGCCAAAGGATATGGCTGAGCCAAAGTAGAAGGAGATTAAGTTGGGGGAAGCTATAGAAGATCACCTTCCGAAGAAGGCACAGGGTGCTCGTCAAAGATAACATCACGACTGATGGTGAGCTTACCACCTACAAGATCCCAAAGTAGGTAGACTTTGGACACGGAGTTGTATCCAAGAAAAAATGTGCGGAATGGACTTGGATTCCAACTTAGAGCAATGCTCTTTAGGCACATGTACATAAGCTTGACAACCAAAAACTCGGAGATGAGCACAAGAGGGCTTATAGGGGAGTTTTACTAGGTAGAGTTGATGTAGGCGAGCGGTTCAATATGCAAACTGTTGTAGCAGATGCCTCAGCCTAGAACTTTTTCGGCCAGCCACTATGCTCAAGCATAGCCTAACCCATCTCAACAATAGATCTGTTCTTACATTTTGCTGGCATCAAATGACATGGTCCTTCAAATACCTATCAACTTCATTAGAGAGAAACTCTCCCTCTCTATTAGTATGCAGAGTCTTGACTTTATGATCAAATTGCTTTTCCACCTCGACTCTCCACCAATCACGAAACTCGGAAAGAGCTTGATCCTTTGACTGCAAAAAGAATGCCCAAATATACCTGGAACAATCATCAACAATGATCATTATGTAGAGAGCTCCATTCAATGACGAGGAAGTCATAGGACTGCACAAGTCCAAATAAACAAGCTCAAGTGGTTTTGTAGATGTGTGTGATACCTCCTTAGGAAAAGGTTGCCGATGTTGCTTGCCAACGGAGCCATGATTGGCACACCCCACAAGGAGTACCAATAGATGGCAAACCATCAACCAAGCCTTCGTTATGTGTCTGCTACAAAGTAGAATAACTCAAATCGCCAAAGCATGCATGCCACAAAGAATCATCTGCAGTCTTGAGAGACCAAAGTAGTAAACTTATAAAGTCCATCTTCCTATATGCCACGAGCCAGAATGGATCCCGTGGCTTGGTCTCCAATGGTTACAGAGTCTACCAAAATTGAAGCCAAGATCTAGAACATAAAGAATATTGGAGAAGTACCTCTTGTCGAATGAAGTGCGGAAGACAGGGATGGTGCCAACACCTTTGATGGAATGGTAGAACTGTCACCGATGGTGATATCACACAAGCACTCGAAGAAAGAAGAAAACCAATAATGATGATTCGTCATGTGAGAAGTCACACCACTATCCAGGAGCCAAGTGCGTGACTTGAAAGTGAACAAAGCAGAATGGCCCTCAATGGAAATGCACATACCTTCCTTAGAAACCACTGCGCGGAGGTGAACTCCGATGCCTTCTCCTTCTCTTTCAAATCTTGCTTCTTCTTGAAGCATTTGCTTTCAAGATGACCAGGCTTGTTGCAATATGAACACTCCTCATCCTTGGAACTCTTAGAAGAGTCCCCTTTCTTCTTCTTACCTTTTTCTTCTTTCCCTTGTTTTTATTATGGTTCTTGCTGAATTAGCACCACCTAAGGCGGTGCATGAAGTGACTATGCCATCTACTTGCATGACCATAGGAAGCAAATCCTTCCAAGTAATCATAGTAGGATGGTTAGAAGAAACAATAGATGAGAACAACGCTATACAACTCTCTAAAAACACCAGAAACATTGAAAATGCCACCAAAAGGGAGAGCAGGGTCACCCTTGTGGAAACACCAAGAAGGCTGAAAATGTTGATGTAGAAGCCCAAACACGCGCAAAAACTCAAAACCCTAATTTTGGATTACAAACCCTAATTTTCAAAAACTCTTATTTCAGCAAGATAAATCTATGATACCATGTGAGAGTGAGCAGTAGAAGAGAACACATACACGCACACCCCTCTAGAGAGAGAATGCAAAATGCTAGAGAGAGAGGCAATGCTCTATCTATGAGAAAGTGAATAAAAAAGTAGCCAAGGGTGCGGTTTGTAGAGTTTACCTGCAATGTGTCTTTCTTTGACGTCCAATTTAATCTGCAGTTGGTGGAAGCTATCCAAGATATGCCTAACACAACATCCACCAAAGCTTGATTTTCATTAGCTACATAGAAAGATGCGTACATGGATTGATCTTGAATGGACAGTTTGATGTGGCACTTCCCTAAGCTGGGGGTTTCTTCACAGGAGAAGCTCTGAAAATTCATTTACACATTAGTGAGTTGAGGTTTTCCTAAGACTTCCCAAGCCTTATAGGACAGAACATTACAATCGGCTCCAGAGTCTCGATGAGAGCTGATACATCATAAGCAGCCTATTGAGTGTGGATACACACTTGGATATGGAAGGGGTTCCACAAACTCTTCATCATCACTCATTTGTATAGGCAAAAGAACTGCCTTGCAACATAAAATTTTGCTTTTGCTACCCTTGCTTTTGCTTCTTCACGAGCTTGTTGCTTGAGTAAAGCTTGGCCTTCCTTACGTTTCTTAGCAACATGCATCCGTGCAAAAAGGCCAAGCTGGTGCAAGGTCATGTGGCTGTGATTATACTCAATCATGTGGTGGTCGTGGAGACCAAGTGATCGTGGAGATCAAAGGCCAAAGCTGGTGCAAGGTCGCGTGGAGATGATTTTACTCGAGCTTGAGGTGGTCATGGAGACCAAGTGATCGTGGAGATCAAAGGCCAAGTGGGTGCAAGGTCACGTGGCTGTGATTGTACAACTCAAGCATGTGGAAAATTAAATAAATACCGTAAGGGGCACCACGATTTTTGGGGCCTGAATATCTCTCTGTGTAGGAGCACTCTAGCTCCCTTCTCTCAACTCTTTCTCTTGGAGTTCATGTGTTCTATTTTTGAAGGTTAAGTGCTTTATTTAAAAGTGAAGGTGAGTTACATTGGTATCAGAGCAGAGCTTGGGATCATCTTCCATTGAGATCCCCGATCCAAGTATAGAAGACCTTCACAGGAACGCAAGAAGAACAAGTAGCGATTGATGCGATTGAATTAGAGCGGGATCTTTGAAGTGAGGCGGTGATGGTTAAAGACTTCCAACTTGTTTGTTATCTCAAGCAAAGACTACAGGAGGCCCCTGAAAATGCCCTCTTGAGGAAGGATTTTTGTACGAGAAATCCCGATCCAAGAGAGAGAAACCTTCTTCATGAATCAACAAAACCTTGAATTTTCACATCAAGTGGAGAAGAAGAAGAAGAAAAAGTAGCAAAATTCACTGTTTGACAAGAGCAAGGATGGAAGTTTCCATATATAAAAAAGCAAGCTTTTTGCATCCAAAAGCAAGATTTTGATTTGACCGCTTTTTGGGAGAGAGAAAGATCCTAAAAATCTCTTAGACGGTTGGGAATTTGAGGATGAGGCAGAAGGGAAAGTTGCTTCTTTTTGCAATATCTACCTAATGACATGAACAAATTTTAATTATTATGGTTTGCAAAATTAGGGTTTTCAAGCCACATGTGTCGAAGTGGTGATTGTGGTCAAGTGAAGGCTTGGAACTAAACTTCTTGAAAGGCGCTCTAAAGACCAAGGAAAGCTTGATGGAATCAAAGGATCCAAGGAAAGGAATTTCAGTGGGATGTAAGTGGAAAAAGATGGGCAGTCTCAAGCGGCCTCAAAGAAGATGGGAGAAGTCAATGTGAATCAAGCAATTTCAAATAAGTGTAACATTATGCTAAAAAGGGGATTTCGGCCCAAAGGAGCTACAAGGTCTTCACGTAACTTCAAGGGGAAGACTTCCTTGGAACTGGAGTGGTACAAAAAAAAACAAGTGCTTCTGCTGATGTGGAGGTGATCATATAGTTAAGCATTGTCCTAACAAGGAGACTAAGCCACAGACTTCTCTAGTAGTTGCAACTATTTCAGAAGTTAATAGTGGATCCGAGACTGATATATGCCTAGCTTGAGAAAAGCTAGGAAACCAAGGAACTGGGACCAGAAGCCGCCGTCGAAGCGGGTCAAGCATTTAAGGGCAGCGGTGGTCCCCTCTGATTGGATAAAGAGGAGGATACAATAAGTCCCTTGGAAAAAGATCGAACAGAATTTCTTAAGCAGTCTCAAGATTGTTTTAGATTCTATTCCGGGAGGGTTACCACCCTCAAGAGGAGATGATGATCACAAGATTAAGATAATCCCTAGAAGTTAGCCTCTTAAAACAAACCGGCTTATCGGGTGAGTACAGCTCAACAAGAGGAGATTATGTCTCAGGTCAATGAGCTGTTGGAGAAAGGATTGATTTGGCCAAGTTCATCTCCTTTTTGCTCACTAGTATTGCTAGTACAAAAGAAAGATGGGATATACAAGATGTGTGTGGACTATCAAGCATTGAATAAAATCATGATTAAGAACCAGTTTTCGATTCCAAGGATTGATGACATCCTTGACAAGTTGCAGGGATCGACGTACTTTAGCCGAATCGATCTTAAGAGTGGCTATCATCAAATATGGATTGTGCTAGAAGATATTTACAAGACTACTTTCAGGACCACTTTCGGATTATATGCATATTTGGTGATGTCCTTTGGCCTCACTAGCGCACCAGCCACTTTCAACAGGATGATAGAGCATACACTAGAGTGACATCATCGTGTTCTCAAAGAGAGAGGAGGAACATAGAGAGCATTTGGCAAAGGTGTTCCAAGAACTGTGAGAGAATAAGCTCTATATAAATGGTAAGAAGAGTGAGTTTCTTTTGCAAGAGATTCACTATTCGGGACTTATAGTCTCAAAAGATGGGATTCACATGGATCCCACCAAGATCAAAACCATCAAAGAGTGGCCAAAGCCGAAGAATTTGCATGAAGTGAGGAGCTATCTTGGATTATGTGCCTATTACCATTGACTCATTGAGAAATTTGTAATCATAGTAGATCTACTTCATGATTTAACCCAAAAAAAGGCTAAGTTTACAAGGGACAAAGCAGAGAAATATGCTTTTCAGACGCTGAAGAAGAAGCTTATATCGGGACCAATACTTATCTTACCCGACTTGTCCAAGCGTCAAAAGGTCAAGTATGACAGAGGCAAGTAGCCAGGATTGTTGATGCCACTACCTATGCCTAAGCAATGCTGGGAAAGTATTACCATGGATTTTATCTTTGATTTCCAAGCACACGAAATCTGCAACAAATCCAGGCTCAAGCATGCAAAGTATATGCATTGGGCTCAGCCCATAGCCATGAAAACTGCAGGAAGCTCTCAAGAAACACACACTCACACACCTCATCTCTCTCCTACTCTCTCTAGAATGGCCATAGCCACACACACACACGTAGAAAGCCTAGCCTATGCTATGGCACGCAGAAAATACACATGCATATCATCCTCACTATCTTCATCATCCTCACTCTCCATTAGATCTTACAATGCAGCACAAGAGAGACAAGAAACAAGAAAGAGAGAGAGAGTTGTGCCAAGGGAAGAGAGAGAAAAATGAGTCGTGCCAAAGAAAGATATAGGAAGGGAGAAGTTGTAACCAACTTTCCAACTCCCCACCTCTTCAAATCACACGACACACTTCTCTCCTTTTCTTTTATTAATTCCAAAAATTAAAAGGTACAAAAGTTTGAACTTTAGGCTTAGGCTTTCACTTGTGTGTATACATAGCTTGGACCTTTACAAAATACTTAAGAGAGAGATTTCATGCTTTGGCTTTACAAATGCGGACCCGCTAAAATGCCAAGCATTTACATAGATGATAACAACAAGGATACAACTAGGCATAGATGCCTCAAAAACATGGACAAGATAATGACAATGTGATAAAAACCCCGCATCTTTTAGCCTTTTTGGTGACGAAATCGGAGGCTATCATTCCTCCCCCACTTAGCTTGTGAGCTCCCGCGAACAACAAATTGATTAAGACCTCCCTTGTTCAACATACTTAATAAACCCCACCATCACTTCTCTTCACACCCTTCTTCAAAAAAAACTTCTCCCAAGACATCCCCAATCTCACATTCTAAACTTCTACTAACTTTCCTACTCTAACTGCATCACTATTCTCATAAGACATATGATAAGGAGCACATCATCAACCTCTCACCCGCAAAAAAACTCACAATCTTCATAAACAAAGTAATGACCAACCCCCAAATCCCATCACCAAAATTATTTCCCCGACAAATGATAAAAAACAATGACGTGCTCCCTCACTTAGCATCTCTCAATAAAACCCAACCACCCAATGCATCAGCCTTGCTGCGAAAAAGTTCTCCGGCGTAAGGATTTTTTAGCATCATAAAAACGCCAATGTGTGTGTATTGGTTGCTTCTAGTGGGAACGGCCACTTATGTGTGTTAGGTAGGTGCACATTAAAATGGAAATTGAACCTTTCTGAAAAAGGGTTCCAGCGCAGAGCCGATTTCTCTCTGTCTATCTCTCGGGCCCATCTCTTTCTCCCTCTCTTTCTCGATCTACTCCAAGTGCTACTCGGCCTCTGTATACTGCACCAAGAGCGCTGACACCTCTCCTTCCTCTTCACCTCAATGGCGGCCCTGATCTTCTGCAGGTGATACCTCTCCATCTTCTCCTGCTACTCGACACTGGACAGCCCTCTTCTTCGGCTTCTTCATCTGCTGCTCGATCTACTTCCTTCACACTCTGTAGCAGTAGCGCATGCCCTTCTTCCTCCTCTTGGGTTCTTGGTCCTGGTGCAAGGCTCGTCTCCTTCTGCTCTCCTCTTGGGACTTGCTTCGACTTGCTTTCCCTCATAGTGCCTGCTGGATTTCAGCCATGGATCTACTCCTGATTATGCCCCCCCAAACCTGCCCAGGCCCGGCTCATCTTCGGCTACAGTAAGCTCGGATGCTTCTTCTCAATCAAATCCCCACTATTCGGTTGAAACACCTCTCCTGATATGGTGCACCACCCTCTGCACTGATCTGCGCTCACTTGCTGGCTTGTCATAGGGCAGCATGCCCCCTCTCCTCTCTTGTTCCCGGCAGGTTGTAAGCCTATTGATCCCCTGCACGACCCATCATCGCCTTTCCTCTCAAGCTTTCCTAATTGCACAGCTAATTGTAGGTTTTGATTTCTCTGTTGACAGTAATCTTCGATGACCTCATTATCATAATTGGCTAGATTTCTGCGTTTTAGTCTTTGTGTTGTGCAGCCGTCGCCTCCTTCTTGATTGTGAGCACTCTGTTTTGGCAAACGCTTCTCAACCCCAAGCTTTCCTTCGCTTCTTTCTTTCTTCTGCAAATCTGGCTGCTGCCAATTAGATCATGATGGAGTGGCCATTGAGCAAGAAGCCATGCTCTAGCAACGGCAAGTTGATGGTCATGGAGCACCAGTTTTTACCCCTTGCTGCTGCTGTTTCTGCAGCTGCTTCTTCCATGAAGAGCTCATGGAGTGAAGACCCCTCTCGTGTGCAGCAACTCATGATGGGCTCCATCGCCAGCAGCAACAGAAAACCTCAAACTCCACATTTGAAGCTGCTTCTTGCAAGTTCCATGGCTAGCCCCTCCCGGCGAACGCACCAAATGACTTTGCCTTCCAAGCACACGAACGAAATCTGCAACAAATCCAGGCTCAAGCATGCAAAGTATATGCATTGGGCTCAGCCCATAGCCATGAAAACTGCAGGAAGCTCTCAAGAAACACACACTCACACACCTCATCTCTCTCCTACTCTCTCTAGAATGGCCATAGCCACACACACACACGTAGAAAGCCTAGCCTATGCTATGGCACGCAGAAAATACACATGCATATCATCCTCACTATCTTCATCATCCTCACTCTCCATTAGATCTTACAATGCAGCACAAGAGAGACAAGAAACAAGAAAGAGAGAGAGAGTTGTGCCAAGGGAAGAGAGAGAAAAATGAGTCGTGCCAAAGAAAGATATAGGAAGGGAGAAGTTGTAACCAACTTTCCAACTCCCCACCTCTTCAAATCACAGGACACACTTCTCTCCTTTTCTTTTATTAATTCCAAAAATTAAAAGGTACAAAAGTTTGAACTTTAGGCTTAGGCTTTCACTTGTGTGTATACATAGCTTGGACCTTTACAAAATACTTAAGAGAGAGATTTCATGCTTTGGCTTTACAAATGCGGACCCGCTAAAATGCCAAGCATTTACATAGATGATAACAACAAGGATACAACTAGGCATAGATGCCTCAAAAACATGGACAAGATAATGACAATGTGATAAAAACCCCGCATCTTTTAGCCTTTTTGGTGACGAAATCGGAGGCTATCATTCCCTAAGTCATCAAATGGTAATACAAGAATCTAGACCAGAGTAGATTGCTTCAGTAAACAAGCTCACTTTATTGTAGTCAAGAAGATGATCAAAGGAGACCACATGGCAAGACTATTTATATCTCGGATCTTCAAGTATCATGGAATGCCTAATTCCATGATTTCGGATCGAGATCCAAGGATGACCAATTTATTCTAGAGAGCTTTGTTTGAGAATTTGGGAACTACGTTAAAGTTTTCATCTTCTTATCATCCACAAATAGATGGTCAGAGGAGTGAGATAATAAATTCCATTATTCTAGATTTACTCAAGTGCTATGTGGGGGAGCAGAACAAGGAGTGGGAAAAGTACTTTCCACTCGTGGAGCTCGCCTACAACAACACAGTGCATAGCTCCACAGGAAAAGGTACCCTTTGAAATCATGGAGGGGAAGCCTAAAGTGCCATCTATTCCCAAGACGAGGGACAAGATATTTGCACAGCCGATGAGTATGTGCAAGATTTGAAAACAGCGTTTTCAAAAGTGAAGCAAGCCTTGGAAAAGTCCATGGTAAAATTTCTGAGCCCCTGTAGGATTGCCTCTCCAATCCTTACCTATATTTTGTCTCAATCTTGCCTTCTGAAACCTTAGTAATACCCAATCGCCCTTCTTGTACTCAACCTTTCTTCTATGCTTATCTGCACAACTGCTTTATGCTTAACCCTAAACAGTCTCAAAGATATTCCATTCCAGGTTCAAGAAAAGATTAATGATGTGGCCTTCAAGTTAGTATTACCAGAGCACTGGAAGACTCATAATGCCTTCCATGTGAGCCTTTTCAAACCTTACATAGGACCATTGCCTTTAGAGCCAGCTCAAGAGGATCCACTAGAAGTGGACGAGATGGAAGAAATTTTGCAGCTTGAGAAAATTCTACCGCATAAGGAAAGGAAGGAAAAAGGTGGCAAGACTCTTCGAAAGTTTCATGTGCATGCTAGACACAGATCAGCCATATGAGGTCTAGAGCATGGAGCTAGCATCGCAAGGTATGGAATGCCAGGGTGATTAGACTTGGCTTGCAAATTTGGTTAGGAGCTTTCCACCGAGATCTCTAACCCGGGCTTGTGGGGATAGCCAAAGTTTGTGAGCCTTACTCACGGGCTGTCATGGTTGTGAACAGGGACAAAACAAAGGACCCATCAATGCAACAAGATCTACCAACCAAAGTATCCATCACCAAAGCACACAAACGACAACCTCAATAAGTTTTAGCCTGAACAAAGGATACAGGCACATAGATTAAGCGATAGAGACCAGCATAAGTGGATAGAACACCAAGCCACACAAAGCGTCAATTCAATGGGATGGCTTTCTACGCAAAAGTCATCGGAAGCACAAGGATATTGCCATGGCAATAGAGAGCTATGGTTGCCAAAATTGGAGTTCATTGCTTGCAAAGTGCCTTCCAAGACGACAGCCTTGACAAAATAGGACAACCACTGAAAGATCAATACGAAAGTAGAGGAAATCAAAGCAAAAATGACAGTGGCAAAACAATGCTTCCGCCTTTGGACGGACAATAACAAAAGGAATCTCTACGGAGATATGGATCCCTAAAGACAACTTGGCTCAAATATCTTCCAATGGAAGCAAAAGCTTAGTCCAAATTCATGCAAGGGAGCATAAAGTCAAAGGCCTACAAGGACTCGATTGTTTCAAAAGACCTCATCATTGCTCAAGGATATTATGAAGGACAATCACAAATGTGGTTACCAAAAGTCCTGGCACAAACTAAAAGAAGTAGTTATGTCTCCATTGGAAATCAACCTAAAGACACAACTTCTACATACAAATGGAGACCAAAAGAAGTTGATACAAACAAAACCACAAGTTACAAGGCCACCACATCACAGATTCAGTCAAACAAACTGAAGTGGGTTCCAAAGAAACTCATTGCCTTCAACAACAATATCCAATAAAGGTCTACAGTGGGTTCCCAAAACAGGTTCTACTAATGTCAAACTAGAGACAAAGGCCCTTGAATCAGATAAGGCTACACTATTAGCCTCAACACCTTCGTATTTTGCAACATTTGTAAATCCAATGTTTGATCCAAACCCCAACATCTACTGTAGATTTCAATGCCTTTTACTTCTAAACTTGGATCAACTTGCAGAGGAGGTGTTTGCATTGGAGCATGAATATGTCTCAAACATGGCAAAATGAAGGGGAGTTCAAAGTCAACCAGTCTAAAAAAGGAGACCCCTATTCAAGGTACTATATTTCCTATTTGTGTACTTCAAGACACAATCAAAGAAGTCCAAAGTCGCCACCAATCAAAACGTATTGATAGGCATAAACAAATGAGCAAGGCGTCAATCCCAATGCTTCAAGTCATATCTACACTGTGTACATAGTTTGCATGTGCTTAAAGCTTATTTCTTTTTCTTCATTTGGCATGGAATTATGCTTAAGCTAGAGAGTTGAGCTATTGAAAATTCCCTTTTAGGAGTAATGGCAACTATTGGAGTGCTCCCAAGTGCTCTATGTACTACATTTACTTCTAAGAGAATCCATCATAACTCTTCTCTTGCACATCACATTGTTTTAACTGCATATTTTGTGTATGCATACTAAGGTGTCTTACCCTTGGAAACATATATTAGGCACCATTTTTGCTTCCATCCATGCACTATCACCACATGAGACACAATCTGAAGAAAGCTCCAGCAAATGTACATACTCAATAAGATCGACAAGCCAGGATACTTTTTTCCCACTGGGTTTTTTTCCCTCGGCCAAATCAGGTGTCAAGCACCAAATTTGTTTTTATTTCTCATGTAAATACAACCCTAAATAAATCGCCAAGCTACTTCACTCAATGCAGCTGATATTGAGATTGATGAATGCTTCAAGCAACAAAGTCTCTATCACCAACAAGTGAGCTTCATGAAAGACAACCAAAAGTTCAAAGCTCACGTGGACATCTACCCACACTGCTCCAACATGGGGAGGTACTTATATGCTACACATCGGTAAGTATTGGTATAGTAAACTTAGTCATTAGAAATTCTTTTCATAAACTGGTTACTACTAACACTTTTCCATGCATGCTAACCTCATTTCATCACACTTATGCTTTGGCTATGTAATATGGTAATAGCTTCCACGTTAATACAGTACCAGAAGTACCTGCTAGCCATGTTCTTCAAGAGCACAATGATTCCCCACGGCTTAATCCAAATGCAAAAAATCTAATGCTTTGAAAATTGTGGATCTCATTTACCTTAATGGTAATTAAATCCATGACTCAAATCCCACTATTATTAGTCCCATCCCGAAACTTTAAGCCTCAATTCATTGGATTTGGATCATCTACATGCCAAACATAACTAACTTTCGAACATTTTCTTTTCTCATTTGTAAGTAATTATTACGCTAACTCCTTAACAATTGTTCATTATTCAATGACAATAGCATGTGTGTATGCTTGTAACAATTGTAGCTAGGTAATTCATTGGCTAGATCTTCACTTAGCAATTCAATAATCAACAAACAAAAAGATAAATCGACACGTATTGAGGGCCGATTTGTGAGGTCGAAAGGCTTTGTATTATCTTGTGCTCAAGCTCTTCCAAGAGTCATTGCTTGAGCTAAAATACAATCTTTAGGACCTTGGATCCTAGGAACTCCATCACCAAGACAACTTGATGGCTTAAGAGAGCTTGTGTGTACCATTCTCCTCTTCTCAAAAGCACTCAAATACCACATGAGCAAGGAGTACTTCCAGAGAGAAGGAGTAGCGTGTATGTAGCGGTAGATGGAAGCTTTCATGGTGGAGAGCTTCATACATCAAGTAAATAACTAGCTACCAAGGGAGGCATCATAAGCGAGATGAAATTATGAGAAACTGTGGAGAGATGAGTGTAGAGCTAGGTGAGAGCTTTCTATAGAGCCCCTCCATGCATGAAACCGAGCTTGCATGCAAGACTTGTGGCTCTCTGAAGCTCAACTTTTGCAAAAAGCAAAGGAGATGCTATTTTTAGCTGGAAAAATGTGGGGCACCCACTTTTTAGCATGGGGAGCTCACTTTTGGGAGGCGCCTTCTTGAGAGGTGGCTTTCGGGACACTCCAACCCCTTTTCCCGCTCTCTAGCCCACTTTCGCACACTTTTGAGCCCTCCAACACATGGTCCCAGCCTTATTTACTTCCCATAAGCCATATTTTATCCGTTTTTGGTCCTCCGGGAGTCCGTTTGACTTCCCGTAAATCATGGTGAGTTCCTGGAAAATTGCCCAATGTACCTTTGAAGTAGCATTCATCTGTGGGCACTTCCCATTGCACGAATGCACTTCTTGCATGTCATGTTCTTAGCTTTATTGACCTTCTCTCTCTAGAAATAACTCGTTTCTAGTGAGAGAACATCCGTTCTAAAGCTATTAACTTGTGTTATGCACCTTTGAAGGTTTATAACTCTTATTGGCATTTTTGCTAATGCCCAAATATACCTTCCTACAAAGCCTTAGCTTTATTTGATATTCTCTCTCTAGAAATATCTTGTTTCTAGTGAGATAATATCACTTTTAAAGCTACTAACTTATGTTATGCACCTGTGAAGGTTTATTCCTACCTTAATATACCTTCCTGCATAACCTTGCCTTGCTTCCTTTATTTTCTCTCTCTAGATGGCCACTTTTTAGAGAGAGAAAACCTATGAAGCTCATCAAAAATATAATAAAATATAATTTTGATGACATTACCCCGCCCTTAAATCATAGTCGTCCTCAACTATGCCGTATTAAGGAAGGCCTTAACATCTTGACTTATGCTTTGGATCCACTTTTAGCAAATCACACCATTCCACAATAGAACTAGTCTACCTGGTGCTTGGGAGACACAGCTGCTGCAAGCGTGTAATATCTAGTAGCAACAACTAGACATCCTTTCGCAATAGATTGCTTTGGATCCACTTTTAGCAAATTACACCATTCCACAATAGAACTAGTCTACCTGGTGCTTGGGAGACACAGCCGCAAGCGTGTAATATCTAGTAGCAACAACTAGACATCCTTCCGTAAAATAGATTGCTAGTCTATTCGGTGCTTGAGAGACGAAGCTGCTGTGCAAGCGTGTCTCTCTCATACATGCATGCACTTTTAACTTGAAAACAAAATGAAGAGAAAAGAACATGGGAAAACTTTACCGTTTCTTCATTACCTGCTTTTACCTTGTCTTTTAACTTTTATAACCCTTGACTTTGGTTATACGTATTTACAAGAGCCATTGAATCTTTAAGCTGCGGCTCAACCATCCATTTAGCATCATCAAATGAATAATTCTTAAACTTAACTAAATACTTTACGAAGTACCTTACCATTTCGTAGCAGCTTATCTTCATGCCTAAGGATACTTTCTGGCTGCAGAATTTCCTCAAGCTCATCAAATTTTGGTGGGTCTTCCATAAGAGGTTTCGTAGGAGGAGTACCCTGATAAACCTTTAACAAGCTTACATGAAAGGCGTTATGAATATGCCAGTGGGCTGACAACTTTAGCCTATAAGCTGTTTCGTTTATCCTTTTCAGAATTTGAAAGGGTCCATAATAGCGACGTGCTAGCTTGGCATAGTACTTTTGATGACCTGAGCGCATTCCTTGCCAGTCTTTTCCCGTCTTTTGCCTTAATCGAGCCTTTGGGAACTTGAGCAAAACCCAGTCATCTTCCTTGAATTCAAGGGGTCTTCTATGCTTATCAGTAGCGCTCTTTTGCTTCTGCTGCGATACCTTTATGGCGTCCTTTATCTTCCCAAAAGACATTTGAAGATCACACACATACTCATCCACAGAGAAGATGTTTTGATGCATCTTCAAAATTGGTGGAACTTTTGGTCTACCTTCGATGATCTCAAAAGGAGACTTTCTAGTAGAGCTATGCACCGTGTTATTGTATGCATACTCTACTAACGGTAGGTACCTTTCCCATTGGTTGTGATTATCTACATCATTAACATAGTTCTTAAGTAGATCCAACACAGTGGAATTGACTATCTCACTTTGACCATCCGTTTGAGGATGATACGCTGATGAGAAGTCGAACTGTGTACCCATATTCTCAAATAGCCCTTGTCAGAAGAAACTCGTCATACGAGGATCTATATCTGAGACTATTGACTTTGGCAAGCCATGGTACTTAAATATCTGTGAAATGAAGAGGTTAGCCATATGATGTGCTTTGATAGTCTTCTTGACAGGTATAAAGTGTGCCTGCTCAAGGAAAGCATGATTCAATGATATGTTGAGCTTTTGTTAGGTTGTAGCAGCTCCATATCCATAGTTCAAAGTATTCAAAGAAAAAATCTAAGAAAACTTCTATGTCTGGGCGCACCACATGATAAATGTCATCTTTATCCTTCACAATTCACATGTCATCAGCCCAAGATGGCATAAGATTGCCATGTTGCATTTTAGCTAACTTAAGTAGTAAACCCTCTATATCCTCTATATCCAAGATAAGTACTCTCCTTTGTTACTCAAGAGTAGGTAGAGGTGGTAGTTGTCTAGGAAGAACTCTAAGAATGGTCTTGATGGATACATGGGTATTGAAGAGTACTTCAAGTTTGGTGTGTAGTTCACAGCATTGATCCTAGTGGAGCAGTGTGAAATTGCTCCAATGGCATACAAATGATGCAGACCATTATCAGATAAATATGTTGAGTATTTGGTAAAGCAATTTGTTGGCCATTCCAGGCCTAATTCCAATACTGCAGACTTAATGCCATATGATCCAAAAACTCAAGAACCTTTGCAATTAGATGAGGTTCAATTTGAGAAGTTGGATCAGTACCATTATTGGATTCTTGAAAAGGCTCTCCTTTTCAAGAATCCTTCTAGCTACATGTGCATCACCCCTACATATTCCTTCTTAGGAGGTAGCCTATGGCTAGAGGGCCATAGGCCCCCCTATTAAG
Organism: Cibotium barometz; assembly: GCF_041138505.1. NCBI lineage: Eukaryota > Viridiplantae > Streptophyta > Polypodiopsida > Cyatheales > Cibotiaceae > Cibotium > Cibotium barometz. The sequence goes on along the minus strand of NC_141081.1, from coordinate 47,040,769 downwards.
CCTTCTTTTGGCTCCTAGGTTCTTCTTAGTAAGTCTTCAGAGGCATCATATGGCCACAAGGCCATAGGGCCCTATGGCCACAAGGCCATAGGGCCCCCCTCTCTGAAATTTGTCTACCTAGATTTGCATCCCTTGGCATGGTGCTTCACTGCTCCATAGTTACTCTTGGGAGGCAATTTTCGGCTAGAGGGCTATAAGGTCCCCCTCTCTACCTTTCTTCTAGCTAGTTTCATTGGCATCCCCTCCCCTTATTCACTCTTTGGAGACACCTTATGGTAAAAGTGACATAGACTTCCTCTTACAAGAAGTCTTCCTCTTGGATCTTCATCTATTTACAGGGTGCTTAACACTTGTATAATCACTCTTGAGAGACACCCATATGAACAAGGACCATAGGCTCCTGCTATACCAAGCATTCTTTCCACTAGATTTGCATGTATTCACATGATGGTGATTCACCTCTCCATAGTCACTCTTTGAGAGGCACCCTATGGCCAAGGACCATTTGAGTTAGTCTTTGGGCTTGACACTATCCTTCCTATCGAGAGTTCCTTGTCCCTACCTTATGAGTTGCAAAGCAACTAGATTGGATAGGACATATAAAACTCTCTGATAGGGACAAACTCTCTCATAGGGTTTATGAAAGGGTGGTGGTAATGAACCATGCAAATACTCCACCCAACCTCCTATATATAGGCCCTTAGCACCCAACCTCTTATATATAGCCCCTATACATGCATGGAGGGCTCCTAGCCCTAGGACCCTTGTCCTCACATTACCCCTTCTTGAAGAAATGTTTTCATCCTCGAAAACAAAGGTAGGGAACCGCTTCTTAAGCGTGGAGACATTCTCCCAAGTGGAACCTTCCTCAGGTCTATCTTTCCACTTAACTACTAACACATGTTGTCTAACCTGGTGTCTAGTGCAAAGCTCATGAAAATCCAAAACTCTTTCGGGTTCATGAGGAATGCTTGGTGGTTACGTTGTCTACTAACCACCCTGCATTAAGCATAGTATACTCTCCCTCTTTGTTAAGCTTTCCATGTTCAAATGCTATAGGATCTACCAAGTATGCTTGCTAGGACTCTGTTGTCACCTCAACGCATGGGCCCATGTCCATGCCACACGTGTCTTCCACACGTGTCTTCTTTAACACTCTCAATAGCTTCGCAATCCTTAAAACTAGATTCATTGTCTTCACCATAAAACAAGTGTATCTTTCTAGGTAGTGCCCCATCAACCAAGACAAAACAGGTACCAAGACACAGGTTCCTCTCCAGTACCATTGATGGGAAGTGGTTTGCTAGAGGACTTTCTCTTGGAAGACATTTCCACACCTGCAACAACAAGAGACATTATTCATAGTTTTTTTTGTCCAAAAAAGATAAGTACATAAGCTACACATTTTTAGTTAGGAAGATATTGATGTTAGGATAAAAAGCTTTGAGAGGGGGAGCCTATGGCCCTATGCTTTGAGAGGGGGAGCCTATGGCCATAGGGGGATCCTTGGTGAGAATAGGTGGGGGTGATGCATCTTATGAAGATATGCACCTTTTCAAAAGCCTCCACAAATGCTGTGGTTGTGTACTATATACCACTCTCTACGTTGTCTGCTAATAACCACCCTCCATTAAGCATAGTATACTGTCCCTCTTTGTTAAAATTTCCATGTTGAAATGTTGCAGGATCTACCAAGTATGCTTGCTTGGACTCTATTGTCACCTCAATGCATGGGACCATGTCACCTCAATGCATGGGACCATGTCCATGCCACACGTGTCTTCTTTAACAATCTCAATAGCTCTACAATCCTTAAAACTAGATTCACTGTCTTCACCATAAAACAAGTGTATCTTTATAGGTAGTTCCCCATCAACCAAGACAAAATCAAGGTACCAAGACACAGGTTCCTCTCCAGTACCATTGATGGGGAGTGGTTTGCTAGAGGACTTTCTCTTGGAAGACATTTCCACACCTACAACAAGAGCCACTATTTAGACATTATTCATAGTTTTTGGTCCAAAAGATAAGTACATAAGCTACAAATTTTTAGTTATGAAGATATTGATGTTAGGATAAAAAGCCTTGAGAGGGGAAGCCTATGGCGCTATGGCCATAGGGGGATCCTTGGTGAATAGGTGGGGGTGATGCATCTTATGAAGATATGCACATCTAGCTAGAAAAATACTTGTGAGAGGGAGAGTCTATTGCCCTTTGGCCATAGGGTGCATCTCAAGCGTCTCTATGTATTGAATATATGCATATTTAGCTAAAAGATTGCTTCTACAAGGGAGCTTATTGCCCATTTTCCATTGTCCATAGGGTACCTCTCAAGAGAGATAAAGGAGCCCCATGTTAAGTGCAAAAATCTAGCTAAAATAATATTTGAGAGGGGATTCTATGGTCCTCTAGGCATAGGGTACCCCTCTAGAGTGACTATTGAGTGTATGTAGCTAGAACAATGCATGAGAGGGGTAGCCTTTAGGCTTCAAGTAATAGGGTGCCTATGAAGAGTTACTATGGAGTGGTGAAGCACCATGTCAAGAGATACAAATCTAGGTAGACAAATGCTAGAGAGCGGGACATGATGCCTCTCAAGACTTTACTATAAAGAATCTATGAGACTGGCTAGAAAAAAGCTTGAGAGGGGGAGCCTATGGCCCTCTGGCTATAGGGTGCTTGTCAAGAATGAAAATGTAGGGGTGATACACCCTATGAATGAATGCATATACAGCTTGAAGCATGCTGGAAAAGGAGAGCCTATGGTCCTATGGCCATAGGGTTCCTCTAAAGTTATGGATGGGTGATGACCCTACAAAGGGATGCAAGAGTGAATGGCCCTCTGGCCATAGGGTGCTTGTCAAGAAGGAAAATGTAGGGGTGATACACCATGTGAATGGATGCACATACAGCTTGAGGCATGCTGGAAAAGGAGAGCCTATGGCCCTATGGCCATAGGGTTCCTCTAAAGTTACGACCCTACAAAGGGATGCAAGAGTGAATATGGGGAGGTGATTATGCAAGAGATATTATGGGGAGGTTATTCACCATGGATAGAGTGCTTGAAAGGGAGATGCTATGGATTTCTTAGCATAGGATACCTTTCAATAGTACGTAAGAAGAGCCTATGGACCTAGCTAGAAGAATGCTTGAGAGTGGAGCCTATGGCTATTTGGCCATATGGTGCCTCCCAAGAGTTACTAAGGATCAAAGAAGCACTAGGTGTAGGTATGCAAGTCTAGGTGGATGAATATTTTAAGAAGAGCTACATATGGCCATGTGGCCATAGCGTGCCTCTTAAGACTTACTATGAAGAGGCAATGAACCTAGCTATAAGAATGCTAGAGAGGTGAATCCCATAGCCCTCCAACCATAGGCTTCCTTCCAAAAATGACAATGCAAGGGTGATGCCCCATAGAAAGGGAAGCATATTTAGCTAGCTAGAATCATTTTGAAAAGGGAGAGCCTATGGCTTTGTGGCCATATGGTGCCTATAAAGAGTGACTTTAGAGAAGTGATTCACCTAGTAAAGGGATGCAAATATAGTGGGAGGAATGGTTTTGAGGGGGAGCATATGGCCCTTTGGCCATAGGGTTCCTCTCAAGAGTGACTATAGATAGTCTCTAGATCTAGGTAGTAGAATTATTTAAAGGAGCATCCTATGGCCCTATGGCCATAGGGTCCCTCTGAGAGCAACTATGTATGGGTGGTGTGGCCCATGAAGAATGCACATCTAGGTTAAAGAATGCTTTAGAGGTGGATTTATGCCCAAAGCATGCTTCTCAAGCATAGCTATGGAGGGATGATGCACTCTATATTTGAATGCAAATCTAGGTAGAAAAATGCTTATGCAAGGGAGCATATTTCCCTTTGGGAATAGGGTGTCTCATAGGAGTTATTATTTAAAGGTTATTGCCTATAAGGGGATCCTTGGAAAAATTCTTGTGAGGGTATCTTATGGCTCCTTGGCCATAGGGTTCCTCTCATAGAGTGAATCACCATGTTAATAAATGAAAATCTAGTGGGAAGATTGATTGGCCCAAGTTGCTTACTAAATAGGGTGTCTCTCAAGAGTTATAATAAAAATGTGATGCACCATGTAAATAGAAGAAGATCCAAGAGGAAGAATAGTTGTGAAGGGGGTTCTATGTCCCTTTTACCCTAAGGTATCTCCAAATAGTGAATATGGGGAGGTGATATACCATATAAAGAGTGAATATGGGGAGGTGATATACCATATAAAGAGTGAATATGGGGAGGGAATGCCCATGAACCTAGCTATAGTGGGGAACCCTATGGCTCTCTAGCCATAGGGTGCCTCCCAAGAGTTAATTGGAGTGGTGAAGCACCATGTAGATGGATTAAAATATAGGTAATAAAATCCTGGAGATGGGGACCCTATGGCCTTGTGGCCATATGATACCTCTTAAGAATTACTATGAAGAGATTATGAGGCTAGCTAGAATAATGCTTGAGAGGGGTGGCCTATTGTTGTTTGGCCATAGGGTGCCTCTCATGAAGGACTATGTAGGGGTGATGCACCATGTGAAGGGATGATAAAATCCTGGAGATGGGGACCCTATGGCCTTGTGGCCATATGATACCTCTTAAGAATTACTATGAAGAGATTATGAGGCTAGCTAGAATAATGCTTGAGAGGGGTGGCCTATTGTTGTTTGGCCATAGGGTGCCTCTCATGAAGGACTATGTAGGGGTGATGCACCATGTGAAGGGATGCACAGCCTATTGCCCTATGTCCATAGGGTTCCTCTAAATTTATATGTGGGTGATGACCCTACAAAGGGATGGAAGAGTGAGCATGGGGAGGCGATTATGCAAGAGTGATTGTGGGGAGGTGATTCACCATGTAAAGAGATCTTGAAAATGGTGGACTCTATGGAGTGACACTGGAGAAGTGAGGCACCTAGTAAAGGGATGTAAATGTAGTTGGAAGAATGGATTTTAGGGGGAGCATATGGCCCTTTGGCCGTAGCGTACCTCTAAGAGTGACTACAAAGAGCCTTTAAATCTAGTTAGAAAAATTCTTGAGACGAGTAGCCTATGGCCCTATGGCCATAGGGTCTTTTTGAGAGTTACTATTATGTAGGGGTGCTGCAACCTCTAAAGGATGCACATCTACTCTAAAGAACACTTTAGAGGTGGAGCCTATGCCCAAAGCATGCTTCTCAAACATAGCTATGGTGGGATGATGCACCATGTGTTTGAATGCAAATCTAGGTAGAAAAATGCATAGGGAGAGCACTTCTCTTTGAGAATAGATTGCCTCATAGGAATGATTATGGAAAGTTGAGTGCTTGCTAGGGGATTGTTGGAAGAACTCTTGTGAGGGGATCTTATGGCTCCTTGGCCATAGGGTGCCTCTCAAAGAGTGACTATGGAGAGGTGAATCACCATGTGAATACATGCAAATCTAGTGGAAAGAATGCTTGGTATAGCAGGAGCCTATGGTCCTTACTTCATAGGGGTGTCTCTCAAGAGTGATTATACAAGTGTCAAGCACCATGTAAATAGGTGAAGATCCAAGAGGAAGACTTCTTGTAAGAGGATGTCTATGTCTCCAAAGAGTGAATAAGGGGAGGTGATACACCATGTAAAGAGTGAATATGGAGAGAGGATGCCAATGAAACAGCTAGAAGAAAGGTAGAGAGGGCCTTACAGCCCTCTAGCCAAAAATTGCCTCCCAAGAGTAACTATGGAGTGGTGAAGCACCATGTCAAGGGATTCAAATCTAGGTAGACAAATTTTAGAGAGGGGGACCCTATGGCCTTGTGGCCATATGATGCCTCTGAAGACTTACTAAGAAGAACCTAGGAGCCAAGCTAGAAGAAGGCTTGAGAGGGGGGCCTATGGCCCTCTAGCCATAGGCTACCTCCTAAGAAGGAATATGTAGGGGTGATGCACCCTGTGAAGAGATGCACATATAGCTAGAAGGATTCTTCAAAAGGAGAGCCTATGGCCCTATGGCCATAGGGTTCCTCTAAAGTTATGGATGGTTGATGACCCTAAAAAAGGATGCAAGAGTGATTATGGGGACGTGATTCACCACATAAAGAATTCTTGAAAGGGGGATGCTATGAGATGTCTTAGCATAGGCTACCTCTCAAGAGTGACGAAGAAGAGTCTATGCTAGATAGAATAATGCTTGGGAGTGGGAGCCTATGGCTATGTGGCCATTGGCTGCTTCCAAAGAGTTCCTATAGATTTTTGAAGCAACATGTCAAGGTATGCAAGTCTAGCTCGAAGAATGCTTTGGGAAGAGGAACCTATGGCCATGTGGCCATAGGGTGCCTCTTAAGATTTAAGATGAAGAGCCTAGTTGGCCTTTGCAAATTGCCAGAAGCATGCTTCTCAAGCATAGTTATGCCGAAAGGAAGAGCATAGGAATATACCTAGAAAAGTGCTTGAGAGGGAGGGCCTATAAACCTTTGGATGCTTCAGAAGGGCAACCTATGGCCCTATGACCATAGGATGCCTCTCAAGAGTGTCTACATAGGGTTTGGGCGGGAAATTTGAAATTTGAATTTCCCCCCAAATTTGAATTTGAAAGTTAAACAAGATACTTGAATTTGAATCTAGGGGGGAAATTCAAAATTCAATCTTGGTTAGTTGTCTTTTCATTTTCTAAAATTTTTCAATTTTCTAAATTCAGTAGTGGGAGGCTTCCTACACAAATTCAAAATTCAAGCTTGAATTTTAGAGGGATTTTTGAGCAATCAAGGAGATTTTCAGTTCTTCCAAGAGGATTATTACAAAAAAGTACAAGGTACTATTCATTGTTTATGTTTCAATTTCTTTTGGTAATTATCCTTTTTGAATTACTCCATTAATATGAGATTAGTGCATAGATTAGTGCATTAATAAGAATGCTAATTATTGTGTAGGTAATTAGTGCATTTAAATCAATATTTCTTTGTATTAGTGCATTAATGTGAAGGTTAAGTGGTGTGTAGTTAGATTGATTAGCAATCAATGACTTCATTAGTAAACAGACACATCAACAAAAGGGAAACCCTAACCTTGAAGTGCGATGGGAGATTAGTGGTTTGAGGACAATGATGAGAGTACACGCCAAGAAGACAAATCTGCATGATTGAATGACACTGATATGTGTGTGTGTGTGTGTGTGTGTATGTGTGAGTTTATGTGTGTGTTTGTATGTGTGGGTGCGCAAGGAGGAGAGAGGGAGAGAGGCAAGAAAGGTGTCTGTGTGCACAGTTGGAGAAAGGGATGAAGAGGGTGACAGGGAAGCAAAGAGAATGGGATAGAGGCGGCTCAAATCGACAAGATCAGGACGCGAGGGAGAAAAGGGGGCCCAATTGACGGCGGCGTCAATGGGCACACGACAGAACATGGAAAGGGAGCACGACAACGGTAGGGACAAAGGCGGCTCAAATCGACAAGATCAGGTCACGAGGACGTACACACATCTCACGTGATATGTAATCTTTGCAGCTGTACCTAGGTCGCGAGGACATCACATCTAGTGCCTAGGGAGGTGTATGTATTGCTATTGGGCGCACGACAGAACATGGAAAGGGAGCACGACAACGGTAGGGACAAAGGCGGCTCAAATCGACAAGATCAGGTCACGAGGACGTACACACATCTCACGTGATATGTAATCTTTGCAGCTGTACCTATGTCGCGAGGACATCACATCTGGTGCCTAGGGAGGTGTATGTATTGCTATTGGGGAGACCTTGTGCTTTGTGATTAAGGACAAAGGCATCATAGTGCCCTAGAGAGCAGAGTGGAGAGAGCAGAGTGGATGATTATGTGCATAGGAGAGGACAAGGTCATAAGTATGCCTCTAATACGTGCCTGCTTTTGCCTTCCACCTTGATGTCGGGCCACAACTCCTTTAGCTCATCTATAAGCGATTATAGATACACATCTATAAGTGATTATAGATACACATCTATAAGCGATTGTAGATACACATCCATATTCTTTAGCTTGTAACGACCAACACTAGCAAGCTGAATATCAAATGCCCCTTCTTTGTCGTCAACCATGTTGTAGTTCACAACAACTACGGGCCACACACTATATGTTGTCGAGCGTTGACCAAACGGATTAACTCCATCCATTGCCAAACCAAGCCGCAAATGCCGAGGGCTCTTTTGCAAAATCTAGCCAAGTCTCTTTGATGTGTTTCCATGCCATGCAAAATCTAGCCAAGTCTCTTTGATGTGTTTTCATGCCATGCAAACTGCAGGAATGCGTTGCACACCATCCGTGGAGCGATTTTGGGAGTGCCAAGACATAAGGCTTGCAATTGATTTGCACCTGAACATGTGTTGAATGCGCGCGGTATTAGTGGAAAATGCCTCAAGACCTTCTCCGGCATAGTTTCCCCTCAAAGATCTTTACGATATCTGTCAGCACCACACTTTGGACATTTTTCCAAGTCTTGTACTCCCTTTGAAAGAGGACACAATCGTTGGGGCAAGCATGTGTGGAATTATAGTCTACGCCCAACTTTCGGAGTATCTTTCTTGCATCATCTCTGGAGCTTGGCATTGTATTCTGAGACGGCAATATGTGATTCTTCAAAAGCCTACACATCACACCACGTTGAACATCGAGCAAGCATTGTAAAGATGCAATAGTCGTTTGTTTAAAACATGCACACACATTACTTGAATAGCTCTGTGACGCTTTTATCACTCCAACCAAATGACCCTTGAAGGTTTAGCAACGTAAGAACTGTCTTCAGACGGGAAATCCTCGAGCCTTCATATAAGGGTGTACGAGCCTCTTGCTTCATACCCTTGGCCACCACAGGATCACGTGCCTCAAAAATTGCCTCGAGCATGTCATCCATCTCTTGTTCGAGCATCTCCACGTGTGGATATTTATTGGCATTCACATTAGGAGCCATAGGCATAGCATTTTGCAAACCTTTAGTGCCCGCCACTTGGTTGGACCGCATGCAAACCCGCCTAACTGGTTTCAGGACTCTTTCGCTTCCCCAATGTTGGAGTCCTGTGAGAAGCATAGCCCACACATAAATTTAAAGATACACACAGTCTTTAGACATCCACGTACTACGATCAATTTACCGATGAAATATGTTGTGCAACCACTTGATCAATAATGGTGGGATCAAACTGTCCGTATTCCTCCACATGCTGCATCATTACACGACGTTGTCGTAGCACCGCCCATTTGCACTGGTTGCAAGGACATAACACTGGGTCCAGCTCTAAGGTGCACACATGTATGCCCTACATGAGGCCTTCCCGTCATCTCATATCCCCTCGAATCCATATAAAGTACCGGGAATAGGAGGGCCTTCTCAAAGCTGGCTGTTGAGGGGCCCAAGGATTTGCGCTGAGTCAGCTGCCAACTAGGCGTGCAAAAGGCAGGAGCTTTTGGCGGTGTCAGGTGTGTATCCTAAGCTGCCCAAATCCGACGTGGGTTCAATTTATTGGTTTGGGCACAATGCCGGTCTGTAACCGGCGTAAACCCTAGGTTGTTTTCAACTGCAGAGTCGAGATCTCATTCTCGTTCTCCTTCGATGAGGCGGATTCTGACGTCCAGTGCCCGTATCCAGTTTCGGCTTCTCTCATCCTCGGCCCGCCACACCTATGCTTCACCACAGGGGGGTGGCTTCCGGGATGCGCCCCACATCACCACAGGCATGCCTTCTCTCTCCGTCGACTTCTCACATCTTCCTCTACCCCATCCTCCTCCGCAGGCCTTCCTCTCTCATCTTCCCTTTCCAGGTTGAAGTTCTGGTGTTCAGTTCTGGGCCTTGTTTTCACGGTGGTGGTTGCGAATGAGGGTTACTGTGTATATCTGGCATGCCGGGGAGATGTCCCAAGCATGAATCATGGGGAAGACCGTCACCAGCTTTTCTTCTGCTTTCACCAGCTTTGCTTCTGCTTTTGCCAAGAAAAAGAAAAGCTGGCAAAAGAAGAAGAAAAGCGGGTGAAAGAAAAAGAAAAGCTGGTGAAAGAAAAAGACAAGCTGCTGACGGCAAAGGAGAGGATTGCGAAAATTCAAGAGTGCATGTCTAATAAGTCATATGAGGCTTATGGCCCTTTATATCAGACAGAAGGACCAGTTAAGGCTGAGCCGGTGTGAGTGGTGTATGTGAGACACCAGCAGAGGAGAAAGGGAACAAGAGTGCATGAAGTGGAAGAGCACATATAGTTCAATGTGTGATGCATGTAAGTTTGCCCTGGCACATGTTTTTTTTGGGATAGATATCTCAGTGTCTCCTTGGGTTGCACATGTTTTTTTTTTTAATGGGATAGATATTTCAATGAGATATCCTTGGGACAATCAAGCTTGACATCTTTCTTGGATGTTTGGTATAATGTTAAACGTGGTGCAATTTGATGGCTTCACTTGTTATAGGCTTATTTAATCATTCATATGTATGACTTGGCTTTCATTTTGGGATGTTGGCAGTGTTTTCTACATCATCATGATTGATTTCAACTTTTGGAATGTTTAAAATGATAAAAAGTAAGTTCATCTTTGGTATTTCAGCTTTTGGAACGTTTAGAATGATACAAAGCAAGTTTTATAGAAGTGGGGAGCTGAAAAACCCACTTAATTCTTAGTTCAAGGCTCTTTTTGTAAATGTGGCTTGTTCCATCTTAAAGTAAGGGTTGATGTTCTAACTCAAAGTAAACTTTGTTTAGTCTTTTAAGTTTGATTTGTAACTCTTTCTTGCTCCAACTGATTATAGAGTTAGTTTAGTTCGTTCCTATGTTTGTGTTTCTTTGTTGACATAGAGTAGTCTTGGAGTGCTAGACTCTGTCATGATTGAGTATGCCCATCACCTCTGGAGAGTGATAGAAACTTAGCTCGTTGGTTTTATAAAGTATATTCTTTTGAAATAACCTTATACAAACTTGCACCTACTCTTGGGCACTGATGACGTGAGTGGGGATGTTGTAGCTTATTGTCCAAGCTATGCATGATAGAGTTGATGAACCAACACTTCATGTCTGGACAAACATTGGATAGGTTGCACTTTCGAGTCCTATTCTTTTTAAAGTTTAGCTTAATGTTTTATTCTTGTTTGTTAGTGCTCTAGGACTAGAGTTTATAGTTCTTTGTTTTGCTGTTTTGCGTTATTGATTAGTATCTCAGTTCTTATTAATGATCAAGTCTTTGTATGATTGTGTGTGTGTGTTTATGTTTATTTTTGGAAGGTTCCTTCAATTAGGTAATTGTTTTGTAAAAAAATTTCTTTTTCTAGTTTTTGTTGTTTTGTTTGTTTTGTTTTGTTTTTTGTTTTTCGTCTTTGTTTTTACTTTGTGAACCATATTTCTAAACGAAAAGCTGGATGCTTTGTGTAGCGGCCCCCTCTCTCTTCATCTCCTCCACCTATTGCCCGAGACAAACAAGCCCTCTCTCTCTCTCTCTCTCTCTCTCTCTCTCTCTCTCTCCCGTCTGCATTGTGATTCGCCAACAACTACTACTCTCTCCCTCGTGCTTGCGTTCTCTTTTTTCATAGGCAAAAGCAAAGCACAGTCCTCTTGCTTTGTGTGTTTGTGCCCCCTCCCTCTTGTTGCCTTCTTTCATAGACGGCACAGACAATAGAGAGTTTGCATTGTAGAGGCAACAGGTGCAATGGTTGTTTTTGTTCGTAGTATTTCGTTAGTCAAGCTCGTCTTGCAGAGCCCTCGACGCTCCTCTCATGCTTTGTCTCTCTTTCTCACTCTCTACGCAAGGGGCATGCTTGACGGAGAAGCTCAACAGGATTGGATACCTTAGTCTAGACTATAAGGTATGGTCAGGAGGCTAATACTTTTTGCAATAGCACAATTAAAGAGTATGTGGTAGATTCTTTAGGTTTTGTCTTTTGCTATACATCTCCCCTTCAACAACCGAAAGGATTTATAATGGTAACACATCTTTTGCAGTTGCACAAAAAAAGTTGTGGTAGATTTATGTAAGACGAAGGTCCACTCAAGGCCATGCTTTATGCTAACTAATTAGCCTAGGCTTGTTTATACGGACTGCTTGGTGGAATAAGGTCGTACACATGTGATGCAGGCCATGGTTTTTTCAAAAGATCGAAAAACATCATGTATGCGATTGTTATATCAAGTCTAGCTTATATCCAACTGGATACAATTTAAACCTTGGAAATCGTTCATGATGATACAATTTAAACCTTGGAAATATTGAAATTTAGTTTTTCTTTTTGGTAAAGAACTGTTCTTACAGGAGGGAAAAAAGGCAAACTAAGCCCAAAGTCAATACTTGGTATACTTTTCACTTAAGAAGTAAATAAAAAATCAATCTCTTCGATTGGAGAAATTAATACAAGTTCCTTTCGGGGGGCGACCTCATAAATGCGACCCTCAGTACTGTGTTCTTGTTGCAACCTTTTCTTTTAGCAAATGTTTACGTGAATCATTAGCTTTTCTTTCGCAGTTATTGATTAAATTAAGTCTTTGCCAAGAAATACGATTACATTGGTATCAGAGCTTAGGCTTTCTTTCTTTTTGGAGAAAGGAACAGTTCAGGTATTCCATGAAAGGTTAGGTCTGTACATAATCTAAAGTAAGAGGAATTGGGAGCTATTACCCGTCTTCCTGTTGTACTAGAGATTGGGGGGAGCTCCTATCTTAATACTGCACCTCTTTGGAGGGTACTTATGGTTTTAGCAGTATTGGGAGTTATTACCCTTCTTCCTGTTATGCTAGAGATTGGGGGAAGCTCCTATCTTAATACTGCACCTCTTTGGAGGGTACCTATGGTTTCAGCAGTATTGAGCTTGTAGAAAGTCTCCAAAGACTAGCCATTTGGGAAGTCGCACTGTTACGCCCCACACCTCTATTTTAGCTTATAGACGGAACTCTCGCCCACTGGTGTGGGTATCAAAAAGGACTATATTCCTTGATTCCTGAAGTGAGAGAACTATGGGATTTGAGGATCAATAGGCTAATAACATGGAATGGCAAAGAACTAATTTTCTTAATGACGATGAAGCTAATGAGAGTATAAGGACAATTAGGTATTATGCACGTCGGTTGCAAGAAGCGCAGGATAATCCAAATTTGCGAGCAACTGTGCAAGCCCAATTACAAGTCAATGAGTTGATTCCTCCCACTCGAGAAGAGAGAGCTTGCTCTCTAGAGCGGTGGGAATCACCACAAGATGGGCATCGGTCGGCGGTCTCATACTGAAAGGAGACGAAGACATGCCTCTGGAAGAAGCCAAGAACCACAGCCAAAAGAGAAGAGAAGGCTAGTGACAACCATGATGAGCAACATGAAGGGGACAACTCGGAACGTCGTGAGCACTCTGATGAAGAGTTGACACCAAGACAACGACGTCTGAAGCGCTCCCCTCCTCATACCACGAAGCAAAGACGTCACAGCCCAAGATCTAGCTCTTCCAGAGAGAGAAGCAATGAGAGGAGGCATCCTCGTAATAGAAGAAGGAAATCACCTTCTCCATCCAATTCTTTTAGCTCTTTTTTTAGAGCACACAAAGCAAGTTCTTCTTCCACAAGAAGAGGGCATAGGCATTCATATCCCGCCTGGAAGAGATCTCCCCGCCTCCAAAAGTTCAAGGAAGGAGGGAAAAGCATCACCTTCCTTTCTTACGATGGAACTTACAAAAATCCGGATAAAGTACTCAGCTTTATCCACCAATTTGATGCGGCCTTTGGAGGTGAGCACTTTACAGAGCAATCTAAATAAAGTTTGCTATTTCTGTGTATATGATTTTTGTCAAGATTCTTCTAAAGTTGATAACTCTCTCTTGTCTGAAACAAGTGATTCATCAAAAGTAGATACAAATTTAAAGTTGTTTCTAGATAAATATTCAGACTGTTTTACCGACTCTATTCGAGGTGAACTACCTCCCTCACGAGGGGTAGATGATCATAAGATAGAGCTTATTCCAGGAAGTGCACCACCCAACAAGCCACCTTATCGAGTCTCTCCTGCCCAGTAGGAAGAAATTATGACTCAAGTGCATGAACTATTGGAGAAAAGGATGATATAGCCCAGCTCATCTCCTTTCTGCTCTCCAGTGTTACTAGTGCAAAAGAAGGATGGTTCATACCATATGTGTGTGGACTATCGTGCACTAAACAAGAATACTATCAAGAACAGGTTCCCGGTTCCAAGGATTGAGGATCTATTTGATAAGCTTCAAGGGTCTTTCTACTATAGTGGGATAGATCTCAAGAGCGGTTATCATCAGATCCGCATCATACCGGAAGATATTCATAAGACCGTGTTTCGCATGACGTTTGGTCTTTATGAGTTTCTTATGATGCCATTTGGACTCATAAATGCACCAGCCACATTCAATCGAATGATGGAACATATTTTTCAAAAGCATCGAGGTTACCTGGGGGTATTCTTTGATGATATCATAGTCTACTCCAAATCTTTAGAAGAGCACAAGGAACATCTCAAACTAGTTTTTCAAGAACTGTGAGATAATAAGCTTTACATAAATAGCAAAAAGAGTGAATTCTTTTTGCAAGAAATAAGGTATTTGGGCCATATTATCTCTAAAGAAGGGATCCGCATGGATCTCGAGAAGCTTAAGGTAATAGAAGAATGGCCTCAACCTATGAATCTTCCTGAGCTAAGAAGCTTTATTGGCATGTGCTCTTACTATCGAAGATTTATAGAGAAGTTGATAGCATGTCCTCTCCATGATTTAACAAAGCAAAAGGTTAAATTTCAATGGATTGCTAAGGAAAATGCAGCTGAAAGCGAAGCTCATGACAAAGCCTGTTCTAGTGCTTCTGGATCTCTCCAAGCCATTTGAGGTCCACTGTGATGCATGTGGTGAATGCTTAGGGGTTGTTCTTTTACAAGAGGGACATGCTATTGCATTCGAAAGTCGCCCTAGGCATCGTGAAGAAAGAATCCTAGGCATCTATGAAAAGAAATTACTTGCAGTAATTCATGCCTTAGATTCTTGGAAGCATTATCTTCTGGGTACGCCTTTTATTATCCTGATAGACCATCAAAGTATCACGTACTTTATGACACAGACCAAATTATCTGATAAACAAATGAGGTGGGCTAATTTTCTTTCTCAATCTTATTTTTATATATCTCACATTCCAGGTAAGCATACTCAAGTAGCGAATGCTCTCTCATGACGACCAAGAGCAAATGTTGTATCTGTAGCATATCACCGGGATCTAACAAGCATGTTAGATCATGACGACCAAGAGCGGATGCTGTATCTGTAACATATCACCAGGATCTAACAAGCATGTTAGATGCATACGCTATTGATCTAGACTTTGTTGATGTAATGTCTAAACTAACCAGTGGGCAAAGCCAAGATCCATATATAATAAAAGATGGATTTCTCTTACATGCTCACAGTTATGTGTGACAAAGAAGCTCCGAGAGAAGGTTATGAATGAATCCCATGCTCCTCCTTATGCAGGACATCGCGGAATTCAAGCTACCATAAGTGCTATGGATACATATTTCTACTGGCCTTCAATGAAAAGGACATTCAAGAACATCAAGTACGATATAGGCAAGCAACAAGGGCTGCTACCACCATTGCCAATACCAGAAGCTCCTTGGGAGAGTATTTCAATGGACTTTATTTTTGGTCTTCCTAAGTCCAGACAAGGAAATACAGGTATTTGGACAATAGTTGACAGGTTTAGTAAACAAGCACATTTCATACTTGTCAAAAAGAGCATTTAGTCCCATCATGTGGCTAACCTCTTCATTGCTCAAATCTTTAAGTATCATGGGCTACCTAGCTCTATAGTTTCAGATAGAGACCCACGCATGACAAGTCTCTTTTGGAAGAGGGGCTCTTTGATAATTTGGGAACTAAGCTTAACTTCTCCTCTGCTTATCACCCTCAAACGGATGGGCAAAGCAAGATAGTTAACTCCACGATTCTTGATCTTGTCAAATGTTATGTGAATGAAGTCACAGAGAAGAATCAATGGGATAAGTATCTTCCTTTAGTCGAGTATGTGTATAACAATACTGTTCACTCTTCTACAGGAAAAACTCCATTTGAGGTGGTGGAAGGCCGCCCCCCATTTGAGGTGGTGGAAGGCCACCCCCCATTCTACGAATGAAGGAAAAGATTTTTGCTGCTGTGCTGCTGATGAGTATGTAAGGGACATCAAGATAGCATTTTAGAAGATAAAAGATGCGCAACAAAAGCAAAAGCAAGCAACTGATAAGCATCGAAAAGCTATTGCTTTTAAGGATGACGAATGGGTACTCCTTAAATCCCAAAGGCCCGCCATCTAAGGCAAACCTTGGGCAAGAATTGGCAAGGTGAGTCTACGGGTCATCAAAAGTTTTATGCTAAGCTGGCCAAAAGGTATTATGGGCCATTCCAAATTCAGGGAAAGATCAATGAAACGGCTTATAGGCTTAAGCTACCAGCCCATTGGCAGATTCACAATGCCTTTCATGTTAGCCTCTTGAAGCCTTTGAAAGGTGTTCTACCTACGAAACCAATCGATGAAGATCCTCTTGAATTTGATGGGCTTGAGGGGATATTAAAGCCTGAAATAATCCTTAGGCACAAGGACAAGTTGTTGCGAAATGGTAAGGTGCTCCGTAAGTATTTAATTAAGTTTAAAAATTATCATTTTGAAGATTCTAAATGGATGATGGAGCCGCAGCTCATTCCCAGGGGTTGAGTGCCTCTCAAGACATCGATGTATAAAAATGTTAATGAAGAAATGTTTTTTTTCTCGTCTCTCTTGTCTTCATTATGTTTTAATGTGCATGCATGAAGGAAATGCACATGAAGGACATGCATGCATGAAGGACATGCTTGCGGGTGGCAGACTCTGTCTCTCAAGCACCGACGACGAGTAGACTAGCAATCTACTGCGGGATGGTGTCATGGCTACATAAGAAAGAACAAGCTTGCGGGGCAGATTGTGTCTCTCAAGCACCGAGTAGATTAGCCATCTACTGCAGAAAGTGTTTTGCTTAAATGTGGATCCCAAGCAAGATGGGCTAAGGCACCTTTATGAAGCATAGTTGAGGACGACTATGATTTAAGGGCGGGCCAATGTCATCAAATTATCATTTTGATACATTACCAATGTTTTTATGACCTCAGCACTTTATTTTGCTGGACACACAATGCATACGTGTCATCAAAATAAAGTCACTCATAAAAGATGACTTTCTCTCTCTAGATCTAGAGAGAGAAAGTACATGAAAGGACTCTAACAAAGTAAGGCAACTAACAAGAATGTAATGCTGGTCTATGGAAGGCCATAAGAGCAGAAGTACATTCATAAGTTGTTAGATGAAGCTAAAACGATGATTTTCTCTCTCTCTATACCTAGAGAGATAAAATGCTCCATAAGACCTTAAGGGGAGCTAGGATGCAGCGAAAATGACAATAGTCACTAGATCAGCTCGAAGACATTCATAAGCTGTTAGCTAAGTAATGCACATTCATATGTTGCTAGTTATAATGATTTTCTCTCTCTAGACCTAGAGAGAGAAAATACTCCAGAAGACCTTAACAGGAGCCAGAGCTCAACGGGAATGGACATGAAGTACGAGAAGTACTTAAAGACATTCATAAGCCATTAGCTAATGACCTAGGGATTCCAACATCGTTTACGAGAATCAAAATGAAAGACCTCGAAACATATTAAGTGTTAAAAGTCACCCGAGAGCGGGGGAACATGGCCCAGGGGGTGGGATAAGGTAGAGAGTGGATAAACTTGCCCCACAAGTCTCAATTAACCTATTCTAGGTGAAAAGAAGGAGCTGGGAGCAAATGTAGCCAAAAAGCACCTTTTCCTCCCAAAATAGAGGCTAGAATCTGCTAAATCAAGCTCCTCACTCTCTGGATGGCGCAATTTCACCTCCCCCTCTGCTTTTCTTGCATGTTCTAACTCCCATATGCATATAAGGCATGCAGGTAGTCACCGCATAGCTATCGAAAGCCTCTTTCCACTTCTTCTCTCTGCAATTACTAAGCTTCTCTTTGCAATTACTAAGCTTCTCTTTGCAATTACTAAGCTATCGAAAGCCTCTTTCCACTTCTTCTCTCTGCAATTACTAAGCTTTTACAATATTTATGGAAACAGAGGTAATCCCAGGCTTCCCGTAAGCTGAGAGGAGGGTTAGAAGCCACTAGCTGTGGTGTCCCCAACAGTGACTCAAACTCTATTCTAAAACAACCTCTTCTCAAAGGAGAGACATTCACAATCTTGAAAGTCATGCCGATTAAGAAAGCATGTATATAAGTCTGAACTTGCCTCCTAAAAAATATACTTCCCACCGCTTTGTAGACTAAAGAACAAGACTCCAGGCTACTTACCAATTGTTGAATGGCGCGTAGTGTGTCTAAAGATAATCTGACATTGCCCACTTAAGCTTAATCAATACAAGCATGAGCAAAGAAGACTACAAGCAAGAATTACCATCATTCCATCCCTTCCTATCACCAATGCAAGCAATGAATCCTCAAGCAAGCCCACACAATGATTAATCTAGCACACAAGCATTCAAGCATTAAGCATTCACTTGACTAATCAAGCACACACACTAAGCATCAAGCTACTACTTAATCTCATTAAGCTAAGCTCAACACATAACGCATGAAATGGTAGAATCATAAGCATAGAAAGAAGAAGCCATGGCATTCTCTATTCATCAATGAAGATTACAAGAGAGCTCAAGCAAGAGTGCTTGGAGCCAAGCTTGGCTTAGAGAAGAGAGAGTGATAGAGAGCTCTATTGCTAAAGCTCACAATAGAATACAACCCAAAGAGCCTTATTTCCTTAGCTAAGCCCTCCTTTATAGCTAAGCTTCTATCTTTGACCACTTCCACACATGGGTAGACAAACTAATAACTTGGGTCTGCATAATTACAAGTTGGAACTCTTTTGAGCCCACATTTGGCTAAAATATATTACAATGCACTTCAACGTAAAGGATTAATTACGGGATTTAAATATGTTGACCCATTTCCCACTTCCACCTTTACCGCTCCCGCTAGTCCGTCCATTCTCTTCTCCTCTTCTGTTTATCTTCTTTAATCTATCTTTTTCGCTTTGTCACTCAAGAAAGCATTGTATGGGTTTAAACAAGTTACCAGAGCATCATATGAAAAGATTCGTGCATACTTGGCTACACAAGGCTTGAAAAACAATCCTATCGAGAGTACCCTCTATGTAAATAGGAGTGGAGATGTATTTCTAGTCATTGTGTTGTATGTGTTGGGACTAAAGGCCATTGTACCTTTAGTGTCCAGTTTGTTGGACGCCCCATCAATAACACTAACTAATATTGTATAGTGTATATCATTCTTGATTATTATTTAGTGTGGATAAGGAATAAGCAGGCTACCTCTCCTGCACCAACATTTGTCTCCTCTCTCACTCTGTGCTCTCCCTAGGTCCACAACTAGTATCAGAGCAAAATGTTACTGATTGGGGAATTTTTTTGTAGAAATTGATTTTCGCAAAACTGCTCGCATTGTCTGAAGGACGTCATCGTTCAGACTCGGCACATTTCTGTGTCTCACAGACAAAGTGAGATTCTACACCAGATGGGAGATAATTCAAATTTTCTATGCCTTGGCGCCTCTTATGTTTGCTCCAGGTGCAGGTGCAGGCGTTCGTCTTGGACTGCTTTGAGAGTGCACTCATTGAGAATGCATGTTGCTAGTGATGTGGCGTGTATGAGCTCTATATGCTCTATGTCTTGCTGATGCATCTATGCACTGTTGGTGCATGAGTGGGATACGTTTGATGCTTCTAGTGTGGTACACACTTCATTTGGGAGATACCTTCAGTCCAGGTGGGAGCATTGATACTCTTGGTTTTATATCTACGTATACATGAGTGTGTGCTCGTTCGGTGAGCACACACAGCGAGTCTTCTACGTCTTGGCGGTTCCACACCCGCGTGGCACTATTCCCCATTTCTTGACGGGCTCACCCGCGAGGTTTCCCTCATACACACAGTGGTTTGCAGGCAGACATTGATTGACAGCTTATGTATGTTTATTGTATTCTGTTGAATTTTGCTTAGACATCTTGTTTTCTGAGCAGCAATTATGGCCTCTTCTTCGTCAGAGAACACTTTGGTCAACATAGAAAAGTTAGATGGCACCAACTTTTCATATTGGAAGAAGCAAATTTGGGATGTTCTAGTGCAGAAAAGGCAGATTAAGCCAATAAAGTTGCAAGGAGCAAAGCCCGAAGATATGTCTGAAGATAATTGGGATGAGATGGCAAAGTCTACCATTAGACTTTTTGTCAAAATCAGTCTATTTCAATGTCGAAGAAGTAGATGGCGGTGCATATGATTTAAGGAACAAGTTGTGCGATCTTTATGAGAAGCAGAGTGCTGCATCTCAAGTCTATTGGCTAAAGAAATTTGTGGATTGTCGAATGAAGGAAGAGACGATAGTCTCATATCATTTGAATGATCGCATTGAATGAATTCAATGCGATATTTAGTCACTTACATGCACAGACGGTTCCATAGATCTTACTACTTTGCCAGAGAGTTGGGACACTTTCAGGACGACAATTAGTAATAGTGTAGTGCCGAATGGACTGAAAATGCCAGATGTTGCTAGTGCTTTACTCACTGAGGAAGTTAATCGCAAGAATGTTGATGCTTCAAAAGGTGGCAATGCTCTTAGTGTTAGAGGAAGATCTAATGCAAGGGGGAAATCTGTTGAGAGAGGCAGATCTCATAGCAAGTCTCATGGTCACAAAGACATTGAGCGCTATCATTGCGGCAAGAAAGGCCATGTTAAAAAGGATTGCTACAAGTGGAAAAGAGAGCAAAAGAAGTTGGGTGGAAAGAATGATGATGCCAAGAAGGATGACAAAGGCAAGGCAAAGGTTGAAGAGGCAAACACTATTGTCCATGGCAGTGATGATGGTGACATTTGCTATGCCTCTACACTTGACTATGCATTTCTTGTTGCCACAAACAATGTGTTGTCACAAAATTGGATCATTGATTCCTGTACATCTTTTCATGTTACTCCACATAGAGAGTGGTTTGTTTCATATGATGCAAGTAGGAAAGGATTGATACGACTGGGCAATGACTATGCTTATGAGATTGTTGGAGTGGGAGATGTGCATCTTAGATTTGCCAATGGTTCTTCGTTTATGCTCAAGAAAGTGAGACATGTGCCACAGCTTGGTTAGCACTAGACAGCTTGATGATGGTGGATATCATGCTACTTTTGGTGATTGTTCATGGAAGATAACCAAAGGTTCTTTTGTTGTAGCTTGTGGTTCTAAGTCTGGAACACTTTATATGGTACATGTGTCTAGTGTTAAAAATCATGTCATTGCAGTAACCGAGCAGCCGTCTACTTCTTTGTGGCATCTCTGGTTAGGCCATATAAGCCAAAAGGGAATGAAAATCTTGTCTCGTTTTCGCTATATTCTTGAGTTTAATTTTTCAGATTTTTCTATTTATGATCATTGTTTGTTTGGCAAACATACTATGTCTTTGGGAGGTGCTTCATATTTTGCTACGTTTATAGATGATTGCACATGGAAGGTGTGGGTGTATCCTCTTCAGTGAAAGGATGAAGCCTTTCAGAAGTTTGTTGCACTAGTGGAGAATTACTGTAGCCAAAAGCTTAAGTGCTTACACACAGATAATAGTGGAGAGTATGTCTCTAAAGCCTTTCAGGACTTTTGTGACTTGAAGGGCATTAAGAGAGAGTTGACTGCTCCGTATAGTCCTCCACATAATGGCGTAGCTGAGAGGATGAATCGTACGATTCAAGAGAGGATTTGTAGCATGTTGTCCAATGCTAGATTACCTAATGGTTTTTGGGCAGATGCTGAGAATCCCCTACAAGCTGATAAAATCAAATACAGAAGAAATTGAGCACCATGAGGACCAAGAGTTTCAAAAGTTAAGAGTTTGGCTGAATGAATAGGAAGAACGAAAGCAAGATGAATCAGGTACGGTAAAGCAAGATCAACTCTCACCCAAGTGAACCTAGGAAATGAAGGAGAAGAAAAGTTGATAAAGATTAGTGCTGAACTTGAGCAAGACTTCAAGACTTCAAGCAGCATCTAGTACCAAGATGTCTTTGCATATGAAGATATGGAGGGTATAGACCGAAAGTTCTATCAGCACAAGATCAACTTGAAAGAGGGCATAACTCCGGTATGCCAACGGAGATGGTGGGTGAACCCAAACTATGCAAAACAGGTAAAAGAAGAGATACACAGGTAGTTGAGAGTGGGATTTATTTACCAAGTGGAAAAGGCCACAAGGATATCACTGCCGATAGTAATTGTCCCAAAGAAGAACATGAAGATTAGGGTACGTGTTGTGAGATCCCCCTGTTCCCACTGAGCAACAGATTCAGGATACTGGCAGCGGAAGTAGCGCTTCTCACGCGGGACAGGGGTCCCACATTCGGGACCTCACCCACGGATATCCGGATAAGAGACTAATCCGTCGGTTGTTCCAAAACCGAACCCGGAAAAACTTCCTTTACCGGAAGGCACGGGTGATTCCACCAGGAAAACTTTTTACTCAAACGTAGTCAAGATCATTTCTGATCAAGCTGATCCAATTGCATCTTCAAGATACTCGATCAGATCAAGGAAGAAACTTGCACTTGGATCATTGGGATCAACGCTTTTTTCCCCATTCAAGAGGCACAGCCGTTGATTCCTATCCATAGAACAATTACTGTCCGGGATTTACTTTATCTATCGTAATAACAAAAGTTGAGTCTCGATTTACGGATCCATCAGTCCAGCCTAACCCCATCCGATCCCATGGGTTAGCCAACCGCCCAACCACTGTAGTGATGGGATCCAATTTGGAATTTGGTTAGGTTTTGTCCCGGGTACCAAGGAAAAGAGTTCCAAGGCCCCCTAGCTGGAAGTTCATGCAAACATAAAACTAGTCACACCACTTACACACCCAATATGAAATTGCCTTTTTCTTAGCATCAGCTAACTTTAAAACAATCCTTTAATGAAACCATAGTACCACTGATCACAATCTTCCAATTTATCCGGTTGATTCATAATTTCCCATCATTCCTTCATCAGAGTATCTATGGCATCATTGGCAACTGGAACGCTCACCACCTGTCCACACAGGGGCCTTTTCAATAGTTCCTAGCCCATAATACTCGGCAATATAATCACTTATCAAGATGGACTCTCGTTGAAGATCAGCAAGATCAACCAACAGATCCATATAAAGAGCCATGGACTCATCCATTGAAGACCAGCAAGGTCAATAAACCAGATCCATGCCCGGTTTCAGAAAACAACTCTTACTCCTTGTTCCAATATCTTTCTCGACGCACACGTGGGTCTCCTAGGCGACGAGCACCGTATGGTCAGCACCCTCTAGGATCCTTCGCAGGTGACCTAGCGCTTCACTCATAGGCCGCTTCCTTGGTCCCTCATCCACCGTATCGGAAGCTCACCATTTTAATCGAATCGAGGCTGGTCAAGACCTCGGCAGATTTTGCTACGCGAGACGTCCTCCATCGACTCTCCGTCAGCAGTTGCAACTTTATCAGTCAGGTCTCCACGACCTTAATCACAAGACGGTCAAAATGCTTCCCCAGCATTCTTGACATAAAACAGCCATTTACAAACAGTTTACAAATACAATTTCTATATTAACTCTCATTTTTCCACATTATCCCTCATCAATCCATTTTACTTATTCCACATTCCATTTATGTGTACTCATCCAATCACATCATTTTCCATCTCGTCACTTCAGATTCCTTCACATCACATATCATATATTTACATTCATACCCACATCCATACATCCACATCCACATCCACATTCACATCCATACATCCACATTCACATCCATACATCCACATCTACATGCTTACCTCCATTTTCACATCCTCATTTATACATCCACATCCCATATCCACATTCATACATACACATCCATATCCACATCCATACATCCACATCCACATGCATACATCCACTATCACGTCCTCATTCATACATCCATATCCACATGCATACATACATCCACATCCACATTCCCATTCACATCTATACATCCACATACATACATACATCCACATCCGTATCTACATCCATTCCTCCACATCCACATTCACATCCACACATCCACATATATACATGCACATTCACATCCATACATACACATACATACATCCATTTCCTCCTTCCCATTCATATAGCTCCATACGTCTTCACATCTATTCTTTTACATCACATCCATTCTCGCCTTATGACAACCCATATACATCTTATCTCATCACATACACTTCTTATCTCATCCCATACACATCTTATCACATCTTAACTCATCTTATCACATCCTAACTCATCTTATCACATCCTAACTCATCTCATATACATCTTATCTCATCTTATCACATCTCATACACCTCTTATCACATCTCATACACCTCTTATCACATCTTAACTCATCTTATCACATCCTAACTCATCTCATATGCATCTTATCTCATCTTATCACATCTCATACACCTCTTATCACATCTCATACACCTCTTATCATATCCTAACTCCTCTTATCACATCCTAACTCATCCTTTATGCATACCTCTATGTAAGAATTTCAATTGTGATAAAAGTAACACTTTTATAATAAAATAATCATTTTTTGGGTAATATTTTTACAATAAAATAATAATTTATTTATTTTTTTCCATTTCTATGCACGAAATTCAATATGATGAAAATAACATTTTTATAATAAAATAATCATTTTTTTTACAGTTTTATAATAAAATAATAAAATATTCATCTTTTATGCATACCTCTATGCATGAATTTCAATTATGCTAAAAGTAACACTTTTATAATAAAATATTCATCTTTTATGCATACCTCTATGCATGAAATTCAATTATACTAAAAGTAATGCTTTTATAATAAAATATTCATCTTTTATGCATACCTCTATGCATAAAATTCAATTATGCTAAAAGTAACACTTTTGATATAAAAATTTATCTATTATGCATACTTCTATACATGAAAATAAAAATGATAGAAGTAACACTTTTGATATAAAAATTTATCCATTATGCATACTTCTATGCATAAAAATAAAAAAATGATAAAAGTAATATTTTTGATATAAAAATTTATCCATTATGCATACTTCTATACATGAAAATAAAAATGATAAAAGTAATACTTTTGATATAAAACTTTATCTTCTTTTATGCATAATATAAAAATTTAATTTCCTCATAATTACAATGAAATTCTTTCAATTAATTTAGGATGATAATTCTTAGAATATGGTAGAAAGTCCTCTTTTCATGCTTTGAATGAAATTATTTTATGTGTAAATTTTTATAAAATTTTGCCATAGCTCCGCTAGTATGACTGATAAATCTCAATTATTTTAAAAGATAAGGCTTATCTTTGAAGGGAATGATTAGAATGATCCCTAATTGGATCATTAACCCTTAATGGATTAAATAAAAAATAATCATGGAATACATAAACTAAAAGCATAGATTAAAAAAAAACCATTAATTTATTCTTAAGCATAGATTAATCTTGGATTAAGGAAAAGCTTTATGAAAAGCTTCATTTGGATTGAGATGGGTCATGAGTATGACCATTCCTTAAGTGAGAAAGAGAAATTACATAAAACCCATTAGAATTAAACATAAATGAAAATTTATGTAATTCTTTACTATCATTAATCAATTAACTTCAATAGCATTCATCAAATTATATAACTCTTCACTACTATTCATCAATTAGCTTTAATAGCATTCAAAAATCATACCAATTAAGTTCTCAAGCTTGAGAGGGGTTGAGAAGAGAGAAACATTGAGAAATTATAAAAAAATTTAAAATTCACCATTTACCTTACAATTTGCTTGAGTCTTTGTTCACGGTAGAGGCCCCCAACCAATCAATTGGTTTAGTATATTGATGGAGCCACCAATGGGGATTGAAGAAAGAGAGAAGTGTCAAAAACTAGTGAATTATTAAAGAATTCACAGTTCTTGCCTTAGGTGGAGTAGAGTGGAGTAGAGTAACAATGCATAAGACACTATATTTTTTTCAACAAGGGAAGGCTTCTATTTATAGGAAAAATTGAGCTCCTAACCCAAAAAACTGATTCTAGAATTTTCCAAGTCAGTTTGGTCACTTTTTGACCATTTTTAGGTCAGTTAAGCTAACTTTTTGGAACTAGACTTGAATGAGGAGAGAGGAGAGATGAAATATCTCAATTTTTATGAGTTTAAAACTCATTCAAGCATGTGAAATATGCACCTCCTTTAAAGAAGTCCCCTTCCTTACATATGTGTCAAAATGGAATCATTATACCCAAAATATCTCATATTTTTAATATTGCTCATAGTTTTTTACTAATAAACCTTGTACATTTTCAACTCTTCATTTTATGTGAAATATGCACCTCCTTTAAAGAACTCCCCTTCCTTACATATGTGTCAAAATGGAATCATTATACCCAAAATATCTCATATTTTTAATATTGCTCATAGTTTTTTACTAATAAACCTTGTACATTTTCAACTCTTCATCTTATGTGAGCATTTACTCATTTTTGGACACCCAAAATATCTCATATTTTTAATATTGCTCATAGTTTTTTACTAATAAACCTTGTACATTTTCAACTCTTCATCTTATGTGAGCATTTACTCATTTTTGGGTATCTTCTTTTACAATTTGGATTTATCTCCTCCCTACACATGGATTGATGCTATTGGCCCATAGGAACCTTAATTGGACCATAATCCAAAAATTTCTGAAAATCTAGACCCTTAGGCTAAGGTCCTTTATACCCATTTCCAATAAATTCTAATTGCACATTGGAAAGTTCTTTTTGAATTTCTATTTTTCAGGGAAACTTATTTTAATAAGATGAGATAATTTTCTATCCAAAAATATTAAAAATCTGAATATTCTCTCTCTAGAATATTTTCTCTCTTTAAGTTAAAACAGTTAGAAACAAGGTCTTTATATTGTTACCATATTATAGTAGTGATGTGTGTGAACACACTTAGGACCGCCGGGGCACTTTTTCCCTCACTAGGAGGTTTTTTCCCCCGTGCATTGTATATACGCCCATTATCTTCTAGGGCTTGTTATCTTTCATTTTTGGCACTCATAATACACTACTGTGTTGTGCTCAAGCTTCCTCATCTTCTTGAAGTTGTGTGTGCATTCCTGCAACCCTAATTCCAACAATTGGTATCAGAGCAGGCTTCCTCCTCCCGGGCAGCATCACCGGCACCTGCCGCTTCATCTCCTCCGATTGCGACGAGGTTTCACGAGCGTCTGCACGTTTCAGAATTTTGATCTGAAGTCATTTCGCCCTCCGTTTTTGCATTCCAAGTACTGCGCAGGCAAAATCGTCCTACTGTGCAGATTTTCTGTCAAGATTAAAATCTGCAGGACAGGTGCCCATTCGTCTGTTTTGGGCTGTGCTACATAGCACAGGTCGATTTTATACAGGTTTACCTCTTACAGACAGCATTTACATCTAGTAGTACAGTCATTGGCCATGGCTGACAACAATGATGTATTCCGCATGTTGGCTGCTGAGGATAAGTTGGATGGCACCAACTATCCATTGTGGGCATATATGATGCGACATGTATTGGTAGCAAAGGGGTTATGGAACATTGTGCAGGGTATTGATGCACGTCCTATTGTGGCTGGGAATGCTGCAAACACATCAGAAACAGGTACTGTTGATGATGGTGCAGGCACAAGTGCTGTAGCAGCTGTTCGAGAACCACCACTTTCAGCAGAGCAGATTCGATGGGATGGTAGAGATGCGCAGGCTCATGCCTTGATTGCGTTGTCTGTCAAACGTACCATTATCCCACATATTCGCTCCTGCAGGACTTCTAAGGATACTTGGGATGTACTTGCCACATTGTATCAGGTAAGAAATGAGGCTCGTGTTGCTTACCTCCGAAAACAGTTGGAGAGTGAGCATATGAACGAAGGTGATTCTATGGATAGCTTTTTGACAAAGATCAAGGATTTCAAAGAGCAGCTCATTTCTGCAGATGAAATCCTGTCAGACAGTTCACTTGTGCAGACTGTTTTGAATGGTCTACCAGATTCTTATCAGGGTTTTGCTTCCACTCTTCGCTTGATGATGAAAGGCAATCCCAATGCCTTATCATTTGAGGAGTTAGTTTCTGTTTTGCTGCAAGAAGACCAGTCAAGGCAAAACAGGAATATTATGCGTGTCGCAGATCAAGCTTTCGTTGCTAGTCAGAGAAGCGGGAAAGGTAAAGCTGGCTTTTCTTCTAGTAAGCAGAAATCTGCAAATGCTGCGCAACCAAAGAAGGAAGACAAAGATGAGAAGAAGGGTGACAAACAGAAGACATTTTGCAAGTACTGTAAGGGAAATGATCATGTCATCAAAGCGTGTCCTAAGCTGGCTGCGAAAGAGGCTAAGAAGAAAGAGGCTGGTATGGCTGTTGTTGCAGATGCCTCTCCTTCTAACAATGAATCTGCTAATGTTGTTCAAGATACAGAATGGGCATTCAATGCGCAGTGCAGTTATGACCCATCTTTGCATGACACATGTATGTCTGCAGTAGATTCAGATGTATGGTACTTTGACAGTGGTGCCACTAAGCATATCACCTCGCAGCGCAGTTTATTCACTTTCCTTAAGTCTGCTCCCACAGGGAATACTGTCACTTGTGCCAATAACTCCTCTTATCCCGTTAAAGGAGTTGGACAGATTGTGCTGAATGTTGCAAATTGCAACACCTTTACACTTTTTGATGCATTGTATGTGCCAGGGATCAAAAAGAATCTGCTGTCAGTCTCCGCATTTGCCAAAACAGGTTTGGTTGTAAAATTTGTGGATGACAGATGTACTGTTCATGATCTCTCTTGTGGTGACATCATTGTAGCATCTGGTTCACTATGTCGAGGGCTGTATAAGCTCAATATGGATGGCAAATGTGTAGAGGATTCAGCATGTGCTATTATGGATACGCAGGCTATTTCAAATGCAAAACTGTGGCATGCACGTTTTGGTCATCTGAATTTTGCAAGTTTGCTGCGCCTGCAGAAATCTGAAATGGTGTCTTCTTTGCCTAAGCTTGAGGCACCTGTCAAGCATGTTTGTGAGGGCTGCATATTGGGTAAAATGCAGCGTGCTTCCTTTCCCAAAGATGGATCAGTGAGAGCTGAACGCAGATTGCAGCTTGTTCACAGTGATGTTTGTGGTCCCATGCAAACTCCATCATTTGGAAACTACCTTTACTTCGTGACTTTCATTGATGATTTTACCAGGCATGCATGGGTATATCCTTTGAAGGCAAAGTCCGAAGTGTTTTTGTGCTTCAAACAGTTTTTGGTTATGGCTGAAAATGTGTCAGAAAGTAAGATGGGCACCCTCCGTTCAGATCGAGGGGGGGAGTATATGTCTTCAGAATTTAATGCATTTCTGGCTGAGCGTGGGATAAAACACCAATGTACAGTGCCGTATACACCACAGCAAAATGGTGTGGCTGAGAGAAAAAACAGGTCTCTCATGGAAATGGCAAGATGTATGGTTAAAAGTCAAAGTCTACCACATGGTTTTTGGCTTGAGGCTGTCATGTGTGCCACTTATGTACTAAACAGGTGTCCCACCAAAGCATTACAGGTTGTCACTCCATATGAGGCTTGGCATAGCCGCAAGCCATCTGTTGGCCATTTACGTGTTTTTGGTTGCCTGGCATATGCATTAGTGCCTGTGCAACATCGCAGAAAATTGGATGACAAAGCTGTCAAATGTATTTTTGTTGGATATAGTGCTGAGAGCAAAGGCTATCGTTTGTATCATCCACAGACAAAGCGCATTTTGGTTAGCCGTGATGTTGTATTTGTGGAAGATGCAGTTCAGCCCTTGGTTTCATGTACTAAGGAGACAGATATCAGCTCACGTGATGTCTATGATACATTGTTGCCTCTTTTCAGTGGTGCACAGTCAAGTGCAATACCTCATGAGGTAGTTTTTCAGCCTATGCAGGTTTTAAATGATGGCACAGATCAGCCTATATCTGATGCAGATGTGCATGATGCACTTGAGGATGAGAGACAAGAGATTGAGGGCTCTAGAAACATGCCTAGATGGCTGGTGCAGACTTTGCATGACAGCAAGTTGGATGCCCCTTTGTCTAGTCGCACTCGTTCTGGCTCTCATGGTGCCTCTTATGCGTCAGATTGTTATGCATTGGCTGTTTCTAGTATGTGCGATGAAAGTGAGCCTGTTTCATTTGATGAGGCACAAAGTTCAGAAAATTGGATGGCTGCTATGCAAGCAGAATACGATGCTATTATGAAGAATAGTACATGGTCTTTATGTGACTTGCCCCCTGGCAAGAAGGCCATTGGCACTAAGTGGGTATACAAATTGAAGCGTAAGCCTGATGGCACAGTGGATCGCCATAAGGCTAGGCTTGTTGCAAAAGGTTATGCTCAAGAGAAGGGCATTGATTTTGATGAGACTTTTGCTCCCACATGTCGTATGACCACTGTTCGTAGCATCTGTGCATTAGCAGCTCATAATGGTTGGAATGTACATCAGCTGGACATAAAGACTGCGTTCTTAAATGGAGATTTGCATGAGGAGGTGTATGTATCGCAGCCTCGTGGTTTTGTTCAAAGAGGGCAGGAAAACAAAGTGTGCAGGTTAAAAAAGGCTTTATATGGTTTAAAGCAAGCTCCACGAGCTTGGTATGAAAAAATACATGCATATTTGACTGCACATGGGTTTCAGAATAGTCCAACAGAAAGCACTTTGTATGTTAAACGTGTGGATGGTGTACATCTAATCATTGCTCTCTATGTCGATGACATGCTGCTCACAGGACCAAATGAGAGTCATATTGCTGATTTTAAGGCTGATTTGAATGCCTCTTTTGAGATGTCAGATTTGGGGCATTTGCATCATTATTTGGGGATACAATTTAAGCAGTGTGATGGAGGTATTGCTTTGTGTCAGACAAAGTATATTGAAACATTGTTGCGGAGATTTGGCCTTGAAGACTGCAAGCCTATTGCTACTCCAATGGAGACAGGTTTGAAGTTGAGTCTTCATGATGCTGGAGATCACTTTGATGTCACACTCTATCAGACAGCTGTTGGTTGCCTCATTTATGTATGCATTACGAGGCCAGACATTCAGTTTGCAGTCTCACAGGTGAGCAGATTTATGCATAGCCCAGGCATTAAGCATTGGCAGGCAGTGAAGCGTATCTTTCACTATTTGAGTGGTACTCGGCATCTTGGGTTGTTTTATCCCAAGGGGGGATCATTGCCGCCAGATTTACATGTTTTTTCAGATTCTGACTGGGCTGGTTGTTATGACACACGCGTGTCCACGAGTGGTTTTTGCTTCATGCTTGGAAGCTCATGCATATCATGGTTGAGCAAGAAGCAGCCTACTATGGCCACTTCTAGTTGTGAAGCTGAGTACAGGGCAGCTTTCACAGCTACGGTTGAGTGTGTGTGGCTCAGACGCCTTATGGCTGATTTGGGTGTTGGGCAGCCATCTGCCACCACCATCTTCACTGACAGTCAGAGCGCATTGGCAGTTGCGCGGAACCCAGTGTTCCATGCTCGTACGAAGCACATTGAGGTGCACTACCATTATGTCAGGGAGAGACTCTCTGCAGGAGAGATCAGTTTGGCTTATGTGCCAACACAGGATAACCTTGCAGACCTTTTCACAAAGGCTCTGCCTCGTGAGAAGTTCGAAGCTTTTCGCAAAGCTTTGGGCTTACTCCCTTTTGTGGATTCGTCCACATAGCTAGACACTTCCCTATACATGAGTGCTAGCTCTTGTTCACCGCATCACTCCAGGGGGGATTTGTTACCATATTATAGTAGTGATGTGTGTGAACACACTTAGGACCGCCGGGGCACTTTTTCCCTCACTAGGAGGTTTTTTCCCCCGTGCATTGTATATACGCCCATTATCTTCTAGGGCTTGTTATCTTTCATTTTTGGCACTCATAATACACTACTGTGTTGTGCTCAAGCTTCCTCATCTTCTTGAAGTTGTGTGTGCATTCCTGCAACCCTAATTCCAACATATATTTCTGAAGAGGGATTGATTACAGGGGAAGATACTAGACATCAAAAGGGGGTTGGGGGAGGAATCTTACATTCTACCCCACTTAAAAAACGCGAGATGTCCTCATCTCGCAACTTGGGATAATTTCGCAAGATGCACGAATAAAGATTAACCACCAAGAAAAGTCTCAAAGAGAGTAAGATTCAAGACAAGAACAAGATTTAAACTTTATTCATTCTTGGAACACATACAGTAAAGATAGAAGAACTCTTTACACTTCCATAAGCCCGTCCATCATATGATCACAAAAGCAGCACTCACAAGCTGTGCATGTATAAGGTAACTCATCTATGGGAATAATTCTCATCTATGGGAATAATTCTGTTGGTTATTGCCGCACCTATCTCAGTGGTATGAGGTGATCTAACAAAAGAACCTCTGAGAGGTAAGCTAAAAACGGGGTAAAGGCATATCTTCTCATGAGGAAGAAAACACGCCAGTAAGAAGACCCGCTCAGAAAACCCAAGATGTCTTGATCTCATGACGCAGTAGTATCAGGGACCCAAACCCAAGGCTTCTATAACCATGGCCAAGCAGACATTATTACGAAAGTGCTGCTGACCCCAGGGTGTTACTCTAGTTATATTTTGATAGGTCCGCCATTTGGTCTGAGCTACAGAAGTTCCCAAGTGAGAGAAAAGTGAGCGCTCATACTGTTCTATAAAATCCTTCTTCACAGACTCGCTTGCATCTTGAAGGTGAGAAATCATCATGGATAAAACTAATTCTTGTTGCCAAGCCATGAAGGAGATTAAGAAAGAAGGAGATCGATGGGAGTAAGATTACTGTGAGCGACAAGTAAAAGTTACGACTTATATAAAGGAAGGAGCTAGCGTAACTTAGAAGCCAACGGTAACTTGCCACTGAAGTTTTACCGTCTTTCCATGATTTGGGTTTGGCACAATTTTCTATAGAAGGCATTAAGAACTTTGAGATGAGGAGATAAAGGAAGCTCGTAAGCTAAGTCACTTACTTTCTTTGAATTCAGATAAGGCTCACAATATCTGGGGGATAACTTCTTAAACTCCCCAATAGATAAAGAACTTCTTTTGGCCCGTACTCGAATGAAGACCAAAACCTTGGTATCCAAAACACCGATTTTTACTTCTAAACTCATTGTTCTGAATCCTTAAAACAGGTGGAACTTTTGAGAAGTATTCTAGGGAAAGGGTCTTCCTTTTTTAAACAGAATCTTTCTTTTATTTTAGAGAGGGAATAATTATAAGATCAAAAAGGGAGATTCTTACTCCTGTATACCTCGAAGGCTAGGGAGGAATCTTACATTCTACCCCACTTAAAAAAGTGCGAGATGTCCTCATCTCGCAAGGTAGAGGACAACTCTTTTTCTTAAGATCCAATTTTATTTTGGGGTTCCTTATATTCTGGTCAACCCAACAGAATACTAGGATAAATATCCCTTATATAGAACTCATAATTAAATAACAATTCATTCAGATCTTATCATTCATATCTTTAACATGATAATGTTCCATTAGACCGAAAAATTTCCTTCTGAACATTCCTCCACGGGAATTTCAGTCAAGCAAGTTCTCAATTTGTCATCCCTTAACTTGATCTACCGGTCAAGTGTTAACAGTAACAATTTGACAGCACAACCCACTAATCTCATAGTGATTTGCTGAATTCATTATCATCATTCTAGTTATGAATATCATCACAGAGACTCGTCCCATTCCTCCTCATTGTGGTTTTATTATACTAAATTTCAGAAATCATCATTTTTCAATCAGAATTTTCAATCAGAATCCAAATCAATTCATCAATTCTCAAACAGAATTAAAAATCATATCAACCACATTCGAAATCATCATCTGGATAGCATTAACGCTTATAATTTCAAGTCTTAGATTTACTCGTATATACTGTCAGTAAAGAGCTGCAGTTATACTCTCGGTATATACGGTAGTCACGGCCCTTGGAATTATAAGGTAAATACCATCATGTCTAGGCCTCAAGCAAGTCAGGGATTCTATATAATTGCGGTACTTCCATCTGAAGACCCAATTACCAAATTCCGAATTTCAGTTTGAATATCAAATTGTATGAATTATATCACACAATTATAACCTTTTTGTGTTTCTTGATAAATTTTTGACATATTTGTCTTCCCAGTTGATCTTTATTAACCAAATGCTCTGATACCAACTGTGAGATCCCCCTGTTCCCACCGAGCAACAGATTCAGGATACTGGCAGCGGAAGTAGCACTTCTCGCGCAGGACAGGGGGTCCCACATTCGGGACCTCACCCACGGATATCCGGATAAGAGACTAATCCGTCGGTTGTTCCAAAACCGAACCCGAAAAAACTTCCTTTACTGGAAGGCACGGGTGCCAGGAAAACTTTTTACTCAAACGTAGTCAAGATCATTTCTGATCAAGCTGATCCAATTGCATCTTTAAGATACTTGATCAGATCAAGGAAGAAACTTGCACTTGGATCATTGGGATCAACGCTTTTTTCCCCATTCAAGAGGCACAGCCGTTGATTCCTATCCATAGAACAATTACTGTCCGGGATTTACTTTATCTATCGTAATAACAAAAGTTGAGTCTCGATTTACGGATCCATCAGTCCAGCCTAACCCCATCCGATCCCATGGGTTAGCCAATCGCCCAACCAGTGTAGTGATGGGATCGAATTTGGAATTTGGTTAGGTTTTGTCCCGGGTACCAAGGAAAAGAGTTCCAAGGCCCCCTAGCCGGAAGTTCATGCAAACATAAAACTAGTCACACCACTTACACACCCAATATGAAATTGCCTTTTTCTTAGCATCAGCTAACTTTAAAACAATCCTTTAATGAAACCATAGTACCACTGATCACAATCTTCCAATTTATCCGGTTGATTCATAATTTCCCATCATTCCTTCATCAGAGTATCTATGGCATCATTGACAACTAGAACGCTCACCACCCTGTCCACACAGGGGCCTTTTCAATAGTTCCTAGCCCATAATACTCGGCAATATAATCACTTATCAAGATGGACTCTCGTTGAAGATCAGCAAGATCAACCAACAGATCCATATTGTGAGGTCCCCCCTGTTCCCACCGAGCAACGGATTCGGGGTACTAGCAGCGGAAGTAGCACTTCTCGCGCGGGACAGGGGTCCCACATTCGGGGCCTCGCCCACAGATATCCGGACAAGAGACTAATCCGTCGGTTTTTCCAAAAACCGAACTCGAAAAAAACTTCCCTTACCCGGAAAGCATGGGCGATTCCACCAGGATAACTCTTTACTCTAACGCAGTCAAGATCATTACAGATCAACTGATCTGACTGCACCTTTAACGGTACTTGGTCAAATCAAGGAAGAAACTTGCACTTGGATCATTGGGATCAACGCTTTTTTCCCCATCAAGAGGCACAGCCGTTGATTCCTATCCATAGAACAATTTCTATCCGGGATTTGCTTCATCTATCGTAATAATAGAAATTAAATCTCGATTTACGGATCCATCAGTCCAGCCTAGATCCCATGGGTTAGCCAACCGCCCAACCACTGTAGTGATGGGATCCAATTTGGAATTTGGTTAGGTTTTGTCC
The DNA here is from genome assembly GCF_041138505.1 of Cibotium barometz. Taxonomy (NCBI): domain Eukaryota; kingdom Viridiplantae; phylum Streptophyta; class Polypodiopsida; order Cyatheales; family Cibotiaceae; genus Cibotium; species Cibotium barometz. The sequence goes on along the minus strand of NC_141081.1, from coordinate 47,005,068 downwards.
CGGGTACCAAGGAAAAGAGTTCCAAGGCCCCCTAGCCGGAAGTTCATGCAAACATAAAACTAGCCACACCACTTACACACCCGATATGAAAATTGCCTTTTTCTTAGCATCAGCTAACTTTAAAACAATCCTTTAATGAAACCATAGTACCACTGATCACAATCTTCCAATTTATCCAGTTGATTCATAATTTCCCATCATTCCTTCATCAGAGTATCTATGGCATCATTGGCAACTAGAACGCTCACCACCTGTCCACACAGGGGCCTTTTCAATAGTTCCTAGCCCATAATACTCGGCAATATAATCACTTATAAAAATCAAGATGGACTCTCGTTGAAGATCAGCAAGATCAACCAACAGATCCATATAAAGAGCCATGGACTCATCCATTGAAGACCAGCAAGGTCAATCAACCAGATCCATGCCCGTTTTCACAAAACAACTCTTACTCCTTGTTCCAATATCTTCCTCGACGCACGCGTGGGTATCTTGGGCGACCCAGAACCCGAGCACCGTATGGTCAGCACCCTCTAGGATCCTTCGCAGGTGACCTAGCGCTTCACTCATAGGCCGCTTCCTTGGTCCCTCATCCACCGTACCGGAAGCTCACCATTTTAATCGAACCGAGGCTAGTCAAGACCTCGGCCGACCTTGCTACGCGAGACGTCCTCCATTGACTCTCCGTCAGCAGTTGCAACTTTATCAATTAGGTCTCCACGACCTTAATCACAAGATGGTCAAAATGCTTCCCCAGCATTCTTGACATAAAACAGCCATTTACAAACAGCATTTATAAACAGCATTTACAAATACAATCTCTATATTAACTCTCATTTTTTCACATTAATCCTCATTAATCCACATTACTTATTCCACATTCCATTTATATGTGTACTCATCCAATCCCATCATTTTCCATCTCTTCACTTCAGATTCCTTCACATCACATATCATAATTTCACATCCATATCCACATCCATACATCCACATCCACATCCACATTCACATCCATACATCCACATCTACATGCTTACCTCCATTTTCACATCCTCATTTATACATCCACATCCCATATCCACATTCATACATACACATCCATATCCACATCCATACATCCACATCCACATCCATACATCCACATCCATACATCCACTATCACGTCCTCATTCATACATCCACATCCACATACATACATACGTCCACATCTACATCCACATTCGCATACATCTACATCCACATTCGCATACATCCACATCCACATTTTCATTCACATCTATACATCCACATCTACATCCACATACATACATACATCTATATCCACATTCCCATTCACATCTATACATCCACATCTACATCCACATACATACATCCACATCCACATTCCCATTCACATCTGTACATCCACATCTACATCCACATACATACATAGATCCACATCCACATTCCACATTCACTTCTATACAGCCACATCTACATCCACATTCACATCTATACATCCATATCTACATCCACATTCACATACATCCACATCCACATTCCACATTCCACATATATACATACATCCACATCCACATTCCACATTCATATCTACATCCACATTCACATCTATGCATTCACATCTATGCATATACATCCATTTTCACATTCATACATCCACAATCCCATCTCCACATCCACACATCCACATACATACATCCATCTTCACATTCCCATTCATATAACCCCATATGCCTTCACATCTAATCTTTTACATCACATCCATTCTTACCCTATCACAACCCATATACATCTTATCCTATCACATACACTTCTTATCTCATCCCATATACATCTTATCACATCTTAATTCATCTTATCACCTCCTAACTTATTTCATAAGCATCATATCACCTCTTATCACATCTTATACACCTCTTATCACATCCTATCACATCTCATATCTATTTATAGAATACAAGAGAATTCTTATATTTGATATAAGATTTCTTTACACATTTATTTATGCATAAATTCTATTTAAGGAGATTAATACTTTCGAAGTAAAAATCAATCTTTTATGCATCTTCCTATGCATAAATTCATTTTAAATAAAAATGATATTTTTGAATTAAAATTCAATCTTTTATGCATCTTCCTATGCATAATTTCAATTTAGATGAGAATGACACTTTTGAATCAATCTTTTATGCATCTTCCTATGCATAAATTCAATTTGGTAGGAATTACACTTTTAGAATAAAAGAATTTCTCTTATGCATCTAAGTTATGCATAAAATCCATTTATAATGAAAATCACACTTTTAGTATAAAAAGAATATCTTTTATGCATACTTCTATGCATGAAATTCAACTATGCTAAAAGTAACACTTTTATAATAAAATATTCATCTCTTATACATACCTCTATGCATGAAATTCAATTATGCTAAAAGTAACACTTTTGATATAAAAATTTTCCTTTATGCATACTTCTATGCATGAAATAAAAATGGTAAAAATAACACTTTTGATATAAAAATTTATCCATTATGCATACTTCTATGCATGAAATAAAAATGGTAAAAATAACACTTTTGATATAAAAACTTATCCTTTATGCATGATATTAAAATTCAATTTTTCCATGATTGTAATGAAATTCTTTCAATTAATCTAGGATGATAATTCCTAGAATATGGTAGGAAGTCCTCTTTTTATGCTTTGAATGAGATTATTTTATGCATAATTTTTATAAAAATTTTGCCATAGCTCCGCTGCTATGACTGATAAATCTCAATTTTTCTAAGGGATAATGTTTATCATTAAGAAAATAATTAAAATGATTTCTAATTGGAGTATTAATCCATAATTAATTGAATCATCAATATACATAAACTAAAAGCATAGAAAAAAGCCATTAATTTGGCCTCAAGCATAGCTTAATCTTGGGTTAAGGAAAAGCTTTATGAAAAGCTTGATTTGGATTGAGAACGGGTCATGAGTATGACCATTTCTTGAGTGAGAGAGAGAATTTACATAAAAATCATTAGAATTTAAACATAAATGAAAATTAACTTCAATAGCATTATGTAACTCTTCACTACTATTCAAACTTCAATAGCATTTAAAAAAACCATACCAATTAAACTTCTCAAGCTTGAGAGGGGTTGAGAAGAGAGAAACATTGAGAAATTATAGAAAGATCAATATTCACTAATTACCTTACAACTTGCTTGATTCTTTGTTCACGGTAGAGGCCCCCAACCAATCAATTGGTTAAGTATGTTGATGGAGCCACTAATGGGGATTGAAGAAAGAGGGAAGCTCCAAAAAACTAGTGAATTATTAAATGAATTCACAGTTCTTGGCTTAGGCGGAGTAGAGTAACGATGCATAAACACTATATATTTTTCAACAAGGGGGAGGCTTCTATTTATAGGAAAAATTGAGCTCCTAACCAAACAAACTGATTCTAGAATTTTCTAAATCAGTTTGGTCAATATTTGACCATTTTTAGGTCAGTTAAGCTAACTTTTTGGAACTAGACTTGAATGAGGAGAGAGGAGAGATAAAATATCTCAATTTTTATGAGTTTAAAACTCATTCAAGCATGTGAAATATGCACCTCCTTTAAAGAACTCCCCTTCCTTACATATGTGTCATAATGGAATCATTTTAATATTGCTCATAGTTTTTTTTACTAATAAACCTTGTACATTTTCAACTCTTCATCTTATGTGAAATATGCACCTCCTTTAAAGAACTCCCCTTCCTTACATATGTGTCATAATGGAATCATTTTAATATTGCTCATAGTTTTTTATTAATAAACCTTGTACATTTTCAACTCTTCATCTTATGTGAAATATGCACCTCCTTTAAAGAACTCCCCTTCCTTACATATGTGTCATAATGGAATCATTTTAATATTGCTCATAGTTTTTTACTAATAAACCTTGTACATTTTCAACTCTTCATCTTATGTGAGCATTTAAGGGACTCCCCTTCCTTACATATGTGTCATAATAAAATCATTATTCCAAAAATATCTCATATTTTTAATATTGCTCATAGTTTTTTACTAATAAACCTTGTACATTTTCAACTCTTCATCTTATGTGAGCATTTACTCATTTTTGGGTAACTTCTTTTTAAAATTTGGATTTATCTCCTCCCTACACATGGATTGATGCTATTGGCCCATAGGAACCTTAATTGGACCATAATCCAAAAATTTCTAAAAATCTAGACCCTTAGACTAAGGTTCTTTATACCTATTTCCAATTAATTCCAATTGCACATTGGAAAATTCTTTTTGAATTTCTGTTTCAAGGGAACTCATCTGAATTATAAGAGATATTTTTTCTATCCAAAAATATTCAAAATCTGAATATTCTCTCTCTAGAATAATTTTTCTCTCTCTAGGCTAAAATAGTTAGCAACAAGGTCTTTATATTTCCGAAGAGGGTTGATTACAAGGGAAGATACTAGACATCAAAAAGGGGTTGGGGGAGGAATCTTACATTCTACCCCACTTAAAAAACGCGAGATGTCCTCATCTCGCAGTTGGAGTATGATTTCTTTCATCATCTTCTTCTTCTTCAATCACATTCAACTTTACGCCTTGGAAGTGAACGGTCGATTTTTCCCTGGTATTCTGCTGGAGTATGGATGACTTGAGAACTGTCGGTTAAGCCCTTGGTTTTTCAATTGCAGTAAAGATCTGCCCTTCTTTCCTCTTCTACTTCTTCTGAAATTGTGACTGCTCTGGCTGCTACAGTCTGAGGTGGAATTCTTTCTCTTTGGTTGCCCCTGTTCTGGAAAGGAGTTCTGAGGTTACTCTGGGTAGAGGCAGACGGCTGAATTGGAGTTCTTCTGGGGTTACCCTGGCTTGGGTGAGACGGACCCTGATTAGACTGGTATGAAGGAATTGGTCTCTGAATTCGGGGTCCTAGACTTCCCTATTCCCTTGACATGGCAGGAGTTGGGCAGTCTTTTAACTGATGACCAAAACCTTGGCATCCAAAACACCGGTTCTCACTTCTGGGCTCATTGTTCTGCATCCTTAAAATAGATGGTCCTCCTGAGAAAGTATTCTGGGGGAAGGATCTTCCTTCACTTTGGAATCTTCCTGCACCTTGATTCTGAATCGGTCCTTGCTATCTCTTTGGGGGTGGAAAGTTTGAAGTACCTTCCTGGGCTTGGAATCTTTTAAAGTTAGAGGGTGCAGGCTTTGGCGGGACCTTTACTACAAAGGCTTTGGCAAAATCCTTTGCCATTTTTACTGCTTCAGCCATGGACACTGGTTTGGCATTTTTGACCAGAGTGTCCAAAGGTTCGTTCATTGCCCGAATGAACCTGGCCATGAGCTGTTCTTCATCTAGAGGTGGTGAGTATTTGAGTAGAAGAGCAAAGGCCTGGTGATATTCTTCAATGGTTTTGTTCTCTTGCTTTAGTTCTAAAAATTCGTTCATTTTGGTTTCCAAAAATCCAGGGGGACAAAATCTCTTTCTCAAATAGGTTTTTAGGTCATTCCAAGATTGGGTATTTCTATTTAGACGGTTGGTGTCACAGTGGTTCCTCCATGCTACCCTGGCTGTTTCCACTATTTTCAACCGGCCAAGAGCTATTTTGCTCAGCTCATTATAACCTGTGACGTCAAAATACTCTTCCATGGCTTCCACCCATTTCTCCACAGTCTCACCCAGGTTCTCCCCTTCTCCTTTGAAGGGTCCTGGTTGAGTCCTATGAAGAGCCTTGCGAACATCAGGATCAAGTTCGTTATCTTCAGTGACAGGGTCTGGCTGCTGACGGCTACGATTTCCTCGTCTCATGATTCTGTCAAAAATTTATATATTAGAGAGAGAATAGTTATAAGATTAGAGAGGAGATTCTTATTTTTGAATACCTCAAAAACTGGGGAGAATTCTTACATTCTACCCCACTTAAAAAAAAAGCGCGAGATGTCCTCATCTCGTAGGAAGAGAACAACTCTTTTTCTTACGACCCAAATTATTATGGGGTTCCTTACATTCTGGTCGACCCAACAGAATACCTTCTGAACATTCCTCCACGGGAAATTTTAGTTAAGCAAGTTCTCAATTTGTCATCCCTTAACTTGATCTACCGGTCAAGAGTTAACAGTAGCAATCTGACAGCACAACCCACTAATCTCTTAGTGATTTGCTGAAATCATTATCATCATTCCAGTTATGAATATCATCACTGGGACTCGTCCCATTCATCCTCATTGTGGTTTCGCTCAGCTTATTACATTTCAACTAAATTTCGGAAATCATCATTTTTCAATCAGAATCCAAATCAATTCATCAACTCTCAAACAGAATTAAAAATCATATCAACCACATTCGAAATCATCCTCTGGATAGCATTAACGCTTATAATTTCAAGTCTTAGATTTACTCATATATACTGTCAGTAAAGAGCTGCAGTATACTCTCGGTATATACGGGTAGTCACGGCCCTTGGAATTATAAGGTAAATACCATCATGTCTAGGCCTCAAGCAAGTCAGGGATTCTGTATAATTGCGGTACTTCCATCTGAAGACTCAATTACCAAATTACAAATTTCAGTTTGAATATCAAATTGTATGAATTATATCACACAATTATAATCTTTTTGTGTTTCTTGATAAATTTTTGACATATTTGTCTTCTCAGTTGATCTTTGTTAACCAAATGCTCTGATACCAACTGTGAGGTCCCCCCTGTTCCCACCGAGCAACGGATTCGGGGTACTAGCAGCGGAAGTAGCACTTCTCGCGCGAGACAGGGGTCCCACATTCGGGGCCTCGCCCACGGATATCCGGACAAGAGACTAATCCGTCGGTTTTTCCAAAAACCGAACTCGAAAAAAACTTCCCTTACCCGGAAAGCATGGGCGATTCCACCAGGATAACTCTTTACTCTAACGCAGTCAAGATCATTACAGATCAACTGATCTGACTGCACCTTTAACGGTACTTGGTCAAATCAAGGAAGAAACTTGCACTTGGATCATTGGGATCAACGCTTTTTTCCCCATCAAGAGGCACAGCCGTTGATTCCTATCCATAGAACAATTTCTATCCGGGATTTGCTTCATCTATCGTAATAATAGAAATTAAATCTCGATTTACGGATCCATCAGTCCAGCCTAGATCCCATGGGTTAGCCAACCGCCCAACCACTGTAGTGATGGGATCCAATTTGGAATTTGGTTAGGTTTTGTCCCGGGTACCAAGGAAAAGAGTTCCAAGGCCCCCTAGCCGGAAGTTCATGCAAACATAAAACTAGCCACACCACTTACACACCCGATATGAAAATTGCCTTTTTCTTAGCATCAGCTAACTTTAAAACAATCCTTTAATGAAACCATAGTACCACTGATCACAATCTTCCAATTTATCCAGTTGATTCATAATTTCCCATCATTCCTTCATCAGAGTATCTATGGCATCATTGGCAACTAGAACGCTCACCACCTGTCCACACAGGGGCCTTTTCAATAGTTCCTAGCCCATAATACTCGGCAATATAATCACTTATAAAAATCAAGATGGACTCTCGTTGAAGATCAGCAAGATCAACCAACAGATCCATATAAAGAGCCATGGACTCATCCATTGAAGACCAGCAAGGTCAATCAACCAGATCCATGCCCGTTTTCACAAAACAACTCTTACTCCTTGTTCCAATATCTTCCTCGACGCACGCGTGGGTATCTTGGGCGACCCAGAACCCGAGCACCGTATGGTCAGCACCCTCTAGGATCCTTCGCAGGTGACCTAGCGCTTCACTCATAGGCCGCTTGCTTGGTCCCTCATCCACCGTACCGGAAGCTCACCATTTTAATCGAACCGAGGCTAGTCAAGACCTCGGCCGACCTTGCTACGCGAGACGTCCTCCATTGACTCTCCGTCAGCAGTTGCAACTTTATCAATTAGGTCTCCACGACCTTAATCACAAGATGGTCAAAATGCTTCCCCAGCATTCTTGACATAAAACAGCCATTTACAAACAGCATTTATAAACAGCATTTACAAATACAATCTCTATATTAACTCTCATTTTTTCACATTAATCCTCATTAATCCACATTACTTATTCCACATTCCATTTATATGTGTACTCATCCAATCCCATCATTTTCCATCTCTTCACTTCAGATTCCTTCACATCACATATCATAATTTCACATCCATATCCACATCCATACATCCACATCCACATCCACATTCACATCCATACATCCACATCTACATGCTTACCTCCATTTTCACATCCTCATTTATACATCCACATCCCATATCCACATTCATACATACACATCCATATCCACATCCATACATCCACATCCACATCCATACATCCACATCCATACATCCACTATCACGTCCTCATTCATACATCCACATCCACATACATACATACGTCCACATCTACATCCACATTCGCATACATCTACATCCACATTCGCATACATCCACATCCACATTTTCATTCACATCTATACATCCACATCTACATCCACATACATACATACATCTATATCCACATTCCCATTCACATCTATACATCCACATCTACATCCACATACATACATCCACATCCACATTCCCATTCACATCTGTACATCCACATCTACATCCACATACATACATAGATCCACATCCACATTCCACATTCACTTCTATACAGCCACATCTACATCCACATTCACATCTATACATCCATATCTACATCCACATTCACATACATCCACATCCACATTCCACATTCCACATATATACATACATCCACATCCACATTCCACATTCATATCTACATCCACATTCACATCTATGCATTCACATCTATGCATATACATCCATTTTCACATTCATACATCCACAATCCCATCTCCACATCCACACATCCACATACATACATCCATCTTCACATTCCCATTCATATAACCCCATATGCCTTCACATCTAATCTTTTACATCACATCCATTCTTACCCTATCACAACCCATATACATCTTATCCTATCACATACACTTCTTATCTCATCCCATATACATCTTATCACATCTTAATTCATCTTATCACCTCCTAACTTATTTCATAAGCATCATATCACCTCTTATCACATCTTATACACCTCTTATCACATCCTATCACATCTCATATCTATTTATAGAATACAAGAGAATTCTTATATTTGATATAAGATTTCTTTACACATTTATTTATGCATAAATTCTATTTAAGGAGATTAATACTTTCGAAGTAAAAATCAATCTTTTATGCATCTTCCTATGCATAAATTCATTTTAAATAAAAATGACATTTTTGAATTAAAATTCAATCTTTTATGCATCTTCCTATGCATAATTTCAATTTAGATGAGAATGACACTTTTGAATCAATCTTTTATGCATCTTCCTATGCATAAATTCAATTTGGTAGGAATTACACTTTTAGAATAAAAGAATTTCTCTTATGCATCTAAGTTATGCATAAAATCCATTTATAATGAAAATCACACTTTTAGTATAAAAAGAATATCTTTTATGCATACTTCTATGCATGAAATTCAACTATGCTAAAAGTAACACTTTTATAATAAAATATTCATCTCTTATACATACCTCTATGCATGAAATTCAATTATGCTAAAAGTAACACTTTTGATATAAAAATTTTCCTTTATGCATACTTCTATGCATGAAATAAAAATGGTAAAAATAACACTTTTGATATAAAAATTTATCCATTATGCATACTTCTATGCATGAAATAAAAATGGTAAAAATAACACTTTTGATATAAAAACTTATCCTTTATGCATGATATTAAAATTCAATTTTTCCATGATTGTAATGAAATTCTTTCAATTAATCTAGGATGATAATTCCTAGAATATGGTAGGAAGTCCTCTTTTTATGCTTTGAATGAGATTATTTTATGCATAATTTTTATAAAAATTTTGCCATAGCTCCGCTGCTATGACTGATAAATCTCAATTTTTCTAAGGGATAATGTTTATCATTAAGAAAATAATTAAAATGATTTCTAATTGGAGTATTAATCCATAATTAATTGAATCATCAATATACATAAACTAAAAGCATAGAAAAAAGCCATTAATTTGGCCTCAAGCATAGCTTAATCTTGGGTTAAGGAAAAGCTTTATGAAAAGCTTGATTTGGATTGAGAACGGGTCATGAGTATGACCATTTCTTGAGTGAGAGAGAGAATTTACATAAAAATCATTAGAATTTAAACATAAATGAAAATTAACTTCAATAGCATTATGTAACTCTTCACTACTATTCAAACTTCAATAGCATTTAAAAAAACCATACCAATTAAACTTCTCAAGCTTGAGAGGGGTTGAGAAGAGAGAAACATTGAGAAATTATAGAAAGATCAATATTCACTAATTACCTTACAACTTGCTTGATTCTTTGTTCACGGTAGAGGCCCCCAACCAATCAATTGGTTAAGTATGTTGATGGAGCCACTAATGGGGATTGAAGAAAGAGGGAAGCTCCAAAAAACTAGTGAATTATTAAATGAATTCACAGTTCTTGGCTTAGGCGGAGTAGAGTAACGATGCATAAACACTATATATTTTTCAACAAGGGGGAGGCTTCTATTTATAGGAAAAATTGAGCTCCTAACCAAACAAACTGATTCTAGAATTTTCTAAATCAGTTTGGTCAATATTTGACCATTTTTAGGTCAGTTAAGCTAACTTTTTGGAACTAGACTTGAATGAGGAGAGAGGAGAGATAAAATATCTCAATTTTTATGAGTTTAAAACTCATTCAAGCATGTGAAATATGCACCTCCTTTAAAGAACTCCCCTTCCTTACATATGTGTCATAATGGAATCATTTTAATATTGCTCATAGTTTTTTTTACTAATAAACCTTGTACATTTTCAACTCTTCATCTTATGTGAAATATGCACCTCCTTTAAAGAACTCCCCTTCCTTACATATGTGTCATAATGGAATCATTTTAATATTGCTCATAGTTTTTTATTAATAAACCTTGTACATTTTCAACTCTTCATCTTATGTGAAATATGCACCTCCTTTAAAGAACTCCCCTTCCTTACATATGTGTCATAATGGAATCATTTTAATATTGCTCATAGTTTTTTACTAATAAACCTTGTACATTTTCAACTCTTCATCTTATGTGAGCATTTAAGGGACTCCCCTTCCTTACATATGTGTCATAATAAAATCATTATTCCAAAAATATCTCATATTTTTAATATTGCTCATAGTTTTTTACTAATAAACCTTGTACATTTTCAACTCTTCATCTTATGTGAGCATTTACTCATTTTTGGATAACTTCTTTTTAAAATTTGGATTTATCTCCTCCCTACACATGGATTGATGCTATTGGCCCATAGGAACCTTAATTGGACCATAATCCAAAAATTTCTAAAAATCTAGACCCTTAGACTAAGGTTCTTTATACCTATTTCCAATTAATTCCAATTGCACATTGGAAAATTCTTTTTGAATTTCTGTTTCAGGGGAACTCATCTGAATTATAAGAGATATTTTTTCTATCCAAAAATATTCAAAATCTGAATATTCTCTCTCTAGAATAATTTTCTCTCTCTAGGCTAAAATAGTTAGCAACAAGGTCTTTATATTTCCGAAGAGGGTTGATTACAAGGGAAGATACTAGACATCAAAAAGGGGTTGGGGGAGGAATCTTACACATATAAAGAGCCATGGACTCATCCCCATTGAAGACCAACAAGGTCAATCAACCAGATCCATGCCCGGTTTCAGAAAACAACTCTTACTCCTTGTTCCAATATCTTCCTCGACGCACACGTGGGTCTCCTAGGCGACCCAGAGCCCGAGCACCGTATGGTCAGCACCCTCTAGGATCCTTCACAGGTGACCTAGCGCTTCACTCATAGGCCGCTTCCTTGGTCCCTCATCCACCGTACCGGAAGCTCACCATTTTAATCGAACCGAGGCTGGTCAAGACCTCGGCCGACTTTGCTACGCGAGACGTCCTCCATCGACTCTCCGTCAGCAGTTGTAACTTTATCAGTCAGGTCTCCACGACCTTAATCACAAGACGGTCAAAATGCTTCCCCAGCATTCTTGACATAAAACAGCCATTTACAAACAGTTTACAAATACAATTTCTATATTAACTCTCATTTTTCCACATTATCCCTCATCAATCCATTTTACTTATTCCACATTCCATTTATGTGTACTCATCCAATCACATCATTTTCCATCTCGTCACTTCAGATTCCTTCACATCACATATCATATATTCACATTCATACCCACATCCATAGCTCTGATACCAATGAAATTGTATATCTTAAAGCAAAGATTAATTATATTCAATGACTACTGAATTAATTGGTAAGGCACTTGCACACATAAAAGATTGTGACACGGTATTGAGGGCCGCATTTATGAGGTCGGCCCCCCCTCGAAAGGAACTTGTATTACTTTCTCCAATCGGAGAGATTTTACATCATGATGTAATATCTCTCCAATTGGAGAGATATTACATCATGCTGAGCTTGATTCTGCTATCGATGCATTGAGTCTAAAGGAATTAGTTGTCCATTAGGAGACTACGTTTCCCCTGTGGGATAGGGCCAAGTCTCGCTCACTTATGTTTTTTCTGTATCCACCAGGGTCTGGAAATTAACTAAGTGGGACGGACAAAACTTGGTTTTCTATCATCAAGCGTTACCCAGACTATAGCAGGATGGGTATGTTACACTTGGTATCAGAGTAGTAGTTTGATTTTCCAATAAATCCTATTTTCTGTCTGACTGTGTTATTGGATTACGTAGGTGATTGAGAAGGTTTGATCCTTACACGATGTTCCACCTATTCGAGATCATGTTCGATTTGGCATGTGCTTCTCGATACTTTGAGTACTGACAGACCACGATGCATATAGTCGACAAGTTAACCCATCCATTTTACCGAACACCTCACGGACATGTGCAACAAGATTGTTGGCATAGGGGAATTTATTTCATTGTTAACGCGGACCTGTTAACCAACTTTGACATCTATTTGAAGAGAGTCAGAACTACAAAAAAGCTGAAGATGGTTGGTTAGAAGACCCAAGATCCCGAAGCTAAAGTGATAGTGAATGGTGTATCAATTTCCCAGAATAGGTGGGTTTATGATCACCTACTTGAGTTCTTACCTCCCCAGCGTATTTGTTATTGGGAAGATTCTATTCTTGGTTTACCTCCTCCACCCGAGAAGTTTTGGTTGTTAGAAAATCAGAACGAAGCACCCCACTTTAAGAATCTCAAGTCCCTTGAGGTTTTCCAGGGATGCCTTGGGAAACTACTTTGTATAAACACTTTACATGATGATGTATATAAATAAAGTGGGCTGTTTTATACTCTAAGCAATTTTGTATTGAGTAAGTATAACAAAAACTTTAAAAAGAAAAACTAAAAAAAAAGAGTAATAAAAACATTGGTATTGTGTATAGGTACCAATGAATACGAATGTTACTCTTGACGGTGTTTACAATGAGGTTCAAGAGAAAAAGCTTTTACTAAAGCAAGCCCAACCACCCTCATTTAATGAAGAAGGTTTCAAAGTGGTACAAGATGCAGAAGTTTGGGTAGAGGCCATGATTGACAGCTGTTAGAACCACACCTACAAACCAGTCTATGTTAGCAAGGTTCCATAGACCGGAGATGCTAAACTCCGGCGGAAGTAGTGGTGCAAAGATCAAGGGGTATCGAAAGGCTCTCAAACTTGGGATAATGTTAAGCAAGCAGTTAAAGGAAGATACTTACCACCGGCTCATGAAGCAATAAAAATGAATGAATTTTTTGCACTTCGATAGGGAACTCTTACCTTAGAAGAGTTCTACTCGAAGTTTGTCACTCTTCCGAGGTATGCACCTACCTTAACAAATGTACAACAGGCAGCGAGGTTCTGTGAATCCGTCAATGAACCTCTGGGACCCACTTTGCAAGCAATGAAGCCAACCTCAATCTAGGATGCATTGGAGCGTGCCAAGCCACTTTCCAAGAGTCCATCGGTCATTCCTGCAAAGAGATGCTATGTCCCGAGTTTTCAAGGTCCCAACCCAAAATGACATCAAGCATACCCTCCTCCAACGCCTTATAGGCCTCACGTTTATGTAGCAAATGAGGCTAGGCCAAACCCAGGAGCATGCTTTGGATGTGGAGAAATGGGTCACTATTGGAGGGAGTGTCCCAGACTCAACAGGGCTCAAGCACCCCAAGCTCAAAGAGGATGTGGGTGAAATCAAGGTGAAAGGAATGAAAATAGAGGACGTCTTCATTGCAATTGATAACCCTGGAGATGAACGACAATAGGCTATAATCCAGGCACCGAAAACTCAGGGGGGTGAGTCTTTCCAGCTTCTGATAGATTGTGGTAGTACACATTCTTTTTTATTACCAAAATTCCTAAGGAAGTTGCACCTAAATCAAAAACCGGCTAAGAGAATGAGGGTAGAATTAGGTAACGGGAAGGAAGTTCTATCATCGTGTCATTTGGTAGATGATCTACAGTTTGAGTTAGGAGGATACTCTACCTCAGCTTCATTCAGAACCCTACACCTAGGTATTTTCGATGGAATACTTGGGATGGATTGGCTACAGCTAACCATGCGAGTATACATTGCAGAGAAGGGAGTGTAACTTTTATAGACAAGTTTGGGAATGAAGTCTTTGTTCAAGGGAAGAGTGGGAAACCTAAAGCACATCTAGTCAAGGCTAGCAACTTGCTTAGAGGAGTTAGGAAGGGATTACAAATATATGTGGTCAAACTTAATAAAGTGGAGGATCCCAAACCAAGTGGAGATCCTGAGTGGCTGAGTGAATTCAGGGATATATTTCTTGAGGAATTGACTGAGGTACCACCTTCACGGGAAGTAGATTATGAAATTGAAATTATCCAAGCAAGTTTGCCAGTTTCCAGTCATGCCAGTTTCCAGACGACCATATAAGATGTCACTTCCTGAAGCTATTGAGCTGAAGAAACAACTATGACAACTCCTATAACAAGGATTCATCAAATCGAGTAATTCACCTTGGGGAGCACCTGTGCTTTTCGAAAAGAAGAAGGATGGTACACTTCATCTATGCATAGTTACAGAGGTCTAAATCTAGTCACAGTGAAGAACAAGTACCTTATTCCTCGCATCAACGAACTCCTAGATCGACTCCATGGTGCTAAGATTTTTACCAAGTTGGATCTTAGATCCGGATACTATCAAATCAGAGTTAAAGAGCAAGACATCTCGAAGACTGCTTTTATAGTACGCGGTATGGGCATTATGAGTTTATAGTTATGTCATTTGGATTGACTAATGCCCCGGCCAGTTTTAATCATCTTATGCAAGACATCTTCGGACCATATTTAAATGATTTTTCTCTTGTTTTCTTTGACGATATTCTCGTCTACTCAAAATCAGTAGAAGAACATGCCCTTCATGTGCGCAAAGTCCAGGAAGTTTTGCGACAACACAAGCTATACACAAAAAGAAGCAAGTGCACATTTTTCACTCCACAGATCGAATACTTGGATTTAATTGTCACCCAAGATGGAATCACGGTAGATCATGCTAAAGTCAAGGATATATTAGAATGTCCAGTACCAAGTTCAGTAAAAGAGATACGTGGTTTTTTGGGGATAACTGGATGGTACTGAGTCTTCATTAAGGATTATTCTCCCTTGACAAATCTTCTAAAGAATGAGAGCAAGATTACATGGTTGCCTGAGCACCAGGTAAGCTTTAAACAGCTCAAGGCTATAATCGCATCTGAACTAGTGCTGCTCAAACTTCCAAATTTCACCAAGCTATTTGAAGTCGTCACACCGATGCTAGCATACTTGCACTTGTTGGAGTGCTATATCAAGAAGATCGACCTGTGGCATACACATCTCGAAAGCTCTGATCATATGAGCTTAACTACACTACCCATGATTTAGAGCTTTTGGTTGTCATTCATGCACATAAGCTCTGGAGACATTATCTCCTAGGTCACAAGAGTTTGAAGTGGATTTTTTCCCAGGAGAACCTCAACATGCGACAACGAAGATGGATCGAAGTACTTCATGAGTTTGAATTTGACATCAAATATCGCCCAGGGAAGGAGAATGTAGTGGGCTGATGCACTTAGCCGCAAAACTTTTCTCTGTGTCGTATCAATGCCAGATAATCCAATTCTAGCTAAAGTGAAGGAGATTGGATCCTTTGATGAGGAGTACTAGAAACTTTGCAAGCTTGTTCAGAACAAGGATGTCAAGACACTAGACCAAGGATACTTGGTCTAGACCAAGGATACTTGGTTAGTGGTGACTGTCTTTACTTCAGGCATAAGTTATGCATCCCAAAGGATCATGATCTGAAGAAGACTATCTTCCATGAAGCACATGATAGTCCAACTGCAGGTCATCCCGGCTATGCAAAAACTCTTAATGCCTTACGACGAAACTATCATTGGAAGGGATTGAAAGGGGACATTCTTTGCTACGTCAAGAGCTGCCTAGAGTGTCAAAGGATTAAAGCTGAAAGAGTGAAGATGCCTGCTGCTAGTACACTTCAACCCTCAGATGAAGTGGGAATGCATCAGTATGGACTTTGTTCCAAGTCTTCCCATAGTCCAAGGAGACTATGACTCTATTATGGTCATAGTGGATCTTCTTACCAAGGTAGCACACCTAATCCCAGTCAAAAAGATTTTCAAATCTTCTAACATAGCCCGACTTTTTGTCAAAGAAATATTCAAGTTATATGGGCTACCAAAGCAAATTGTGAGCGATCGTGATGATGCCAAATTTACCTCAAAATTTTGGAGATCACTATTCCGAGCCATAGGAACCTAGCTTTGCTTCAGTACTACTTATCATCCTCAAACTGATGGGCAAACTGAGCGGGTAAATCAAGTCATTGAAGATATTCTAAGGGCTTACTGTAGTAGAGAAAACTGCAGTTGGATTTAGTATATACCTTTGGTGGAGTATGCCTATAATGCATCTTATCATCAGAGTATAGGCATAACTCCATTCAAAACGCTCTATGGTTAGGATTGTTTCTCACCTTTGAATTTTTCTGACCCTGCTATCTGGGTAGAGGCCTCGAAGGAAATGCTCGTAGTGATGGACGAACAATTTCAAGCTGTTCGCAGAGTGACATTAAAGCAGCCCATGATCATCAAAAAGAGTTTGTAGATATAGGACGGAGTGAATTTTCAAGGAAGGAGACAAGGTATTCGTGAGAGTACGGCCTAAGAAGAGTTCTTTGTCTTTCGACCATTACAAGAAGCTTAGTCCAAGATATTATGGGCCTTACGAAGTAATCAAGTGTATTAGCAAGCAAGCCTACAGATTATGGTTGCCCAGCATTTGAAGGTCCATAATGTGTTTCATGTGCCAAGACTGGGACTGACGCCTTAAACAACTCCCATTGATAAAATTGGCCATAGGCTCACTGTCATGTGCATCATAGATGCCATGGACATTCTCAGGGCTAGATCCAGAAGAGGCAGCCAGATAAAGAGTAGAACTAGGATAATAGAGCACGGAGCACTTGTGGCAGTGTAGACTGGAGACAGGCATGGAGAGCAAACTGAAGACCAGATGGTTGTCGGCTGCAGAAAAAGGTGTTGTTGGCTGCACACAAGGCTGTCGGCTGCACACAAGGCTGTCGGCTGCACACTGGAGTGGTCGGCTGTACCAAAAGACAAGGCAGCTGAAAAGCGCATGCATCAGGACCAGTCGGCAGCATTAAAACAATTTAATGCATTTATGACTGGCCGACTTGCAATCATAAATGCTTGCAGTCGGCCAGCATAAAATATGTCCAAGACCCATATAAATAGCATAAGTGCTCATCATTGTATTCATTCACTCCCACTAGAGGTGTGAGTCATTAGGGGTCCCATAGGGGACTGTTTTGGTGAGTTACCACCTTTTCATGTAAGGCAGCCCATGGCTGCAGAAGTAGGTACCTTTTTGTACCATAGAATATACTGAATTTCTAGCACTTCTCTCTCTCTACTCTCTCTCTCTATATCTGCGTTTTTGCATCAGGTGGTTTCCAGGAGTGTTTAGGGCTGAAAGAAGACTCCCAGAGCTTCCGCGTGTTACACTCACCATCAAGGGTCTCTAACCATACCGCTCCACCTGAACTAATCTCATTGATCATGATGAACCGACCAAGTCCTTGCATTTTGAGTTTCATTTGTGCTTCTTCAAAGTGTAGAGGAGTATAAGGTCTCCTTCCCTAAACCTCACATACTTCTTGAAACATCCATGGGGTAAAGTCAAGCAACTTTGACAAGCCTAAGTGAGATTTCACAAAAAGTGTGGAAACTAGTTTCAAGAAAATAGTGTATTAGTTGGGGAAGGCCAGTTGAAAATTATGTATGAAAATTTGAAGTGCTCAATGCTTGGGGTGTTCCCTATATGTAAACCCTCTATATCACGTGCGTTCAAGGCCTATTTTAAAAATCCCTTATCTGTGAATTTTTCATGAATAAAATAAACCCTATTTCTATTCAACTGTAAATACCCCCTTTAAATACCCTTCTGTATGTACAAAATGTGTAAAAATGAGATTAAATAAATCCCTTCTGTTGTTGAGCCCACGTGATACATTTACATATTTTTGAGTGATCACCCCGAGGCTCAATGCAAATTTTGGTATTTAATATCATTGAAGCCCAAGGGTATTTAAAAATACTCTTATTAAGATATTTCGTATTCTGAATACATATATGTAAATAGTCAAGTAAGTCTATTCAAGCATAAAACCCTTTTGTTGAACAACTGTGCTATCTTACATATCCTTTGGTGGACCCCTAGGCCATCTATATCAGTATATTAGCGACCCTTGTGGTCTTTGGAGTGTTCGGAAAAAATGTGTCAGTTAGCAACTCTGCCTTTTACAATTCCAAAAATGCCAGTTTGATTGGGAGAGTAAAGGAAATTTTCCTGTATAAAAATTTATAGAAAGAGAAATCTTAGAAAAGTATGGTTATTTTCCCATTATTTTCGGATAAAAAATGTATCAAAAGGAAGTGTGCTCTTTAGAAAAAAAAATTTTCCCAAACACTAGGTCTTTGTTTTGTCATGAAATTTATGCACAGGCTTGCTAGGCCCTTTTCACATCAGCTACTACGACTAGTAGAGTAACTTCTAATTTGCCAAGTGCTTGTTGCTTCTAATTTGCCAAGTGCTTAGAGTTTAACAATGCTTATGATATCTTTCTCAGTGAATTTCCCCCATCTCTTTACTTGAAACTAATAAAAAACCCCTATATAGCTTTTTAAAAAAAACCTAGATGTTCTTTACTTTTGGTCTGGTTAGGAACGTTCAGTACGCATACTTTTGGCATTCCGTACCCGACATTCCTGCCATACCTGGCTGCTATGGATGGAAAAATAAAAGAAAGCCCCCCGTTTGCAGCCAGCCCTGCTATCCCAAGCATCATGGCCATCCCGAATCCAACTAACCACCTCTTGGCTGAGACCACATACACGACCAAGGTGTCCACCAATGCCGTTCCTATATTGTTGAAGATCAAGTATCAAGTGAAGAATGATGCCTTCTCCCCCTCTATACTGAATCAAGTATCAAGTGAAGAATGATGCCTTCTCCCCCTCTATACTGAATTGATATGCAACCCCTAACGATTGCAATGCAGGCTCAAATGCACCGTAGCCAATAGATAGGAGGTAGATGGAAAATTAAAAGAAAGGAGTTTGCATTTTCGGTCGATAACACCATAGCTGTTGCTATCATCATCAATATCATCCCCTTTTGTGAACATAAAGGAGGGGAGCCTATCACACTTAGTACGACTTTATACATTTGAAATACTAATGCACCAAACACAAGCATTTTTGAACATTCTCCCTTTGAAAAAGGTGCCCCTTTCCATTCTTATTTCTTAATAATACTCATTGATGGTTATGGTGTGGAGGACGGGATGGATTATGAGCGTGGCCTAGAGATAGTCCATGAGAGCTGGAAGCTTATTATCATAACTGTGCAAGCTATGACACTTTCACTAATGACAAGCAACATGTCGAGTATTTGGAGTTTGCAAATGCTAGTGGTGATCTACGATAAGCTTGCTAAACAATGGGACCCATAGCTCTCTTAAGATTTCCCCACCCCCTCATGTACAACAAGCTTGCTAAAGTGTGAGACCCATAATAGCTTTCTTACTTGGGTATGAAAGCTTATTGTAATTTCAAAAATAATCGAGTTGTTTTTTTTCCTATGAGCAACTGTTTCTCTCTTAGTCTCCCTATCTCCCTGTCTTTATGTCTCTCTGTTAATAGAGCTATTTTTTTTTCTATTCGAATCTCTTTCTCCCTGTCTCTATGTCTCTTTGTTAAACAGACTATTAAACAAACATTTTGTATGCAAAGACTATTAATTAAAGATAATACTAAATATTACTAACTCTCTATTAAACAAACATGTAAATAGTTGAAACAAAATCCCACAAATGTATCCATAGTTGAAACAAAATCCCACAAATGTATCCATAGTTGAAACCATAAACCCTTAGTAGTTTGCTTGGTTTGTAACATGCATTAAACAAACTATTAAAATCAACATCATGAGCCTCTGAAGAGGAGGTATCGCATACGTAGCTAGGTGTGGTGGGGGGCTGGGACTACCATGTCCTCCCAAGGCAAGCGCCCCCCCAGTTAGGTATGCGGTGCATCTTTGATGGAAGCTCATGATGTTATCATAATTCGAGGTTAAATGTATTAAATTTCTTGTGAAAGAACTCACCATCACTGCTATGGTTCGGAACAAAGCACATGATGTTGTTGTAATCTGAGGGGAAACAACAAAAAAAAACAATGTATTGCGTGGTTACCTTGTAAGATCAATTGTAGGAAGCACAGAGATGTCTCTCTTGGTGGGCACAACATGAAATAGCGTGATCTGTAGTAGCACTAATTTCCAACATGCAAACAATTTTGTGTGCCGCTCACTACGGAGTTGAGATTGCGCACTTCTGTGGTCGGCTTCGAAGAAAAATTCCAAGACACGACAGATTGGGCCGCAAAGTAGCAAACCCTAAAAAATGTGACATAAAAAAGACTTATTGATGAAAGGCAAAGAACAGCTAGACTACACATACCAATCGCCTAAAATCTTGCAGCAAGCATAAGGTGCCCTTCGATAGAAAATTTTCAAATAGACCCTAACCTGGGAGAGCTAGGAAAATGGAGATGGAGTGTGTGCAGTGATTATACGATCCACAGCTCTTGAGAAGCAAGAAGAAAAATCGAGATTGATCTCTCTCTCTCTCTCTCTCTCTCTCTCTCTCTCTCTCTCTCTCTCTCTCTCTCTCTCTCTCTCTCTCTCTCTCTCTCTCTCTCTCTCTCTCTCTCTCTCTCTCTCTCGGTCGTGACCTTGTGCCTCCTGCTAGGGTTTCATAACGGGCAACTCAAAGAGAGACAGGGGTAGAGGAGATGGAAATGTTGGAGTGTTGCTGTTGAAGGATTGAAGCCAAACCCCGCCTATAGAAAAGCGCCCTCTCTGTACACAGAGCCTCCCTGCTTCTTTCTGCACCATTTTGTCTCTCTGCTACATTACTCTCTCTCTCTCTCTCTCTCTCTCTCTCTCTCTCTCTCTCTCTCTCTCTCTCTCTCTCTCTCTCTCTCTCTCTCTCTCTCTCTCTCTCTAAGTCTAACCTTATTTTAAAAAAGCCACGTGGCAATACCTAACCTTAATTTCTTGTTTTAAAAAAGCCACGTGGCAATACCTAACCTTAATTTCTTGTTTTAAAAAAGCCACGTGGCAAGTGAGATCAAGGTTAAAGTCCTGCCCCTTATTTGTTACGGGGCAATGCCAACAACAGTAGCACTAGGTAATGGGGTGTCTCGATGAAAGTTGGGGTGTGTTTGTTCTTTCAAATGAGGTTGTGGGGTCAAACCTTGGTCAAAATGGTTAGTGTTGGAGTTGTGCTACCTCCATTTGTTGTAATGTGTGTCTTGTAACCACATCCATGTGCCACATATTTTGTAACCACATCCATGTGCCACATATTTTGGCAAGTGCTCCTTTAGTGAGATGTTATCCATCCCCAAAGCGACTTATGCACTCTGTCTTGCAAAAAGATCACAGTTGCAAGCTAGGGGATTGGCAGCTGCCAAAAGATCACAGTTGCAAGCTAGGGGATTGGTGGCCCCTCTTTAGTCCCCTGCCCACAACCATACCTTGCTAGATATGTGATGCCTCCTCTACAAGAGCTCATAATGTTGATCAATATTACTACAAGATTATGAAGATGATACTTTCACTCATCTCTATACCCACCAGCGCGATACTGCATTATAGCTTCAAGATTTGAAAGAAAGATTAGAAGTTGAAATACCTGGAGCATAGAGGTGCCGTGGGCTCGCATGATGGAGCCTGCTTTTCGGTGAGCACAAGCTTGCTTGCAAACCCAACATGACCCCACGATGATGTTGAGGCTACTCCGACATGTTTGCCTTCTCTATTGCGCGACAGTGACACAAGTTTGTTGTGTCATGTGAGCCTGCTTTGCGGTGAGCATGACATGTTTACCTAGTTCTCTGCATGGTTGATCCTCCCTACACGGTGGACCCTCATGTTGCCTTCTTGGAACTTTTAGAATTCACGCCCAATTGTTTGGGATCGTACCCATTGACTATTAACATAGGTATTAGGGCATGCTATATATGCGCATTGCGCACCAGTGGTTTACGTCACTGCATCCTGCTTGCCACTTGTCTCTTCTTATTTATGTCTTGTGGACATGGAGGGGAAGCTTTGTACTAGTTTCCTTACGCATCTTTTTGCGTTTTTTTTATAAAAGTTTATGGAAACCTAGTCCAAATTGGAACTTTCTTTATGTGACCAACAAATTGAGTTTCTATTACACTCCAAAGGTGAAGCGCAAACTCGGTCATGAAGGCTAGCACTTTAAAAAACAATGTAGAATAGCTCTAAGATTGAACAACAAGAAAATTACAATTAAGTAAGGCATTCAACTAAAAGATAATTCGGCTTTTGAGCTCCCCTCTTTTACTACTTTATCACTTTAAACATTCAAAGAGAAGAGATGCCAAAATCTTGGGCCTTCGACGCTAGCATGTAGCTTGCTTTTGTAGAAAATTTCATGGAGAAAGTTTCAAGTGCACTTCACTAAAGTTCTCAAGGATAACAAAAACTATTATTGAAGGAAGGGGGTATATCACAAAGACCTAGTAGCTCGTCATGTGAGTCAAAATGAGCATCACTAGGAGAGGTGCAACTAGGCGCTCAAAAGTAGTGACATTTTTAGCCTATGTGGATGTAGTTCCAAGCACCTACAATGGTATGGCCTGCTCACCAATATATTATCAGATAGAGATAAGAGGTTTGATAATTGAAAAAAAAACGAGAGGAAAATCTTCAAACATTGAATATTTTTTAGTATGAGTATGACAGAACATTTGCAAACTCATGGTCAACCAAAATGTCAACCTGATTCTAAAGGATATGCTTCATGCATATGCGAGAGTTTTTTTTTAAGAAATCCAAGTGGGAGGAGTACTTGCCACATTTGGGGCTTGTATCTTGGCTATTGACGTGCTTTGTATCTAGCCAATTGACACATGGGCTTCTTCTTTTGCACATAAGGTAGTGTTAAGTTGATAGTTGGGGTTGATTATAATATCAACCATAAAGCAAATTGTCAAAGTGAGAAAAGAAATTTGGTTCTTTACAACTACCTTTACTGTTTGATCTAGGCGTAGGGTTTCAACAATGAACACCTCACACAAAAGGAAGAAGAAGCATGAGAGAACACAACAAGAAGATAATGTATTGTAATAAGTGTACGAAGAAGTGATAACCCTAGACTAGTATATACTAGCTATATGTACATGCTTGGGTAAAAAAACCTCTAACGAGGGAAAAAAGCCTTGTGTGTTCACACTTCACTATCATAAGTGTATGGCAACAAATCCCCCTTGAGAGTGATGATGTGAACGATGAGAGCTGACACCAAATGTATAGGGTAGGTGCCAACTCACGGAGGACATTCAGTCCACAAAGGGGAGTAAGCCTAAAGCTTTGTGAAAAGCTTGAAAGTTCCCATGACATAGAGCCTTTATGAAAAGATCCCCAATGTTGTTCTACATTGGCACATAAGCCATGCCGATCTCTCCTGTTGAGAGTCTCTCCCTAACAGCATAATGATAGTGCACATCAATGTGCTTTGTGCGAGCATGAAAAGCTGGGTTTCTCAAAACTGCCAATGCACTCTGATTGTTAGTGAAGATAATAGTGGACGAGGATTGTCCAACACCCAAACTAGTCCATAAGGTGTGTGAGCCAAAGACACTCAACGGTAGTTGTGAATGTTACCTTATACTCAACTTCGCAAAATGAACAAAATGTGGCCACAATGGGTTGCTTCTTGCTGAGTCATGAGAATTAAGATACATGAATGACCAAAAGCAAAATCTACTAGTGGACACGTGTGTGTCCTAACAAAACTAGCCCAGTCAGAATCTGTAAAAACATGCAATCCTGGCTCCTTTGATGATCCCCCCTTGGGAAAAACAAGCCAAGGTGTTTTGTGCCCTATAAATAGCAACAAGATTTGCTTAATAGCCTATCAATGCATTGTATTTAGGCTATGCATAAATCTAATCAACTACAAAAAAAACTAAATGTCAAGCTGACTATTATACACATTAAAAAGACATCCATCAGCTTACTGATAGAGACTAGAATCAAAAGGGTCCCCAACATCATGAAGACTAAGACGTAAGCCTAGCTCCATTGGAGTGGCAACAAGCTTACAGTATTCAAGTCCAAATCTTCACACCAAAGTCATATCCCCATCAACATGTGACTTAAACTCAATGCCCAAGTAATAGTGCAACAAACATCTCAAAAGCTAATCACAATTGGGACTAAAATACAGCAATATGTTCCTCATTTGGATCTATGATCAGCATGTCATCAATATACTGTGGAGCTAGGGAGAGCATAGAGTGTGAGAGAGGAGAGATGCACACACAGATGTAGGTGCAGGAGAAGTAGCCTGCTTATTCCTTATCCACACTAAATAATAATCAAGAATGATATACACTATACAATATTAGTTAGTGTTAGTGATGGTGGGCGGCCAGACTGGACACTAAAGGTACAATGGTCTTTAGTCCCAACAACCTCCCACTTAAAGGCCAATGTGCCTTTAAGAGAGGACCATCAGCCATAGAGCTGAATATGTACATGTTAGTGAAGGGTAAGGATAGCTTCACATAATGCCCATCAACTCTCAGCAATGTGCAAACTGCTCGGAGGACAAACTCTTCATAAGAAGATCTGCAAGGTTATCATCTGTATGTACCTTGAAAAGCTAGATGCGCTTGTCGTCAATCACCTCACGAATGAAATGATACTTCACATCAATGTGCTTCGTCTTTGCATGAAACACTGGATTCCATGCCAACTGGATAGCACTCTGACTATCACAATGCAAAATTGGTACCTATACTATAATGCCCAAGTCTCCCACTAAACGAGTAAACCATATAGCTTCCTTGCAAGCTTATGATGCTGCAACATATTCCACTTCTGTGGTAGACATCACTGTGCATTTCTGCAAACGAGATATCCATGAAACTACACCACCAGTGAATATAAAGACATAGCTTGAAGTAGACTTTATGTTGTCCACATTCCCTGCATAATCTGCATCCGTGTAACCAATTACACTTGCTTCTTTGCCTCCAAAACAAATGCACAACCCCTTAGTACCATTCAAGTACCTCATCACACACTGCCTCCCAATGCTTCTTGCCAGGATTAGCCATATATCTGCTATAACTACTCCCATTGCAAATGCAATATCTGGACGTGTAGCAATCATGGCATACATCAAACTACCAACTGTAGATGCATAAGGAACCTTGACCATCTCAGCCTTCTCCTCATCTAATTTAGGATAAGTCATCTTGGCTAAGTTTCACATATGGAGGCAATGGAGTACTTATTGCCTTCCCCCTCTCCATATTGAAATGTTTGAGTATTCTAAATACATACTCAGTTTGAGACAAGTAAAGCAACCTTTTATCCCTATCTCACATGATACGCATGCCGAGAATATGACTGGCTTCTCCCAAATCCTTCATGTCAAAGTTCTCATGCAACTTTGTTTGTAAAGCATCTACTTCATAGGTGTTCTTCCTAGCTATGAGCATATCATCCACATAAAGAATCAAGATCAAAAGACTACCATCGACGGCCTTCTTCATATAGAGTCGATGATCCACCTCACTCCTTCTATAACCTTCAGACTTCATGAATGCATCAAACTTATGATACCATTCCCTTGGCGCTTGCTTCAAACCATAAAGACTCTTCTTGAGCTTACACACCAAGTTCTCTTTGCCATTCACAATAAAAACCCTATGGCTGCTACATATAAATGCCCTCATGAAGATCACCATGCAAGAACACTATCTTGACATCCATTTGGACAAGTTCCATGACCTCTCTGGCAACCAAAGCAAGAACACACCGAAGAGTGGTCATCTTGACTACATGAGAGAAAATCTCATCAAAGTCAACACCCTTCTCTTGCTTGAACCCTTTGACAACTAGTCTAGCCTTGTACGTAGGCCTTCCATCACTCGGTGTGTGACCTTCAACTTATAGACCCATTTGCACGGCAAAGCATGTTTTCCTTTTGGCAAAGGTACCAAGTCCCAAGTTGCATTCTTATGTAAAGAATCCATCTTTGAATGCATAGTCTTCTCCCACTTAAGCTTGTCATCACGTAACTTTGAAGTTTCATGTGGGAGGGAAGCCCGAAGGTTTCATCTTGATATTAGCCAACAATGTAATTGATGCTTGAGTTCTTTCATCATCAGAAGAGAACGAGGAAGTGTCATGGCTAGTCCTTACAGAGAAAGCAGGGGTATGGGAAATCCCTGGCAAGGGCAGTGGTGCTTTGCGGGGTAGAGCCTCCAAAGAGCAGCCTTTCAGGAAAGGGCAGTCAAAATGATGGTGTTGGGAAAAAGTGCCGATGGCACAAAGTAAGAAACTTGCAAAATTTAGTGAAGTGCATGTGGGCAGCAATGCAATTGTTTGCTGAGATCCTTGATGCGGGCCTGCAAAAGAGCTGAGTGGGACTGCGGTCCACAACCAGAATCCGCATGCGATGGTGCAGCAACAATGATCTGTCTCTTGGATTATCCGTGTTCCCATGATGTTAATGTTATCTTGTGCGGTGACTCGAAAATGCCATGATGCAGTGCGAGGACAAAGCAATTGGTGCTATTATGCTGTTGAGTGCCACAAGCCATGGATGGGAGCCATGAGGATGGAGGTGGTGGGGCGAAGGAGCAGAGAAGCCAAAGGCAAGGAGTGCAGTCGTGTCAACTAGCCTCACATTGGCGATTTCCCAAACTCGTGAGTGGGTCGACCAAACCACAAAATATATGTAATTTGCAAATTATTATGTTGTAATGGGTTCCTAGTCCTGCACTTAAATCACTTTAAACATGTTTGGGGGAATGCAAATCAAGCACACTTGCACATATACAAGGCATTTTGACTTCTATCAAGGGACACTTGGACACAATGGGTTTGTGCAATCCACCGTGTGTGCCGAGTGTAAGGTGGGAACCTAACTTAGCCTAAAGGGAAGGGATACCAATGGACATGCATGAGGAAATGTGGGGGATATGAAGAGGTGTGAACCAAAGGCTATATAATGAGTCTCTCTCATGTATCTTGTAACGGGTATTCAATCAATAACTGAAACCATGGCTTGGGATGTGTGGATAACTTCTTGTTTCTCTCATGTTCTCTTGCTATCTCTCTCTATCTATCTCTGTGTGTAATTATTCTCCATGTTAACGTTGTGTGTGTGTAATAGCCTTAACAACTATGACTTACTCCAACCTGTTCCAACACCTGTTGCTATTTCAATTTGGCATGTGTTATGCTTTGTTGGACCTCCCACATAGTAGCTAAGACCTTGTCCCATGTTGTGGCTACCTATGGTGTGATTTAGTATCTTTGGGCAGCACCACGAGACTCTCATCTTCTTCTTCTGCCTTTTTAAGTGTTTCCAACTCCAGTTGTAAGGCTTCTTTTTCTGTTCTGGTAGTTAGCACTCCTGCTTGCAGATCCTCAAATGTCTTGAGCTATACATCCAAGTTTTTTTGTTTATTTTTTCCACACGCTCTAGTGCAACCTTTGTGTTTGGGACATCATAGCATAGCGGAGGCTACACTCCAACCCACACACTTATCAATCCGTGAATGCAACCCGGTTAGCGCATAGAGGCTATCCCGAATGGGAGAAGAAGAGTTAACCACACACTAATGACCTCTAGTCCTTCTCAATCCTTCTCAACACTCAAGCAATCAATCTTACATAACCAAAACATCAAGATTAGGCTACACTTAAGCACACAAATGCAAATTATGCAAGGAACCTAATATGCAAAGAGCTATCACACAAGCCTCAACTACACATTATTTCAAGCACAAGCTTCATCACAAGCACTCTACAACTCACAAATCAAAACATCATTAAGAAATCTAGATTAGCAAGAGTGTAGACCAAAACCTCATATCATTGAAAATGTAAAGAATAGAGAGTACAAGATTGAAGCATGAATGGAGATGGAGAGCCTTGGGAGAGCACTTGAGAAGGAGCTATGGAGCAAGCTCTCTCTATGAGCCTCTCAACCAAATGACCAAAGAGTGTCCTCTAGCTCTCAAATGGGCCACCTTTTATACAAAAATTCTAGAACTCCCAAAAGTTCCCATGTGGGATTATTGTCAAGCCCTCTCCCACATTCATCTACAACTTTGAACTCTTTTCAAGAGCCCTAAGTGTCTTTTTTGTTGCATCCTTGTATTAATCTGTCATGCAACACTCCCCCCTTCCTATTTTGCGCACGTCCTCGAGCACGGTAGTAGCAAGAGCTGCAACAAAAAAACAATGGATACATTAAAGTCTTTTATTGAAAAAGAAAAAGAAAAGAAAAGAAAAGAAAAATCAGCAATGATAATTTCACACGTGAGCATACAAGTGCAAGGCTGATTAAAGTTTTAATGAGTCCTAAAATAGGTGAGTAAAGACTGGTCAAAGTGAGACTTAAGTAGTAGATAGTGCTATGTAAAGGCAAGTGTGCTTTGTACACCGCCGGTTATGACCGTAGTCTCAATGTCCTACCAGTATGTAAGTTACTCCTAAATGGCATACCTACTCCTAAATATGAGCAAAGGTGATTGAAACTCTCGTTTTGTCTTTTTTTTTTTTCTTTTTCTTTTTTTTTGATATGTGGGTAGAAGTTGATGAAGATTAAGGTTCTATCCCAAAGAGACCCAAGCAATGGCCAAGAGACCTCCGCCAAGAGAATCTAAAGACCGCTAAGTATCTCAAGGGCGACAGACCCTTTTTCTTTCTTTTATGACCTAAGGAGTACCCCATGAAGATGAGGGCATTAGTATCGAGGACCCATAGTGTACCCTAGAGTCCTACCAACATCCATCAAGGCGATAGATTCCTCAAAGGTCTTTTTCTGAGGCTTTTAGACATTAGTGTTCACCCCATGGAACCAAGGCATCGGCCCCAAGGTGCTAAGACAACCCCAGGTCCTACCAAGCATTTCACATGGCGGTAGACACTTCATGTCTCAATTTACTTTGTATATATATATTTTTTTGGGATATATTTTCGTAAATTTTTTATTCCTCCTAGCACCTAGCCCATATCTAAGAGGTAGCTACCACTAAGGATAACTAATATACCTTGAAAGCATAAGTACTTGGCATACTCCATTGGTATATATCCTACACTGTCTTTAGATAGAAATATCTTTTCCTAAGTCTTCTAAGACTCTAGAATTCACTCACCATATTTTAACAACTAATCAAAAACTTAAACCAGCCAACATTGTGTGAACATGCAAACCATATATTCGAAAGATAAGAGCACATAAAGAAATTAAGATTTGAATACACCTGTTGTAGTGCCCTGTTGATGTTGTTCGTTTGCATTGATGCATTGCTGATTTTGTGCAGATTGCTCCTCCTTGATCTTTGTAGGCGTAGCAGGTCTCCCCCCTTCCTAATTTGTTTGCACGATAGGTGGACTATTGGGACGTGTTTGATGCTCTTGTTTTTTACGGAGATTTCTGCAAAATTTTTATTAACAAACACGAAAAGAAAAGAAAAAAAGAAAAAAATAAAATTTGCCATTGGTGCCAAACACCGAATATAGCCGAGGGGAAAAACCCAGTGGGAGAAAAGTGCCCTGGCTTGTCGATCTTATTGTGGAGTCGTTGAACTTACCCTTGCGCTGGTGGTGGATCCGTGTCCTCGTCTGCTGGAAAGGTGGTATCAATTTCCTCAGGATGTAGAGACAACCCCTCACAAAAACCGGCCGCTGGAGAAGGTGGTAGAGGAAGGAGTGCTTCCTCACTAAAGTATGGCATTGGTTCTATGGGAAGGTTAATCAGACAGTTTTGATTTTGGAACTGTGCAATGTAGGTACTCATATTGATCCAATATTGACATGTGGAGGCTTGGGGAAGGAGGGCTTGCAAGATCGGTGGTTGCAAGTCATTTAGGCTTGTATCCCTCCATTGTTGTGCTTGAACCTCCTCAGGTAATCTACGCTGATGTGGTCCTCTCTCTGGTATTCTCACATTAAGAAGATTATGGCGTTGGGGTGTAACTCCCACAATTTGCTTCATTAAGCCCATGCCATATCGTCTAAAGTAAGAGCGGCATATCCAACAAATATGTGAAGCTTCTTCTAATACAAGCCGTGCACACTCTTGACAATGTGGAAATGGGTGATGCTGTTGATAGAATAATGTGACAAAGTGATGCCCACAGCAACTTTCACCTAAGGGAGCATAGAAGTACCTAGAATGTGTTTGAAATGGAGGAGCACTATAACCCCCGCGATGATCTGGTCGAGTACTATCGGGGTCAATGCATGGTGGACATGTATCTCGCCAAATATCCATCAGGAGTTATCTGGACGTAGAACAATGAAATTTAGAACACTCATATCCATCATGACAATTCCAATCAAAAACAAGATTATCTCAAAGAAAACACATCTTCTAAAGGCATAAGGAACTACATTATTCAAACATTGATTTACCAAAGAGCTTTAATTGTATTGTTAATGCCTTATCTTTAGTTTTTGGTATATCCTTTTTAAGAGGTGGACACTTTAGCAATTGTCTTGGAATTTGAGCAAGATAAGAGGTTTTAGGCATTGAAATGCTAGAATCTATGCTCAAATGAGACACATTTGGACTTGTCGTAGGTACACAAGTTGATGGTTGAATTGTGTTGCAAGGAGAAATCGGGACAACCGGTGTTTCAATACATGTTTTAGGAAGATCAACACAAGTAGTTTTGTAGGTACTATCACAGCCACCTTTCCTTTCTTGAAGATTTTGTGTTGACTTATTTTGCACCCACTGATATGGACAATCAATTGTGGCTTTTGGAATCTTTCTGAAACACTCTTTTACCCCTGTCAAAGCATGGCATTTTGGAAGCCAAATTGCTGTTGCACCCTCATAATAGCCTTGTGCTTTGAGCACATTTTTTGGGACCCATCGAGTAACAATCCGAGGTTTGGGCTTGGAAATGATGTGCTTCTTAAGAGGCTTAGCAACTGGACTAGATGGTACAAGTTTGTACGTATCTTTGGGTAGCCACATTGATAATTCCTTCTTACCTGGCCTTCTTTGAGCAGCAACTAGAGTAGTTGGAACATGCCAGCCATGGCCCTCACTTGAGTACTCATCAGTAATCCACATCATTTGTTTTGGAGCTTCAAGAGCAGATTTTGAAAGTGGGTTGTGTAAGATAGAAACACCGCCCTTTTGACATGATAAAGCTTGTTGAGTAGCAGAGACTTTCTCTACATACAGTGCTGTTGTGGATGCATTCCTATAGTACAAATCATCTAGAAGATCACGTGGTTATACCATTCGTATAGGAATAATATCATATCCATCTGAGTCACAAAATTGAATTGGCTTCGGTAAAGCACATGTCGATAATGTTGCAAGGACATGACTCCATTCTAATGGATCAATTAAATGCTCAGGGAAGGGTTGTGGAATGTATGCCTCGTCTGATACACTTCGATTACCCTTAAGTCTCTCAGTGTTGAAATCCCTACATGAGGCTCCGCACATCCATAGATCTTCTCGCCCATCGGACAATGTAACTCTTGAGCCCTCAGATGAAGAAGAATCAAACTCATCTATAGGAGACCTTGTTACATCACGATATGAGTGATTCCTTAGGTTGACCCTTGTGATGATAGAATCATGTCGGAGGTACAAATAATTGTATCCCCAATCTTGAATCATTTGAAATTGTCGCATGAATGGTCTTCCCAATATCACTTCGTAGTTTGGATGTTTTCCAAAATCCACTACTGCAAAGGTATGCTCATATTCAATCCCACATGTGGTGACCAATATGTTCTCGAGCAGCCCAAGGGGATGTTCTAAGCTTCCATCTGCTAGCTGCAAGCGCATCCTTGTACTCCTAATAGCTGGTTTGCCCCACTTTTCCCAAATGGACCTTGTCACAATGCCCACTCCTGCGCCACTATCAAGTATTGCAGTTGAAGATACTTTTCGCACTTCTAATGGGAGGGTAGCATTTCCCTGATCGTCTTCACAAAATTTTCCTACTTTGTTGATAGGAACTGGCATTACATGCTTTGTCTCAGGGTGTATAGTACACTCATGGGGGTGGTGACCCTTTTGTAGCAATACCTGCTCTGACAAACATGTGGCAATATCATTCCACAACTCAGGTCGAATTTTTATCAAATCAAGCAAAGGTAAGGTACAAGCCACTGGTGCTGACAAAATAGCCTGCACCATACTCATATCTTTCTCCTTTGTCAACCTTTTATGCATGGAGGGTATCCTCAAGGTTTGAGAACAGTTCTCATATTCTCCCAGATATGATGGTAAGGTTTTCATTGTATGCTTACTTCTAGGAGAAACAATTTTTTGAACTTCCTCCTGGGATGCTTGGGTGTCTAAATTTGTTTTCCGTGCCCCTGGTAAAATCCACCTCAGAGAATGGAGGCGAACTAATAGAAGACATGTTCTCATGAACTTTCTCATGAACTGCGGCCCACATCTCATTTGCCATGTCCTCATTAGCATCAATAACTTCATTATTGCATGGGAAGACAAGGCTAGGTGGTGGCAGATTACCCCCTTTCAATTGGGTGTCAATTGGTGCAGTCCTTTCGCTATGAGCTTGTGAAATGAGCTCACTTTTCATTTCCCGACTTGATGACACTTCCGGTATGGTTTCTAATGTTGGCTTAAGAGAGGTTGGGCCCCAAGGAATAGGTGGTGGTGGTCCCTCAAGTATTGACTGAGCTTCCCTAATGAGTTGCTGATGTACAGCTAGATTGATCTTCTCCTCACGAGGGTTTGGGTATTCTTGAAGCTTCTTGGGTAGCTCAGATAAAGCTGCAATGCGACTTCTATGAGCATCAATGATGGCCTCTAGAGTCTCATTCACTTTATCCACAAAAACAGAACCCCCACAGAGCTATCCTCAGTCGTACTAGCCTCATCTTGTTTAACACTAGGCTCAGGTTGAGGTTGATGTTCCTCACGCACTTCTTGGGATGTAAAAGTTTGATCCCTCATGTTTTGTTTTAAGGCTTCTTTAGAACTAGTGGATGCACTTTTAGTTTGCTTGTTTCGGTTCTTCTTCCTCCGAGTGGTTTTTTTTCTATTGGACTGTAGGGTCTTGTCCACTAGATTTGTTTTTGCATCCCTAGTTCGAGGTGTCTCATCAGTTTGCATTTCTGCATTTCGTGTCTGTGATCTAGTCATGACTCTAAGTGGCACAACATCCTCATTCTCAGATGAAGGTGGTGATGGAACTGTGCCTACAAGGTTGAGTGAGACCTTTGGTTGGGAGGTGCCTTCCTCATGTGGTTTCAGCAGACAGTCTTTTGGGAAGTGTTCTACACAACACCCTAGACAATATCTTTCAATCGGTGGAAACTGTTGTACTGTTGTATTTGACCGAGATGCTTGCCTTGAGCGATGTGGACAATCACGAGCCCAATGGGGTTCTCCGCACTCATAACAGGGGCCCATTGGTTTGGCCTCTACTTTCCTTGGCTACCATTGACCTGAGGGGCCTGGAGTCCTAGGTTGGTAGCCGCCTAGCAACATTAAAGAGTTTTGTTCCCCTGGTTGAACGTCCAGTGCTGGGCTTGGGTATGCGGGACTTTCAAAGATATTTTCTTTGGATGAATATGATACATATTCTTCTTCCACATAGCCTGGGTATGCGGGACTTTCAAAGATATTTTCTTTGGATGAATATGATACATATTCTTCTTCCACATAGCCTGGGTTTACCAAGTCTCTACACATATTTGAATTGTCATAGTCGACAACCCTCACAGGAGCAGTCCCTGGAGCAGGAGGTTGAGCACCAAGAACAGGTCGTGCTTGCTCTTGTGCCATCGGTGGCTTACGTTCAAAATTAGTATACTGTTGATACATTTGTGGAGCCACTCCACCCCTCGGCTGCTCACGTTCCTGTCTCATTCTCGCAATGCGAGTACATTCCTGTGTAGTGTGGGTAAAGTTCCAAGCACAGGCTTGGCACCACTTCTTTGTGGGTTGGTTTGTGACTAGAGGAGAAAAGGTATTACAGTCCTCTGTTTTATGGTCACCGCCACATGCTCCACAAAGATGAGGACCTGTAGGAAGCACACTCCTCATTCTCTGCTACTGTTGTTGTGGCTGCATGGGTGGACGATAGGTTTGTCCTAATCTCCTTAGCACTAGGTTGGCTATCTGGTCAGGATTTACTAGCGCGCTAGACCCTGAACTTTGGTCATCACCCCATTGATTTCTAGGTTTCACCTCTGGGCCAGAACCATCTTGGAACTTGAAGTTATCGGTGAAATCCATAGCATCATGGCAACACTCATTGAAATTTGTATGTTTCTTTGCATAGAGATGTGTATGCAGTGTCGAATTTTTGAGGCCTTTTAAGAAGAGAGAAATTAATCGACTTTCGGCGGGCTTCTCATCTTCTGGGCAACGATTAATGTACTGCTTCATTCTATTTACACAGTCTCGAACACTCTCATTCTCGCCTTGCTTGAAAGAGTAGATGTGTGCTACCGTGTCATGTTGAATTCCCATCAAGGAAAAAGCAGCAATGAATCTCTCTTCCAAAACTCGTAAAGAAGTTTTGTCTGAAGCCTCTAATGCCTGAAACCAAGCCAGGGCTTTTCCCTCAAGAGTGAGTCCAAACCCTTCAATTTGAGTATGCTTATCAGCCACTTGCTCAGCTCGAACTGCTTGCCTAAATGCTGCTACATGATCGTATGGATCTCCCGACCCTTCATACTTCTTTACCAGTTTCTGAAGAGTTGATGGCCTTACTTGTCTTGAATACTCGTCATAGGGCCTACGGCCTCTCACTCTCAGTGGAAATTGCTCCTCTCTTTGGAAAGATGGTCCACATGTTTCCACAATTGGTGTGGGTACCCTATTACCAGCCTCGCCAAACCCCTCCAAAGATCTTGTCACCCTCATTTCAGGATGTGCATTAATAGGAGGCCTAGTTGGCTCCCTTCTCCTCCGATTGTCATAGTGAGAAAGATGTTGTTGTGGTGTGATCTGTGGTCGCACATTTGGTGTAGGACGATATATTGGTGCTAGAGTTGGGCTACTAGCAGTGGTCCACTTAGATGTTGAAGGTCCCTCTCTAGTGAACTCTCGTAGGGGAGGAGCAACAGTTTCTCCAAGAAAGGCTGTCTCTCCTGGTTTGGCTGTATTTGTTGAGAACACTTCCATAAATAATGGTTGTCCTTTCCACGTGAGTTCCCGAATCTCCTTCCAATCTAAGGTTCGGTATTCATTGGCCCATTTATCAACTATTCTGTTCATGTGTCCTGCACGCTTCTCAACTACCACCACATGAGCTAGAGGAAGATCTAGCTGTGGCAATTTAGTCGTGGCATAATATCCCTCTAACGAGTCCTTATAGACCTCTTGAAGTGGGTCATCCTGTAAGACCTTTGTCACAGGAATTTGTCGTACAAACTCCCATTGGCATTCAGCCCCCTGATCCAGTTTCTCTTGCCTTTCCTATCCCTTTCCAAATTTAGATCTACAAGGAGTAAATCATCTATGGATGGCTTTGAGGACTGGGCATTGGATGGTCCAGGCATGTCCGGCTCAATGAGCCAGTCATCTCTAGACTCCCTTGCTCTGGAAAGTTCTGATAAGTCTAAGAACTCGGTTTTAGAGAGCTCCCCTAATTTGTCTACCTTTTCTGGATGGTAGGTGACTTCGTAGCGAACACCATCTCCACCCATATACATGTTACCCTGGTCATTGACTAGAGGTGCTCTATCAAGTTCTGAGAAAATGTCGGCGATCTTAACAAGATACCGTTGTTGTGGATCCTTAAAGATCTCAGCTCCTTGAGCATTTGTGTAGACATATTGGAGTCTCACATTGAGTGTTAACCCCATGGTGTCGGCTTCAAATGGATTAAAGGATCTTGTGGGTGTTCTATTTGGGGCTACGGGATGACTATTTGTCGGCCCTAGATTGTCCATGGACAATGAACTAGTTGTTCTAGAGGAAAGGGTATCGGATTGGGATTCAGATAGGGTTTCAGCAATATCTGCCAAATTGCCTACCGATTGGGTCCCACTTTCTTGCGTAGGTACTCTAGAAGGTGCCCTAGGCCCTATGGCAGAATCTACAAGACGTCCCGACCGCAAGTGCATAAGGTCAAATTTTGTTTTGGGTTTTTTATGTGTTTTTGTTTTGTTTTGTTTTGTTTTTGAATTATATATATATATATATATATATATATATATATATATATATATATATTATTTAACCTACCTAATCACTAAATGCAACTAAAAGGAGTATGTGGGCGTAACTATCTATCCTATTTTCTTATTTTTATTTAATTATGATTTTTTTTAAATGATTTTATGTTTTTTTATGTTTTTTTTATTTTTTATTTTTTATTTTTAAAACATTTACACAAAAATTATGAATCACACTAAAAAAGATACTAATTATGCACAAAGTTACAAAAATTAAAAAATGCAGGTTAAACTAATTATGCAAAAAATTAAAGAATGAAGAATTACAAATTATTTAAAAAAGTAGACTCCTAAAAAATACTCAATTTTTTTTTCTCTTTTTATTTTTTGTTTTGTTTTTTTTTTAAATTTTCTTTAGTTTTCTTTTGTTTTTTCTCCTTTTGTTTTGTTTTGTTTTTGTTTTTTTTTGTTTTTTTTTTTAAAAAAAATTCAAAAATTTAAAACAATGCAAATTACTCTAATTATGCTAAAAATTACAGAAATGAAAAAATAAAAATTATGCAAATAATATGGACTCCTAAAAAAATAAATAATTTAATTTTTTTAATTAATTTTTTTAATTAATTTTTTTTTCTATTTTTTTAAATATTTAATTGTTCTCTTTTTTTTAATCTCTTTTTTTCTTCTTATTTTTTTTAATAAAAAAAATATTATTTTTTTTGTTTTTTTTATTTAAAAATACAAAAAAACATGAAAAATTAATAAAAATAAAAAATAAAAAAATGAAAAATCCACTAACCTTATCCGCCACCGCTCGCCGACTCCCTCCCGGATTTCCCGCCGGCTCCAGCTGCCTCCACGCGGCTTCTGCAACGACACGCTTGCCCGCACCGTTCGCCTTCACTCCTTGCACACAGCTGCCCTGCAACCGCCTTCGCAACCGTCGCCTTCACACTCGGCCGCTTTCGTCGCCACCTTCGCTTTGCTTGCGCCCACTTCACACCCTTAGTCGCCTCTAGCTGCCAGCCTTCTTTTGCTTCACGATCGTCCTTGCCCTGGCTCCAAGCACACCGCCTACTGCAGCAACCTTCAAGCCAGCCTTCGCCAGCCCCTTCTCCTCCTCCTCAGCTCACTGCTCTCAAGCCAGCCAGCTTAGCGCCGGCTCCTCTGTCTCCTTCCACCACGCTGTCTTCGCTTGTCTGCTTGCGCTCCTTGCTAGCCAGCAGCCGACGGCCAACCTTTGCCTTCGCTCCTTGCGCGCTTTTGCTACTACGCCATCTTTGGCCACGTCAGCCACGAGACAGCCAATCCTTTGCCTTCGTAGCAGCTGCTCTTTCCACCTTCACCGGTACAACGCGGCTGCGGCCACCTTCACCGGTACAACGCAGCTGCGGCCCTTCTGCAGCTGCGGCCATATAAGCCGACGCCCCCCCACTGCTGCGCTTCTACAGGCTGCTGCCACCGGCCAATATCTAAAAATATAGATATATATATATTTTTTTAAAGTCGCCTTCTCCTCCTCGGCTTCTTTACACAGCCTTCACGCCGGCTTCAAAGCCTTGGCTTTCAGCGTATATATATCAATATATATATATATATATATATATATATATATATATATATATATATATATATATATATATATTTCTTTGCTGCGGACGCCTCCCCACCAAGCAACAAATCAAAACAATAAAAGAAAAAAAAAACGCTTCCAATGTTCTACCTCCCACTCACCAACCCCGTCACCAATGCAACAACAGAAAGTGCTTAAATCCGATTAATGGCGGGATTTCTCTACCGCAAAGAGGTTTTAATTATTTTTTATTTTTTTTTGCTTCTAAAACGAAAGCACACAAGGCGCCCTTGAGATCACACACTCAATGCCCTTGCAAACTCTACTCTAATCTATCCTAATCCACGATTTTGCAATCAATGGAGCACTTAGTAAGAAGTAATGGTTAACACCCTTCACTAACTTAGGTGTGCGTTCCCCGGCAGCGGCGCCATTGTTTGGGACATCATAGCATAGCGGAGGCTACACTCCAACCCACACACTTATCAATCCGTGAATGCAACCCGGTTAGCGCATAGAGGCTATCCCGAATGGGAGAAGAAGAGTTAACCACACACTAATGACCTCTAGTCCTACTCAATCCTTCTCAACACTCAAGCAATCAATCTTACATAACCAAAACATCAAGATTAGGCTACACTTAAGCACACAAATGCAACTTATGCAAGGAACCTAATATGCAAAGAGCTATCACACAAGCCTCAACTACACATTATTTCAAGCACAAGCTTCATCACAAGCACTCTACAACTCACAAATCAAAACATCATTAAGAAATCTAGATTAGCAAGAGTGTAGACCAAAACCTCATATCATTGAAAATGTAAAGAATAGAGAGTACAAGATTGAAGCATGAATGGAGATGGAGAGCCTTGGGAGAGCACTTGAGAAGGAGCTATGGAGCAAGCTCTCTCTATGAGCCTCTCAACCAAATGACCAAAGAGTGTCCTCTAGCTCTCAAATGGGCCACCTTTTATACAAAAATTCTAGAACTCCCAAAAGTTCCCATGTGGGATTATTGTCAAGCCCTCTCCCACATTCATCTACAACTTTGAACTCTTTTCAAGAGCCCTAAGTGTCTTTTTTGTTGCATCCTTGTATTAATCTGTCATGCAACACTTTGCATTACCCAGCACTTTCCTGGCCTTATCTACACTTTCTAGGGCGGCGCCAGTGGCTTTGGCCCAAATATTTTCTAGATCTGTTTTATGAGTTATTATCGCCCTGGCTCTAGCCTTTATCCGTTCTCGGAGAACAAACATTGTGTTAGCTGCGATCTTCTTTTCATTGTCCAATTTTGTGTCCTTGTCCTACAGGGCCTGGTCTTTCTTTGTCATTTCTTTCTCCAGCTCCCAGATCTTTCCTTCTGTCTAATTTTATTATTGCAGACTTGATAAGGGAACAGGCATTAAACAACAGGTTTGTGCATTCTTGGTTTTCTCCCATGCTGGCTTGCACATGTGTCATGGACACATCTAATTTGTGGAGAAGGGAAGTGTCCAGGGTGGTCTTTGGGGGTTGAGGTTGTTGCTACTATGGATTTGGCCTTGGGGAGTATCTTCCTGGGGATCCGGATAAATCCATAGCCTCTTCCTCAAGTTGTGGTTGCTCCTACTAGTTTCCTTCTTGCTACTTTTCAGTGGTCCCTTCCTCTTGGTTCTCTTCTTCAGAGGTGTCGGCCTTCTCCCCTTTCCTTGGTTCTTCTTTCTGCTGGTGTCCTTCTATGATCTCAGCCTAGGTTTTCTTTTTCTTCCTATATAGGGTGTACCCTTTCAACTCCTCAAACACCTTTTCTACTTTAGCCATGTTCATAAAGCTAAATGACCTCTTGAGAGGTTGTTGATCCTGCTTAGATGGCTGAGAGTGAGCAGTTGCTGGTTTTGGCTCTTCTCTTCCTTTGGAGGATGTGCCTTCTTCCCTGTTTTTTTTTCCTCCTTTCTTTTTGCTCCCTAGTCACTTCATCATCCTTTGGGGCTGCCACCATGACTAGAGGTGAGTATGCACCATAGTGTTTCCTTCCTTGTTTAATGAGGAGTGGGCTCTGTCTCGGAGGTTTTCTATGTAGATGGCTCCCCAATTGATGGGGTGTCCTTTTTCTGCAGCTTTCAGCCTGCTATAATTCTTGGCAGGCATATCCTCTATTTTGGCCATCACAGCAATGTTCTACAAATAAAACTAAAACTGTGCCCTTTGGTCTTGGTTTGCCACATCCTTCACTTGGTGCATGGCCCTCTTCTTTGGTACTTCATCATCAGCAATATTGTAGGGCTTATCTCCATTAATGTCTCCCCCATCTCGTAAGCCCAGTGAAGACCTCATTAAGTGGGTGTCTACTCTTATAGGTTTCTTCCAAGGAGAACCAAGACATATGTGTCCACAAAGGTTTTGAGCAACTATTCTGCTCCATCAGAGGAAGACAAGGTGTCCCAATCCTGTGTTATTAATTGCTGGAAGCCCAACTTCCTTGCCCATTCCTCACTCTGCGGCTTGCTCAAATCTAGGAAATAGGAAGGTTTAGATAATTGTAGGGGTTTGGAACTTACCTTTTCCTTGCATGGAAGTCATGGTTGCAGAGGTGGCCAGAGTCGTCTCAGGGTCTTGGTTGCTCTCCTTGTGTTGTGTTTTTGCTCTCTCGCACTCTCACTGTCATTGTTAGTGTGGGTGTTTTGCATGTCGCTACCTTTTTGCATGTCGTTGTTGCAAGTTTCAAGGTGCTCTTGATTACTCTCATTAACAGTAGTCACATCACCATGATTTGTATCATCATCAAATGAGTCCTCTCAATTTGGCAAAATCATGACCCATCTTTTCATTTTCCTTTATTTTTTCATTTTTAATGATTTTATTTTTCCATGATTTCTCCCAATTTCTTTGCCGTTATTGATCCCAGGACCAATGGAGCTGCGCTGTTTATCCGGAGTCTTTGTGTGCTACCATTTTTCGGCCACAGGTTGTGTTCTGATACTTAATACTTTAGGTGATTTCTCCCCACATCCCGGAGTACCAAAATAGGGTTTCAACCTATACCCATTGATTTTTCCAGCATGCAGAGACCCTTCCAGGTTTCTTAGAGTGTTGGTGCCTAGGGCAACTTCCTCTTCCACTATACATGGTCCAATCCATCTCAATTTGAGTTTTCCCGAATGCTTGGCCATCCTAGAATTAAACACTAGAACACTGTCTCCCCTTTGGAACAACTTGTTCTTCCCATTTATGTCTGCCCAAGCTTTTTCCCTTCTTTGTATTGTTTCTGCCAGGTAGATGCTCTCCTGTCTTATTTCTTCTAGCTTCAGTAGTTCATGTATCCTTTATTCTCTAGATTCCTCCATAGGGAGTTTCTCCTGATGAATGGCTATCCTCAAGCTAGGCCCCACAAATTCCATGGGGACTATTGCTTCTAGTCCATATGCCATTTTGAAAGGTGTCATGACAGTGGTGACTTTGTAAGATGTGCTGAAGGCCCAAAGGGCACTATCCTTTACCAATTTATAATGTTAGCTTCCACAATTTTCTTGAGTATCTTGACCAGCATTTTGTTTATGGACTGTGCTTGGCCATTGCATTGAGGGTGATACATAGTGGATTTATTGTGGATAATCATATGCTTGGTGGTGAGCTGCTGGATGACATCATTCATGAAGTGCTTGCCCTCGTCACTAACAAGTTCTATGGGGCACCCAAATCTGGTTATGACATTCTTGTAGAGGAACTTGGCTACCTCTATTGTTGTGTTCCCCCTGAGAGCCATTGCTTCCAACTATTTAGTGCAATAGTCAGTGTGACCACTATTATGTACTCACATTGAGTACTCCGGATCTTTGGTTTGATTGCGCCCACAAAATCTAGCCCCCATTTCATAAATGCGCCTAATGGCACTATGGGATATATTGGCATCCTAACCTTTAGTAGATGTCACATTGCTTAGTGAACTGATACATGTCCTTGCTCAGAGTTGACCAGCAAAATCCTGCCTGTAATATCTTCTTTTATGTGATTTCCTTCCCCTGGTGGGCCCTTGGTGTGCCTCAACAACTAGTATGTTTTGTTTCTCATGTTGTGGCACACATCTCCTTAGTACTTGATCTATGTCTTTTTATAGAGCAGTCTTGCTAGAAGAGTGAAGTCCCTACTCCTTAAAGCTAATTGTCTTCTTTTATCCTTAGACCAGTTAACTGGGAATTGGTAGTCCATCAGAAAATTCTGCAAGTTCTCATATCAATCCTCTCCTCTTGGGCTTGCTAAGGAAAACAAACTCGCATCCAGTAGCTTCTTGTCCATGAATCCTTGTTCTGGTTCATTATCTGATAAGAAGTTTGCAATGACATTCTTATTGCCAAGAGTGTGTTGTATGACAAAATCAAACTCCTATAGTATCAGCATTCATCTTGCCATTTTCCCAATTAGGAAATCTTTGTTGACTATGTAAACTAGTGCTTGATGATCCACATGGAAGCACAAAGGTGTTGCCCAGCAATAGTGCGTGAATTTGTTTATTGCATTTTAATATCTCATCTATGTGCATCATAAACAAGGGCACTAAGTGTGGATTTTCCCTGAGTATGGCCTCCTCTTCTTCTTCTTCCAGCCCATCGGCCATATTGAACATCTCAGCGTGTAAGGGGGTTTGTTTTGGCTCTATGTTCCCTTTGTTGTTTCCAAAATTAATGTACACTTTCTTCTTCCCCTTTTTGAGGGATTTTCTATCCCTATTCCAGTCATGCTTCGCATCTGGTAAGAATTTTCAATAGATTTCATGGTCAGGACCACCAGGCACACTGGGAACTCCATGTTAGCCACTTGGATCTTGATGGTTTTTATTATTCCCTTGGGTACTGTTGTGGTGTTGTCCGCCATTTGCACATTGAAGGCTATGGGCTCCCATTTGAGTCCCAAGCTGCGGGTTGGGTCCTCAGTGATCACACTCACCCCTGATCCTCCATCCAAGACCACTCCCTTGAGTTCCTTATTATTAATCGTGATGTTTATTTTGGACACGTTATCATCCTGGGCCTTGGGCAAGTCCTCCAGCCGTGTGGCACGGCAGACTTTCCACTGTTGCCTCAAGCTCCTTGTTCAGGCCCTAAAGTCCCT
The DNA here is from genome assembly GCF_041138505.1 of Cibotium barometz. NCBI lineage: Eukaryota > Viridiplantae > Streptophyta > Polypodiopsida > Cyatheales > Cibotiaceae > Cibotium > Cibotium barometz. Next base: position 46,961,499 of record NC_141081.1, on the reverse strand, counting down.
TCTCGAGAACTTTGGCCTTGAACCTTGGGCACAGGTCCAGGATATTTCTGAGGGGCACTTTTTGGTTCAAAAACATGTTCAAGATGTCCTGGTCGTGGGCTTCACTTGTTTCTTCATTACCATCCTGGCCCTCCTCATCTCACTGATTTCCAAGTTCTTTTGCTTGGATCCCCCGGGCCTTTGTTCATGCCTTCTCAGGTCATGCTTATCTAACTTCTTTATCCTGCTTTTTGAAGTCCTTTTGGACTTTTTATTCTGGGATTCTGTGTCCCTTCTAGCCTCTTTCACTAGGCTCCTCTGGCCTTTTTAGGAGTCTTCTTGGAGTCACACACCGGGGCATCTCTGTCCCCTTCATTTGGAGCCTCTTTGGACTCTTTTCCTTGGGAATCTCTGTCCCTTTCATTACCGGCTCAAGGCTCTTTGGACCTGGCTGTCTACCTTTCATCACATGCTCAAGGCTCTTTGAGCTGGGCTCTTCGGGTTGATCAGACCCTCAGGGGGTCACTATATGTAAATCCTCTATATCACGTGCATTCAAGGCCTATTTAAAAATACCCTTATCTATGAGATTTTCATGAATAAAACACACCCTTTTTCTATTCAATCTATAAATACCCCCTTTGAATGGTGCCCTTTCAATCTATAAATACCCCCTTTGAATGGTGCCCTTCTATATGTAAAAAATGTGTAAAAAAGGGTTTTGAAGAACTCCTTTGGTTGAACACATGTGCTATGCTTACATATTTATGAGTGACCCTCCCGAGATCAAACCCTTCATTCATTAGCTACAGCCTCTTTGGGTTTCCATCTCCAAGCTTCTCAGGCGCCCTGTACTTAATTGCTCGAGGCTCTTTGGGCTTGGCACTCTTGGCATCTCAGGCCTTGTATTCATAGGTGAAAGCCTCTTTGGACTATCCTCTCTGGGTATCTTTGTCCCTGTATTATCCAACATTCTTTTTCTTCTTTGGCTTTTTAGCTCATCAATTTTTTGCTCTTGATGTATTAACATGGTCGCAAGCTTCCTGACTTTGTATTGCTCCACCCATTGATCTTCCATATCTTGCTCCTCCTCTTCACACGTAGTTTCCTGAATTTGACTTGCTTTTTGTGCTTTAGGGAGAGCAAACACTTCCGTGCCTGGTTGTTGTTCCCTAACTTCAATGTCCAGCATTTGGACATTTGCTAGTCTAATGTTGAGTTTTTCCAGCTCACCTTGTTTCTCTGCCTCATGTCAAATTCTCAATGGACGGCTCAGGTGTCCCAAAACATGGCAGTAATAGCAATTCCATTTATTTTCTCTTTCTCGATTGTTTGTTCTACCATAACCTTTGCCCCTGTACCTTCCTCTTCCTCTTCCTCTTCCTCTATGAGGTGGGGGACGGGGTTGGGCTTCAATAGCATCCATTTGTTACATTGTTGCTGCCTGTTTTTTAGATTGTACCGGCAGTTATAGCAGTGGAATGGCTGTACATTAGATAAATGGCACAGGTGTGAGGGGTTGTGCATTCTTCCTTAACATGACCTTCTGTCTTGCATTGGCCACAAAACACTCCTTTCCGAAAGTTAGCTTGCATTGTGGTTTCCTTTTTCATGTTTTCATCCATTAATGCACGAACGTCGTCTATAATGCTAGGCTTCTTCTGCTTGCCTTTATCTTTAGAGTGTTTGTGCTAGCTTTTTCCCTTCTCAACTTCACTTTCATCTGACTCTGACGTGCTCTACAGTTTGGAAACATATGCTCCTACATCCATGTCATTCTGCTGGAGCTCTCTTATTTCACAGAGTTTTGAGCTGGATTTTTCTTCCCAGAGTCTTTGCATGAAAGCTGTCCTCGCTACTGCATTAAATGTGTCAAAGTGGGTTGCCTTGTATCGGGAGTACCATTCTGTGGTCGTTTTCTTGAAGGTGTTCACAAATGCATCTTTCTTCAGTTGCTCCATATCAATGGCTTGTATTGTCGGGTCCCTTGGACAAGCCACTCTCCAATGGTGTTTGAATGGTTGAACATGCAAGTCTGGATCCTCAGCAGTCTTTCTTGAAAACACGAGAAAGTTCTTTGCCAAAGCTGCCATGGCACTTACTTCCAAGTCTCACTACTGCACAGCTTGCTCCACCACAAGATCTTGTGGTACTTCAAGCTGATCTCCCAATGGATTTCCCAAAGGATCTCCTGGCAGTGGCACTTGCTCTTCCTCTTACAGCAATTCTTCTTCAAGATGTTGAAATTAAATGATTAGCTCAGGGGATGGCAGAGGTTGTAACTCTACTATTAACTCTGGGGATGCACTCCTGGAAGCAGTGACATCTTCTCGTCCTGGTTTTCCCCTAGGCTTCCCTAGCCACCTGTGGGCCCTTCTTTTAGGAGCTATATTTTTGAGGAGTCAAAGGAAGGCCTGCAGTAGGTGAGTAGGGTCCCACCATGATCGCCAGTGTCATTCGAAGCTCATCAAGGTGAATATATACACCATAACATCCATTACCTCTACTAGAAGCTCGATATAAAAGAGTACACACACACATAAACCTTTCTTTCATGACATTCCCTCTAACATCATCCGTACACAATAGTGGATATAGAGCTTGGTATGATTATATGCTTCCACACTCACACACACTCAACTTTTTCCAAAACATGGAAGTAAGAAGTCATATTTCATTTTGCGACAACAAAGCATCATTTCATGTAGCATTTATGCGTCAATCACATACATAAAGCGTACATAGCTCAAGGTCTACAAAAATTACAAAACCTTGTCAAGTATGATCAAATATCCATGCATATATGCACAAGCCTTTAGGGCTTCATATCCATCACAAGGGTTTTAAGCATATCATTCATTTCCAATCTTAGTGAAATCAATGGATATGAGAGAGAGAACTTTGCCCTCTTACCTTAAAATCATGAGTAAAAAGGGAGAGCTGGGTTGTGAGGCACAAAATTCGGGAAGGATCTAATGATGGAGACGATGAAGTAGATGATGATGGTGATGGTGTCGATCTTTCGTAAGAGTAAGAGGGGCGACCTTTGCACTGGCAAGCCACAAGAGAGGGAGAAACTCCACCCTACGTGCAGCCCAAGAATAGGAAGGAGGGCGACGTCGATGGGCAGAGAAGCAGAGGGGAGGGGCGGGTTCTATTCATGCAGACAGAAGGGGGAGAGGGGCAGCTGATCATGCACGCATACAAAGAGACAGAGAGAGCGAGAGAGAGCTTTGTATTCTGCCTCCAATAAATGCATGGGCTCTTGCTGTTTGCTCCTTTTGGAATATTGTACATACACTTCAGAGTTTTTAGGTCTGTGCCATTGAACATTGAAATTTCCTATGCCGTCAACATGAAGAATTTCTTAGTCTGCTTGGTTCTTGATGGCACTTAGCATATCTGTGTGTTGAAAAACCCATGATAGAATATCACGATCCTCTTTGTCAACCTGCAAAAAAGGATGTATGAGAAACATAGCTAAGAATCTATACAATCATATATGCTTAAGTTCTAGGTGCAAACTTGAAAAGATCCAAGCCACCAAATGTTCTTTTCTGATTGAACGTTGAAGTACTTTCGGCTCTTTTTGTTTATGTTGCCATCCTTTGCTAATGGTGGGTATAAGGCTATATTCTTTCCATTTTTTTTTGCTTCACCACCTCACATTCATCCAACTTGATTACAAAGATTGATAAACCATTTATCTCTTTTACTGAAAAATTGTAATATTTGACCTTTGCTTTCTGCAATGTATGTAGATTATAAAAGATATTATTAGAACCATTGAAGCAAACGGTCCTGCTTCCATCTTTGAACCATCCATTGACATGATATGGCTCTCCTATAACCTCTGCAACATAGTTGTTCAAGTGATATCTTTGTTTTTTGAAATGATAAGGTTTAGGCCAAATACTTGATGCAATGTCTTTCTCCTGTAACTTTGAATTTATGACACGATAGATTTGTGTGTACCCTGCTCTACTTATTCCACAATCATCTAATGTCTTTTGGACATAAAAATTATCTACTTGATTACTTTTGAAAAACTGTTACACAATATCTTGCTTTATACCTTGAAACTTTTGTGCATCCATGATTGAATTGACTTAGCGATTACAGGAGAAATAAGTGAAGAGTATTGTAGTGCAGTCAAATTTGGATCTGCTATCTTTGCATCTGGTTGCACTAGACTCATAGTAATTTAATGCATACAAAATAACAACATATCAATAACAAAATAATTAAATAGTATAATTGGAGATATAGAAAATAAAAATAAATCAATCCTAATTTTAATTATCTTACAACACGAATGCATCTTTTGAGACCACCTGTTCCCACTTTGAGAATCGCTATATTACTCACACGTCTCTCCCTCTCTCTCAATCCTAATCTTGTTCTCCTTTTTCTTGCAAACATGAGCTTCTTCTACAAATACTAAATTTCTTCTAGACTTTTAGAGTTGCTTTTGCACTAGTATTGAGTATTGAGCAGATAAAGATTGATAGAGATTGATAGAGATGATTAATTGTTTCAGCATGAGAGGAAAGATCCTGGATGTGAATGTCGATGTATGAATGTGGATGTGAAAATGGATGTATGGATGTAGATATGGATGTGGATGTGGATGTGGATGTGGATGTATGAATGTGGATGTGGATGTGGATGTATGAATGTGGATGTGAAAATGGATGTATGGATGTAGATGTGAATGTGGATGTACGAACGTGGATGTGTATGTGGAATAATGAATGCGAATATGTATGTGAATGGCGATTTTGAGCGATGCTTGGAGTGCAGGAGATGGCGTTGAGCTTGAGGGGGAGTGTTGAGATATCAAGCTCAACCCATGGTCCACCTAGCTGATTTCCCACCCACATTCATCACACTGGCACGTTGTGTGAAGTTTTTTGGGAACCTCAAACTCAACTTGTACATGTGTACATGACTGTTGTTCGTGTTGTGGTAAAGTCATGGGAGCACCCATTGACTCAGCGTGGGCATCGTGGATGCGGCAATCAAGCTTTTGGTTTTGATGGAAGTGTATGTGCAAGAAAAATGATCAGAACTTGGAAGCACAGGCTTGTCCGGAGCGAGTTATGCTGGAGATGGTATCAGCCATTTGGTCGCTCTATATGGGTGTGCGTCCTCAAAAGAAAATGGGAGTGTATGTGCAAGAAAAATGATCAGAACTTGGAAGCATAGGCTTGTCCGGAGCGAGTTATGCTGGAGATGGTATCAGCCATTTGGTCGCTCTATATGGGTGTGTGTCCTCAAAAGAAAATGGGCGCCAGTAGGTTGCATTTGAAAGAGTGTATGGAAGCATGGGGCAACTAGTTGTTAGGGGGCCAATATAATATGTGTGGATGAAGAATATCCAATGATGGAAGGTGGCTATGTGTGCATGGCAGGGAAGGGTGGCACGAGAGCATTCAATGGAGAAAATACCAAATTGGGCTAGAATGGTAGATTCTTCCAGAAGAGCACACGTTGATTGCAGGTGGCCGCCTAGATGTGGATGGAGTATTTTGGGCAAGAAGACGGGAAGCTATAGAGGGAGCGGCCTCTGGCAACCAAGGAGGAGGGTGGCCTTGTTTTTGGCTTAGGGGTTGCCTGCAGTCACTGACGCGAACCAAGAGAGATATGGGTTGGCGATTGTAAAGGTGGGCGGCCTCTGTGTGTGCGCAGGAGGTAGCGCCAATTGCAGACAAAGAGAGGGAGCTGGCGGGTCGACTATCAGTGAAGAGAGTGAAGGGACTTGTCGACAACAGAGAGGAGCGAAGGTGATGGTGTCGACGGCACAGAAGCAGGGGGGCCCTCACCAACTGTAGAGGAGAGTGCGGCGTGGCTGGGTACGTCAGCAAACAGAGGGTGTCAACGAAAAAAAGGAGAGGCCGTGTGGCGACTGGCACAGAGCTCCCAACGACGACGAGAAGGCTGGATATATAAACACAAGGTGGTAGACGATGAGGAGAGAACTGTCTGCAGAAAAGAGGAGAACAGGTTATGAAGGGGGTGTTGCTGGGTACGCAGTAGAAACTGCAGTAGATGAGGTCGGTGTGGCGGCTAGAAACGCAGAGGAGAGAGCTGAGAGATGAAGGCGAGTATTGGGGAACGTGTGGTTGGCTGTGGCGCTAACTACAGGCGTGGCCTTAGTTTGGCAAAAGGTTGCTTGGGCTAACTGTAGGTGGTGGTGGCAACTGAGGTGCCGGCTGTAGAGAGGGAGCCGCCTAGGAGGGTCGCTGATGTGGTAGCTGAAGCAAAGAGAGGGAATAAAGCATGGTAGTGCAAAGTGATCACTCCAATGGTTGGATTTTGTTTGGGCTGGTTGTTGGGTTGGCGACAAAGATAGAGGGGTTGCCGGTTTTTTGACAGTGGGGTAGTTAGTGCTTTGGTGGGCAACGAGCTGGGGGGGAGCCGCCTACAGGTAGAGAAGGAGTTGTATAGGTTTTTTGACAGTGGGGTAGTTAGTGCTTTGGTGGGCAACGAGCTGGGGGGGAGCCGCCTACAGGTAGAGAAGGAGTTGTATAGGTGACCGCCTCTGGAGAGAGAGAGAGAGGCAATGAGGCTCCACACATCCACAGATCTTCTCGCCCATCTGACAATGTAACTCTTGGGCCCTCAGATGAAGCAGAATCAAACTCATCTATTGGAGACCTTGTTACATCATGATATGAGTGATTCTTTAGGTTGACCCTTGTGATGACAGAATCATGTTGGAGGTACAAATAATTGTATCCCCAATCTTGAATCATTTGAAATTGTTGCATGAATGGTCTACCCAATATCACTTCATAGTTTGGATGTTTTCCAAAATCCACTACTGCAAAGGTGTACTCATATTCAATCCCACATGTGGTGACCAATATGTTCTCAAGCAGCCGATGTTCTAAGCTTCCATCTGCTAGCTGCAAGCGCATCCTGGTACTCCTAATAGCCTGTTTGCCCCACTTTTCCCAAATGGACCTTGTCACAATGCCCACTCCTGCACCACTATCAAGTATTGCAGTTGAAGCTACTTTTCGCACTTCTAATGGGAGGGTAGCATTTCCCTGATCATCCTCACAAAATTTTCCTACTTTGTTGATAGAAACTGGCATAACATGCTTTGTCTCAGGGTGTATAGTACAATGATGGTGACCCTTTTGTAGCAATACCTGCTCTAACAAACATGTGGCAACATCATTCCACCACTCAGGTCGAAGCTTTATCAAATCAAGCAAAGGTAAGGTACAAGCCACTGGTGCAAGGTTTGAGAACAGTTCTCATATTCTCCCAAATATGATGGTAAGGATTTCATTGTATGCTTACTTCTAGGAGAAACAATTGTTTGAACTTCCTCCTGGATGCTTGGGCGTCTAAAGTTGTTTTCTGTGCTCCTGGTAAAATCCACCTCAGAGAATGGAGATGAAATAATAGAGGACATATTCTCATTAACTTTCTCATGAACTGCTGCCCACATCTCATTTGCCATGTCCTCGTTAGCATCAATAACTTCATCATTACATGGGAAGGCAAGGCTAGGTGGTGGCAGAATACCTTCTTTCAATGGGGTGGCAATTGGTGTAGACTTCTCGCTATGAGATTGTGAGATGAGCTCACTTTTCATTTCCCAACTTGATGACACTTCTGGTATGGTTTCTAATGTTGGCTTAAGAGAGGTTGGGCCCCGAGGGATAGGTGGAGGTGGTCCCTCAAGTAATGATTGAGCTTCCCTAATGAGTTGCTGATGTACAGCTAGATTGATCTTCTCCTCACGAGGGTTTGGGTATTCTTGAAGCTTCTTGGGTAGCTCAGATAAAGCTGCAATGCGACTTCTATAAACATCAATGATGGCATCTAGAGTCTCGTTCACCTTATCCACAAAAACAGAACCCCCAGAACTATCCTCGGTTGTACTAGCCTCATCTTGTTTAGCACTAGGCCCAGGTTGAGGTTGATGCTCCTCATGCACTTCTTGGGATGTAAAAGTTTGATCCCTCATGTTTTGTTTATAGACTTCTTGAGAACTAGTGGATGCACTCTTAGTTCGCTTGTTGCAGTTCTTTTTCCTCCTAGTGGTCCTTTTTCTATTGGAATGTAGGGTCTTGTCCACTAGATTTGCCTTTGCATCCCTAGTTCGAGGTGTCTCATCAGTTTGCATTTCGGCATTTCGTGTCTGTGATCTAGTCATGACTCTAAGTGGCACGACATCCTCATTCTCTGATGAAGGTGGCGATGGAACTGCCCCTACAAAGTTGAGTGAGACCTTTGGTTGAGAGATGCCTTTCTCATGTGGTTTCAGCAAACAATCCTTTGGGAAGTGTTCTACACAACACCCTAGACAATATCTTTCAATTGGTGGAAACTGTGGTACTGTTGTATTGGATCGAGCTGCTTGCCTTGAGCGATGTGGACAATCACGAGCCCAATGGGGTTCTCCGCACTCATAACAGGGGCCCATTAGTTTGGCTTCTACTTTCCTTTGCTGCCATTGACCTGAGGGGCCTGGAGTCCTAGGTTGGTAGCCGCCTAGCAACATCAAAGAATTTTGTTCTGCTGGTTGAGCCTCCAGTGCTTGGCTTGGATATGCGGGACTTTCAAAGAGATTTTCCTTGGATGAATATGATGAATATTCCTCCTCCACATAGCCTGGGTTTACCAAGTCTCTACACATATTTGAATTGTCGTAGTCAACAACCCTCACAGGAGCACTCCCAGGAGCAGGAGGTTGAGCTCCAAGAACAGGTCGTGCTTGCTCTTGTGCCATCGGTGGCTTACGTTCAAAATTAGTATACTGTTGATGCATTTGTGGAGTCACTCCACCCCTTTGCTGCTCACGCTCCTTTCTCATTCTTGCAATGCGAGTACATTCCTGTGTGGTGTGGGTAAAGTTCCAAGCACAGGCCTAGCACCACTTCTTTGTGGGTTGGTTTGTGACTAGTTGAGAAAAGGTATTACATTCTTCGGTTTTATGGTTACCGCCACATGCTCCACAAAGATGAGGACCTGTAGGTAGTACACTCCTCATTCACTGCTGCTGTTGTTGTGGCTGCATGGATGGGCGATAGGTTTGTCCCAATCTCCTTAGTACTAGGTTAGCTATCTGGTCTGGATTTACTAGCGCACTAGACCCTGAACTTCGGTCATCACCCCACTGATCCCTAGGTTGCACCTCAGGGCCAAAACCATCTTGGAATTTGAAGTTATCTATGAAATCCATAGCATCATGGCAACACTCATTGAAATTTGTATGCTTCTTTGCATAGAGATGTGTATGCAATGTACTGCTTCATCCTATTTACACAATCTCTAACACTCTCAGTCTCGCCTTGCTTGAAAGAGTAGATGTTTGCTACCGTGTCATGTTGAATCCCCATCAAGGAAAAAGCAGCAATGAATCTCTCTTCCAGAACTCGTAAAGAAGATTTGTCTGAAGCCTCTAGTGCCTGAAACCAAGCAAGGGCCTTTCCCTCAAGAGTGAGCCCAAATCCTTCAATTTGCGTATGCTTGTCAGTCACTTGCTCAGCTCGAACTGCTTGCCTAAATGCTGTGGATCTCCCGACCCTTCGTACTTCTTTACCAGTTTCTGAAGAGTTGATGGCCTTACTTGTCTTGAATACTCATCATAGGGCCTACGGCCTCTCACTCTCAGTGGGAATTGTTCCTCTCTTTGGTAAGATGGTCCACATGCATCCCAAATTGGTGTGGGTCCCCTATTACCTGCCTCACCAACCCCCTCCAAAGATCTTGTTACCCGCATTTCAGGAGGTGCATTTATGGGAGGCCGAGTTGGCTTCCCTACCCTCCGATTGTGAGAGAAACATTGTGGTGTGATCTGTGGTCACACTTTTGGTGTAGGATAATATCTTGGTGCTAGAGTTGGGCTACTTGCAGTGGTCCACTTTGATGTTGAGGGTCCCTCTCTAACGAACTCTCGTAGGGGAGGAGCAGCAGTTTCTCCAAGAAAGGCTGTCTCTCCTGGTTTAGCAGGGTCCACTTTGATGTTGAGGGTCCCTCTCTAATGAACTCTCGTAGGGGAGGAGCAGCAGTTTCTCCAAGAAAGGCTGTCTCTCCTGGTTTAGCTGTATTTGTTGAGAACACTTCCATGAATAATGGTTGTCCTTTCCACGTGAGCTCCAGAATCTCCTTCCAATCTAAGGTTCGGTATTCATTGGCCCATTTATCAACGATTCGGTTCTTGTATTCTGCAAGCTTCTCGACTACCACCACAAGTGCTAGAGGAAGATCTAGCTCTGGCAATCTAGTTGTGGCATAATATCCTTCTAAAGAGTCCTTATAGACCTCTTGAAGTGGGTCATCCTGTAAGACCTTTGTCACTGGAATTTGTCGTACAAACTCCCATTGGTTCTCAGCCCCCTGATCCATTTTGCTCTTGCCTTTCCTATCCCTTTCCAAATTTAGATCTACAAAAAGTAAATCATCTATGGATGGCTTTGAGGACTGGGCATTGGATGGTCCAAGCATGTCCGGCTCAATGAGCCAATCATCTCTAGACTCCCTTGCTCTGGAAAGCTTTGATAAGGCTAAGAACTCGCTTTTAGAGAGCTCCCCTAATTTGTCTACATTCTTTGGATGATATGTGACTTCGTAGTAGCGAACACCATCTCCACCCATGTACATGTTACCATGGTCATTGACTAGAGGTGCTCTATCAAGCTCTGAGAAAAAGTCTGCAATCTTAACAAGATACCGTTGTTGTGGATCCCTAAAGATCTCAGCTCCTTGAGCATTCGTGTAGACATATTGAAGTCTCACATTGAGTGGTAACCCCATCGTGTCGGCTTCAAATGGATTAAAAGATCTTGTGGGTGTCCTATTTGGGGCTAAGGGATGACTGTTTGACGGCCCTAGATTGTCCATGGACAATGAGCTAGTTGTTCTGAAAAGGGTATCAGATTGGGATTCGAAAAAGGTTTCAACAATATCTGCCAAATTTTCTACCGATTGGGTCCCACTTTCCTGCGTAGGTACTCTAGAAGGTGCCCTAGGCCCTATGGCAGTGTCTATATGACGTCCCGACCGCAAGTGCATAAGGTCAAATTTTAAGGTTTATATATATATATATATATATATATATATATATATATATGTATATATATATATATATTTAAACCCTACCTAACCACTAAATGCAACTAACATGAATATGTGTGTAACTATCTTTTTTTTATTATTTTTTTTTATTTTTTTTATTTTTTTACTAATTACACAAAAATACGAATTACGCTAAAAAGTACTAATTATGCAAAGTACACTAATTATGCAAAAAATTTACAAAAATTTAAAAAAAATACAAAATATGCAGAAAATATGGACTCAAAATAAAACACATAATTTATAAAATTTTTCTTTTTTCTTTCTCTTTTTTTTTAAAAAAATTATTTTTATTATTTTTTTTTCTTTTTATTTTTATTATTTTTTTAAAAATGCAAAAAAAAATATAAAAACTAACAAAATAAAAAAATAAAAATAAAAAAAATACTAACCTTATCTTCCTTATCGCCTCCGGATCGTGCGCCAGTCGCTTCTCTTTTTTTCTTCCACAACTGGCAGTCACCTTCGCTTCTCCTCTCTGGTGCGTTCCGCGGCCAGGCGGCTCTTCACTCCCACACAGGCCTTTGCTTTCTGCTTCGTTCAACTCCGGCCGCCCCTCACCACCGCCTTCGCTTTAGCCACCGCTTCACCTTCGCCGGCCACTCCTCAGCTGCAAAACAGTCGCCACCTTCGGCCACTTCGTGGCCCCCTTCTCCTTCGCCTCCCCGCTCTCTCTTCAGCTTTCTTCACCGCCAGCCACCTTCCACCTCGGGCCTCTGCAGCCCTCTCTTCCTGCTGCAGTCACCTTCGAACCGGGCTCTTGCCGCCTTTGCAACCGTCGCCCGTCCAGCGCTACCACTTCACCTTCACGTCTCCTTCACCGCCTTCAACGGCTTTATTTTCGCCTCGCCTCCTTCTGGCCCCGCCGTCGACCTTCGCCTCTCACGGCCTCTCTGGCCTTCGCCCGTGTGCCCCCCAGCTCTCCGTTGCCTTCACTCTGCTGCAGTCACCTTAGCACCGGCTCTCGCCGCCTTCGCAACCGCCGCCCGTCCACAGTGCTACCGGCCACTTCCTTCTTTTGCTGGCCTTCGCTAATGCTTGGCCTCTTCACCACTTTTCGCCCGAACGGGCCAGGTCGTAGGCGCTGACGGTGGCAAGTGCTCCCCCGAGGCTGTGGCCAGTCACCATGATACTGAGCTCCATCGCATCATCCTTGTAGAGATCTAGCAGCCTGCGGATCTCTTGCCTTAGCTGCTCTCTAGCGCTAAAGTGGTTCAAACGGGAAGCCACTTCACCACCACCGGCCAGCCTTCTTGCGGCCGCCTTCGTCTGCTTCACACCTCTACTGCTGCTGCGGGTAGAGCATTATGCATTATGTAATATTGCATTAAGCACAAGTTTAATGCATAATAAATAAGCTCACACATAATGCATTGAGCTTAATGTATTATTCAAATTTCGTTTCTAATCTATGAACAAAACATGAACACAACGATGAAAACAACCATGGAAAGCATATACATGAATGAGAAAACATTAGCGGGAGTAGATCTCAACCGCACAAGTAAGTGCTAATCTATTTTTTCTCTTCTAATCACTAGCTCCGAGATTCCACACTCATGCTAACCCTAAACCTAAAAACAAAAAGAAATAGTGGTAGTAATGCAAGCTTCTTAACCGGTTTTGAGTCTTCTCCCCGGCAGAAGCAGCGCCAATGGAGAGACGGAAGACTCTCTCACTTGTAGTGTGAGTAGTATGATCCGTGTGTAGCTCAATCCAATGGGATTTGCATCCCTTTCGGAGCTAGGGATTCAACCCGTACCGGTGCACAAAAGCTTATCCACAAATGGAGAAAATGCTATGAACACCACTAACTTGATATAGACTTTACACACACAAGCTCAATCTTGCCATAACTCATTCACTCATCATCCCACTCATTCATGCATCCAATACAAGAAGAAAGCTAAGCTAATGCATACACAAGCTCAAAGCATACTTCATTCTCAAGCTCTTACTTCCCTAGCATGCACACAAACCTTGAAGCTTAATGGAACTTGAAATAAACATGCATTCTCAATCACTACTCAAGCAATGCCTTGCCCATGGATAAGCTTAAGCTTGAATCCACTACCACACAAAGCGTAATAGAAGCATCCACAAAGAAGCATGCATACTAGAGAAATAGAGATGAGAAGAGAGACAATCATCATCTCATTGCATTGAATTAAAAAGAGCATTGCTCATACAATAGTGTAGATGGGGAGAGAGAAGAGCTTGCACCTCTATGAAAAAGAGGGAGAGCTAGTCTCAAGAGAGCTCAAACATGAGTGTAGCCCAATGTGTCCCTAAGCTCTCAAATGAGCCACTTTTTATACTAAAACTCCTAAAACTCCCAAAACTTTCCATGTGGGATTATTCTTAAGCCCACTCCCACACTCATCTACAACTTGGAACTCTTTACAAGAGCCCTAAATAAGAATGTCAAGTCTCTTGTTTTCCTGCTTGCATCTTTGTGTTGCATCCTTGCATTGATCACCACTCGTCACGCAACAGTGAAGTGTTCACTCATTTTCAGAATTTCAGAGTTATGGTTGAAAAGCAGACAAGGAAGCATGTAAAGTGCCTGAGGTCAAATGGAGGGGGAGAGTACTTCTCCAATGAGTTCTTTGGTTATTTACGCAGGAATGGGATACAGAGACAGTTTTCATGTAGATACACTCCGCAGCAAAATGGTATTGCTGAACGGAAGAACAGGCACATTGCTGAAATTGCGCGTGCATTGATGGGGCTGAGAAGAATATGCCATATAGTTATTGGGCTGAAGCTGTTTCTACTGCGGTTTACATTATGAACAGAACTCCTACCAGCCATACATGATGTAACTCCTGAAGAGAAGTATTATGACAGGAAACGTGATTTGTCACACTTGAAAGTGTTTGGATGTATTGCGTATGTTCATGTGCCAGATGAGTTGCGAACAAAGCTAGATCCAAAAGCCAAAAAAATGTGTGTTTATTGGATACTCCCTTGCACAAAAGGGATACATGTGTTACAATCCAACAACTCGTGAGTTGAGAGTAAGCAGGGATGTCGTGTTTGATGAGATGAGCAGTTGGTATGCTACTGAGAAAGCCATTGGAACTAAGTGAAAATGTGGTTGCACAGGATGTATGTCAGCAACCACAAACATTGAGTAGACCTGGTGAGTCCTCTAGTGGTGCAAAATCTGATTACAGGCCTTGGACTGGCAGAACACGTAATCAAACAAATTCCTTTGATTCAGAAAATGTATCTCGAGAAGGAAAAGAGAAAGTTGATGAGGGACTTGGCTTTCCTGACATGTCTGCAGGGCATTCTGTTGTTGAGGGTGAGTCGAGTGGCTTGGACATGAGCCTCGATGAAGAGCTTGGCATTCCATCTATGAAGACGCCTGGTGTGAAAAGGGCTTTGGAAGGAATGCATACAAAGTTAAGAAGGTCTTCTAGAGTCAAGAAGCCCGTGCAACGTTTAATGTATGATGGTTATGTAGTGCACCATTATGCATATATGGCAAAGGTTGTAGAGGCTGTTGAGCCTGCATGTTTTGATGATACTGTTGGAGATGTAAAATGGAAAAAAACCATGGATGAGGAGATGGCTGCACTTGATGCAAATGAAACATGGGATTTGGTACCAAAAGACAAGAATGTAATTGGCTGTAAATGGGTATACAAGGTGAAGCATAATAGTGATGGCAGTGTGAGCAGGTACAAGGCTAGATTAGTAGCCAAAGGTTATGCACAGACCTATGGGATAGATTATGAGGAGACTTTCAGCCCCGTAGCTAAGATGGCTACAGCTCGTGCTATTATTGCAGTGGCTGCATCAAAGAATTAGATGATGCATCAAATGGATGTGAAGAATGCATTCTTGCATGGTGACTTGCAAGAAGAGGTGTACATGGAGCAGCCACAGGGTTATAAGGATGTGAGGCATCCCCATTATGTATGTAAGCTTAAGAAAGCTTTGTATGGGCTAAAGCAAGCACCAAGAGCATGGCATGCAAGAATTGTGGCACACTTGGTCTCCATAGGTTTTCATATGGCTGATGCAGATCACTCATTGTATGTGCGAGAGAATGAGAATGGCATTGTCATCATTTGCATTTATGTCGAGATTTGATTGTTGGAGGGGATAATGAGGCTGAGATAGCACATGTAAAAACTCTCTTGAAGCAGGAATTCGACATGAAAGATTTGGGGGAGCTGCGGTACTTTTTGGGCATTGAGATTGTACGCGCGAAAGAAGGCATATGGCTGTCACAAAGACATTATGCGTCGGATATGCTATTTAAATATGGTATGGCTGATTGTAAGACTATTGCTATGCCCTTAGATCATAATTTGAAGTTGAGGGCTGATGAGGGTTAAGTGCTTGACGATGTTACCATGTATCAGAAGATTGTGGGTAGCTTGATCTACTTGACTATCTCGCGGCCAGATTTGAGTTACATAGTTGGATTGGAGAGTCAGTTTAAAGCAATCAATGCCAAAACTTTTAATCCTTTCTAGCAATCCTAGAAGGAGTGAGAAAGAGAAAATGCTAGCACCAAGCGCAGAGGGTAATCCAATCCAAGATAGTGAGCTGAATAGGGGGAATCACTCAAGCCCTACTTTGATTGCCAGAGCAACCAAGAGCCCATCAGTGCTAGTGCCATCACGAGCACATTACTAGAAGAGAGGCATTCAATTATACCTCTCCCACCAGAGAGCTCCTTGCCTAAAAAGCAAATTGAGCCTCATGAGAAGACCAACCTGTCACACTGCTAGCAAAGGCTGATAACCTTTAAAGCTTATCATGAGCTTCCCACCAGGCTACTATAACTACAAGAACATGCATGGTCATATCTTTACGGTGATAAAGAAGACTAACATAGACATAGATCCTCCAAATGAGCCTATTGTTGAATGTCAAATTGACCAGGCAACAGAATGAATTTGGAAATGTCTATAAAATGACCCCACCACCACCTTCTCAAGCTAGAGAAAATCCTAGGAAGGGTTGAATTAATCCCACCAGGCTTTGGTCCAAAGGAGATCCCACCTCAAGTTGATCCCAAAGGCCTACCCTCTTCTAGCAAGAGTCCTCAAACGGAGGCACTACATGGGTTCAATCCTAGAGAAATACCAGTTTTGAGCACTAATGCACAAGCTGAGACACCATATGGAGTTAGCCCCAACAAAGAAATACCAACCCCCAATACTCTCCCTATTGATTAGTAGGTGCTCGACACATATTACTCAGGCACCTACTAATCAATAGGGATTACTCTATATGATGGGCATAGAAATTGGCTTGCAATCAGCCATACCACCTACCACTTCACAACTTTTTTAGTCCTTTTTCGGTCATCCAACTCTCAAATTTTGTGCTTTCAGAAAGAGCACACTTGTCTGAAGGAGTGATGAATGATAATGATGATGCTGGCAGTCAAGCTAACACCTTAGCAACACTGCCATTGTACATAGGAAAGACCAAAGTGGGAACAGAAATTTTGCCTCTTCCATCTTCTAGACAAATCACTCCAGAAGTGAAAGAGACACTGAACTTTCAAGCTATTCTAGCAGTTCCTATAATGGCAACACTACCTTTGATGGATTTTCTCAAGGTTAAGCTTGAGGTGGAATCAAGTGTCAAAGATGTTACGGAGTAAAGACTATGCAGTTGGAGAAGAAGCACGATTGGTAACAGAACTTTCGGGAGCAGCAAGCCTTGTGAGAAAAGTTCCCTTGAATAAGGTGAATAAGTACGAAAAGCCTAGTAGAGACAAAGGAAATGCCATGCTATCGATAAAGTTGGGAAAGAAAAAAACCATGGCTATTCTTGACACGGGAGTAGGAATTAGCATTGCCACAAAAGCCATGTGGATTAGATGGGGAAAAAGAGCATTACGCAAAACGAGAATGGATCTGCAACTTGCAGACGAAAATCTAGAGCACCCATTGGGATTGCTTGAAGACGTGGTAGTTGAGTACCCCATTCTGAGATGGTGTATATGGAGCTGTAAGCTCATGGGTGACGAATACCTTTTGTTTCACAGAAATCCTTGAACTCTCCAGAGATGTATTCTCCACCGTTATCAGTCCGTAAACATTTAAGTTTCTTGCCAGCTCAATGAGAGTTACAAATTTCTTGAACATAGACAACGCATCATCCTTGCCAGCCATAGTGTAAACCCACACCTTTCTGGTAGCATCATCTATAAAAGTGATAAAATAGAGACCTCTCCCTAGCGATCTAGTCGGCATAGGCCCGCACACATCGCTATGAATCAAATCCAATGGCTGTAATTACTTCTTTGGAAGACTTATGCTGCTCTTAGCATGTTTGCCAATAGACACAAAATTCACAAAACGGAAAGTCCGAATAAGGTAACACAGGCAAATAGCCAAAATGAGTTAAACTTTCCATTCCAGATTTTGAAATATGTCCCAACCGGCAAAGCCACAAGGAAGTAGACGGCATCTTGGTAATGGCAACAACATTCTCATTTATAGAAGAGACATGCATAGGGTATAACGAACCATATTTGTCTCCCTTAGCTATGACCATAGAACCCTTCATAATTTTCCAAGATTGACAGTCAAAGACTGTGTGATAACCAATGTCATCAAGTTGACCAGTGGAGATAAGACTCTTAGTCAATGCAGGCACATGACGGACATTCTGCAACATGAACGAAGAGCCATTTGGAAACTCACAACATATGTTTCCAATACCAGTGATCTCACATGTGTATGAATTGCCAAGTCTAATGCTACCATAGTGGCCTTTCTTGTAAGTTGAAAACCACTCTTTATGCGGCGTGATATGATAAGATGCACCAGAGTCAAGCATCCAATCCTGGGATATGCACCATCATTGGTGCGACCAATGCATCAAACGACAGAGTAGAAGATGCATACAAGACGTGTTTCGTGTCTTCACTGGATTCAACCACATGCATATCATTACTGATTCAATAAAATTGGCATCAAGCTCTTCAATCTTAGCTTTGCCCCTATCATTTGTCTTCTCAGTCTTTGCATTAGAAGAGTCCTTTTTGTCACCTTGCTTCTTCTTTTGCTCTCTTTTCCACGCATAACAGTCTTTCTTGATGTGCCCCTTCTTGTGACAATGATAGCACTCAACGTCCTTTCCGGCACGAGATTTGCTACGCGATTTAGACCTTCCTTGAGATTTATCTCGAGTGCAAGAGTGACCACGAGAAGCACTTCCGGACTTAGAGTCCATAGACTTTCTCCTAATTTCCTCACTCAAAAGACTGCTAGTAACGTCATCAAAGCACAAGACCGCCTGGCACAGAGTTACTGATTGCAGTACAAAACGTATCCCAAGACAAAGGTAGGGAACACAAGAGGAAAATAGCTTTGATTTCATCACCAAAGTTCAAGTTCTGTGCAACCAACTGACTGAACAAGTTGTTGAATTCATTCAAATGCACAGACACTGTAGTGCTCTCAGTCATATGCAAATTGAACAATCACTTCATCAAGTACACTTTATTAGAAGATGTCTCCTTCTCATAAGTGTCGCATAGTTTCTGCCATAAAGCGACTGTGGTCATGGCACTCATAACGGTAAAGTAAACTGATTCTGCCAACAAATGCAAGCATATTGTAGAGCTCGCCAGCTCCTGAAGCTCACTCCATGCAGCATCAATAAATTCACCCTCTGCTCGTGGACGAAGAGCCTTGATCTGCTTCTTTTGAATGAGAACGTCCTTGATTTGAGCTCTCGTTCAGAGGAAGATGCCATGACATAGACAAGTAGGTCACGCACAAAATCCAATAGAGTCTCCCCAGTAAAGTGAGCAAAACCCCACACAAAATTGGACTCTAAAGTTGATCAAATGAACATACACTGACGCGTGAAAGTATGGCAAGAATCTAAGTAAAATTTGGCAGAACTTTGACAGTATTTCAACAGTATATCGACAATACGAGATCGAAAAATAACCAAAAATACGATACTCTGTATCACTAGCTGAACACTGTCAGCAACCAGGGTATCTGATTGATACGCATAGACCAAAGAACAATGCCAGAAACCAAATATCACTGCCAACAAAATGAACTGCAACTGTCAGAGACAAACTCTGTGCATGGGTCCTATGATGTAGGGATGTCGAGGGATCGCTCCAAGACCTGTATCATCGAAAGGATCTCACCTCGAGAATCCCCTAGCTCAATAAAACCTCACTCGACCCTCACAAAAGGTTGCAAATACGCTGACCAATAAGTACATGTCCTCATAGAATGTACATAATACGGGCTATCCACAATGCCATATAGAGAACACTCTATGGATACGAGATGGCAAAGCCCAAAAAAACAGTGTCAGCAACAATGCCTCAACGGCAAGTATGCAACCAGCAGGTGCAAGAACAACTGTCAAGTGACTAACACAACTGAGTTGTCAACGCATAGACAAATCATATGCATAAAATGACCCAAGTTTGTCTGCTCTGCTGTCACATAGGCGTATCACACACACACACACACTCACACACACAATAGACAATTAGCACACTCACTTTAACCGAGTTATTTATTCTCATGTTCTTATCTTTGATTCTACATTTCTCGAGACTGGTAGATAGGAGGGAGTGAGTGCAGCTCCCCTTGAAGCTGATCAGTACGTGCTAACCACAAACTCTTCTGAAAATCATGTGCGTTTTCTTTACGTTCGCTTTCTCATCAAATGTTTGCGTTTACTTTTTTGTTTTAAATGATTAAAAATGGTAGCCCTCTAATCACAAGAAGTTTTATCAATCTCGACGACAACATCATGATCTAATTCTACACATGAGGCTAGCAAGGGGCAAGGGACTATTGGCCCCAGGCACCACATACCTTGCTAGGTGCATTTGGGACTATCGGATGCCCACCTCGGGGCCAACAATCCCTTGTCCCTAACCACACCTAGCTAGGTACACAGTGCCTCCTCTGGAGAAGTGCCTCCTCTGGAGAAGCTCATGATGTTGAATACTATAGGGAAAACCAAGGGAAAAGGGTGCCCTTTACCACACAAGGAAAAATGTCAAAAACTTCTTATGGGGAGCTAGGTGAGAAACATAAGGGAAAGGGTGCCCTTTTAGGCATGAAAAAACTTCTGGTGAATGAAACGTTAGAACCCCTTAAATTTTTTCTATTTCCCAATGTTAGCTCTTAAATGATAAGATTTACAAGTCTTGTGGCAACTAGCAAGTGAAGAAACTTTTTTTCTCCTTGTTCCTTGATAAAAAAACAAAAGTCAAGAATTTAACACACCTTCTAATTCTATACTTTGTTGTCTAGGTGACTAGAGTTACAGACTTATCAAAAATCTCACTCAATAACATGAGTGTAAATATGTTGGGCTCAACACCCCCCACTTGTGTGAGTTGGGCGCAACACCCCCTACATTTGTGGAAAGCATTTAGACATATTATGCATTTACAATCGTAGTCTTACAAGCTTAGACCAAGTCAAGCTAGCACGCCTCCATTAAATGCATACATGAATGCAACTCTGCATCAAGGTTTGGATTTCTTAATGCATTGTGTAGTTGCAACTTTCTTTCTCTGTGTGTGTGTGATGTGGGCTTTTGAATTGGTCTTCATTACAATATTTGTGATTGTTATTATTTTTTTAAGCCATGTAACAACAAGAACAACACTCATATCTCATACTCAAACACAACATTTTCTCAATAATGTGGACTCCATGAAGTCCGATATATGAGGAGCATGTGAAGTCCAGTATAAATAAATCTACATTACAACAATAACAACCTTGACATCAGATATGTCTTCTTTCAAATTTTTAAAATGATTCATCCAAAGGCGTGGAGTCTAATAAACGTGGGAGCCCAATTCAATCAAGCCCTAAGTACATTCACAAATTTGCATCACCAAATGCCGATGACTTACACCCCGTGAACTTTCGAACAATGTAACTAGGGCAGTGAAAGTTTGTGGTTAGAGTGTATGACTTTTTTACAGTAGAGAGACCAAGGTGAAATTGCACCTACTTAATCTATTTTGTGTGTGTGTGTGTGTGTGTGTGTGTGTGTGTGTGTGTGTGTGTAAAAGAGACATAGACGGTTTTTGCTTTGACAAAAGGATTGCAGCTTTCCCTAATTGCTAAGCTATGGAAAGTTGTTTGAAGTTGTTCAAACTATATTTTCTTTTTGATGCTTCATTTGGACACGAGAGAGAGAGAGAGAGAGAGAGAGAGAGAGAGAGAGAGAGGGGTATCTTGTGGGGAAGACAATGCGTATATAGAAAGAGAGTTTGAGTGCTTCTCTCTCAATGTGTCTTTTAAGCCTTTCTCTCTCCATTGTGTGTGCTTCGTGTGTGTACACGAGAGAGAGAGAGAGAGAGAGAGAGAGAGAACACCTCAATGTATCTTTAGAGAGCTTGAGTGTTTCTCACTCAATGTAAGTGTTTATTTGTTTATTTCTCTCTCTACTGTGTGTGCTTTGAGAGAGAGAGAGAGAGAGAGAGAGAATACCTCAATGTGTATATAGAGAGAGTTTGTATTTCTCTTTAAATGTAATGGTCTTTTGCGTGTCTCTCTCTCTCTCTCGTGTGGAGAGAGAGAGAGAGAGAGAGAGAGAGAGAGAGAGAGAGGGATTTTACCTGATGCATCGAAATGAGCAAAAGCCACATAGTACTACGTAGCCCAAGCACCTTCTTACACTCTGTTGTGGGGCAACGGCAGAT
Organism: Cibotium barometz; assembly: GCF_041138505.1. Taxonomy (NCBI): domain Eukaryota; kingdom Viridiplantae; phylum Streptophyta; class Polypodiopsida; order Cyatheales; family Cibotiaceae; genus Cibotium; species Cibotium barometz. The sequence goes on along the minus strand of NC_141081.1, from coordinate 46,939,730 downwards.
GCGGATGCGAAATGGAAAAGACAAAGCTCAACTGTGGATGCGGGAACAGAAGGGAGGATTATGTTGAAGCACGTAGCTGTTTCTGAGGCTAAAAGCCTACGATGGATATCCCTCTGGTAAAAAACCTACTTCTTGTAACTAAATGGGGCCATGGGTTTCCGCATTGTATAAGTTTTGAATCCACAACTCATTTGCCCTAGGATATAAGTGAAAATTTTCCATTTTGTAAGTAATCTTTTGTTAGTGAAGAAGAAGCTGTGAGAAGTGAAGTCTCTTCCATTGCCTCTTGTGAGTGAGATTTCTGAGCTTTCCATTGTATCACATTGCTTTGCTAAGGGATTATAAGTGATTCTCCATTGCTTTCTCAATCAATTAATGTCTGATTTTGTCGATTTGTGCTCTCTTTAATTTCGTGATTAGCAAGCTTTATCTTGAGATATGAGGGCTTAAATGATGTTTGTTTGCATGCATACTTACTTGGATAGTGTTCTCTCATGTTCCTAGTGCCATTGCGTACCAAAAATCTCTGTTTTATAGCCCTGACGAGCTAAATTGCGTGAATTTTTGCCATGTTGGATTTGTGATTTGAGTGCTTGCATATGTTGCCTAGTGTCTTGGAGTACGCACATGAAGTTTTGTGGTGTTCAGAGTACGTTTGCTCATTGAAATAGTCAAGTATTTGCATGTAGATGGTGACACATTGTGTGTTCTTAAGCGTCTTATTCACATCAAGAGAAGTGTGTGTGGCTTTGTCTGCTTGTGATTAGACTCCATGCCTGACAAGCCCTATGTCTGCCTCCATGCCCTAATCGGATCACTCCCCTGTGTATTGACATTTGTGTTAGTGATGTAACTTATGCTCCATCGTCCATCGCGGCGACTTGCTAACATTGGCACCGCTGTCGGGGACGGTGTCCCTAGATTAGTGAGTCTATAGTTTCTTTAGCACTATCAAAAGTTTCTCCAAACTCGTTTCTCCAGACTCGTTTGGAGTACTCTCATTATGTTTACGCTTAGATTAGTGAGAGGTAAAAATGGGATTTCTAGGCTCACGAGGTAGCCAGCGAGACGACGAGCGGGGACTCACTGAGGACCTCTTAGGATTAGATTGTGGTTGTGTGGTTGTGAGTTAGTATGACATTGGATGTTGCATTGCCCGCATCATTGAACCAAAAGGTAGTAGAATTTTAAACCACCCCGCATATGATTTTCATTGTGTTTTGTCTGTTTTTTGTTATTTATTTCATTGTACCTTTATTTCCACATTAGAAGTAGGTTAGGTATGTCATACTGGACCCAAGGCTTGGAGCAAAAACCATATTTTTGGCCACTTGATCATAAGTCATGAAAAATGCTCATTTATCACCGTATGCTTGATTATCTTCCTGTATAATCTTCGATTCTAGCTCTTTACGCAACACGTGTAAATATACGTCATGCATAGACAATTTAATTGAAAAATTCTATAATATTCATCAATACAAAACAAAGAAACTAACCTTTGATTTTGAACAAGAGGTATGAGCTCTTCTAAAAAGTTATTTAGCTCTGTTTCCCCCACTTTCTCATTAACATCGGTTGTTAAAGAGTCCATAAGAAGTTGACGAGAAACGGGTGAGAGTGAAAGTGAGTGAGTGAGAGGAGTGAGAGGAAAAGTGAAAGTGAGCGAGCGAGTGAGTGAGTGAGAGTGAGGAAAAGTGAAAGTGAGTGAGTGGGTGAAAGTAGTGGATGAGTGAAAGTGAGTGAGTGGGTGAAAGTAGTGGATGAGTGATAGCTTGAGTGGGTGAGTAAGAGTAGTGGATTAGTATGAGAGCTTGAGTGTGAGTGAGAGTAGTGGGTGAGTGTGGATCTTGAGAGCTTGAGCTTGAGTGAGAGTTGTGTTGTGTGAGCTTCATCTTCATCTTCATCTTCATCCTCCCCTCCTCCTGCAACGTTCTTCTCCTTGCCAGGTATGCCCTCCTACCTTCATCTTCATCCTCTTCTACCCCAATGCCCCTCCTTGAGCTCTATGGCCATGGCCATGGAGCTCAAGGAGGGGCTCGATGGTCGTTGCCCCTACATTGCCCCCATGCCCCACCCTCAGGGGGCAGGGCTGTGAGCAGTGCGCGCTGCTCACAGCCTTTCCCCCCAAGGTGGGGGCATGGGGGCAATGGAGGGGCAACATTGTCCCTCCATTGTCCACAACCCCCCCGACCCTGGGTTGTGGGCAATGGAGGGGAAATGTTGCCCCTCCATTGCCCACGGGCTGTGAGCAGTGCTGCGTGCGCTACACACACCTGTCCCCCAAGGTGGGGACATTGGGGCAATGGAGGGGCAATGTTGCCCCTCCATTGCCCCACCATTGCCCCCATGCCCCTCCATTGCCCACAACCCCCACCAACCTTGGGGGTTGGGGTTGTGAGCAGAGCGCGCACTGCTCATAGCCTTGCCCCCCAAGGTCAGGACTTGGGGACAATGGAGGCAATGGTGGGGCAACACCATTGCCTCCATTGCCCCCTGCCCCGACCTGAGGGGGCAGGGCTGTGAGCAGTGCGCACTAAGGTTGGAGCAATGGGGGGGGACACACACACACACATACATATACACACACACACATATACACATATATATACACACACACAAGCATGTGTGTGTGTGTGTGTGTGTGTGAGAAGTGTGCGCTAAGGGTGGAGCAATGGGGGGGGGGGCACACGCACACACAGACACACGCACACAAGTATACATCAAAAGCTTTGAGAAATCCGGCTATAGTGTTTTGGGAGCCCCATTTATTGTGTCTTTCAAAAAGCCTGGACATGATCAACAGTACATGTGTGCAAGAAGCCGCATAAGGATCGTTATCCTCAGTGTCGCTGGCTGCTCCATAATCTGGTCCAGAAATTTGTGAGAAACTCTCTAGAGTGCCCCATCTCCACCAATGCTCTGCTGCTGTCGCGGTGCCATAAATCTGCACGGTCTGTATCGACCACCCTAGCTGCTGTGTGTACTGAAAAAAGAGTATCCTGGGATGATATGCCCTCGCAAAGGGATCCCGTGAAAACTACGTGTGGGTCCCACTGTAATCGGGCTAGTGGGCCACGGGTGCCTCTCCCAGGCCCACAGCCTTCATGTTGGCTTGCCCGCAACATCTATCGGGTCTGGATCTACCTACCATACCCTGCCTAAAGAACCAACAATCCACATTCTCTGAAAACAGCAATCAGCCACCTACGCAGCCTCTGTTGCTACTCTTTGTAACATCCCATCATCTACCACCTCATAGAAAAGATACATCCAATGAGCCCCTCCCTACAATAAGTACCTCGTGATGTGTGAATGCACCCGTTGCGAACGGGGTTGGAAGGTCGTGCTGAGCCCGTGTTCACTCTTGAGGGATGGCTAGCTCTGTATTAGTGATCATCCGTTGAGCCCCTCGAGTCTCTCCAGTTGAGCCTTCTTCGTAAGCTGTCAAAAGTACATCCAATCACCAAGGCTCCTAGTGGGGCCTCCATCCATAGCTGCCCACGACACTTGTAGATGTGCGTCCATGTGCTCACATGGTGTCAAGTTCTGGGGGCTCCATACCAAGGGTTGTCAAAGACGCTCCTCAACACTAACAGTGATGTCTGAAATAGTGCAGGCCTCAGTTTCTCCCAAGCCTTCAAGTGGCAGCTAGCAAATTTTTCTTCAAATCTCTTTTGCCCTGTGCATCTCGGTGAAAATCCATATGATCCTTGGGTTCCATGGGCACTCTGTGGATGGAACCCGATCCTGAATCCGTTGTAGTAGTCCCTTCCAGGGCTCCCACATGGAAGGAGGCTACACACTATGCTCTGAGCCTCTGCTCTGGCAAGTCAGGTCCACAATGCATAGCCCACCCTTTGATGTAGGAACTATGATCATGGGCTAGGAAACCTTGGCCCTGGAGGGCCGTCCGTCTTTTCCAGATCATAAGAAGTTCTCTGATCAAAGGTTGGACCTGTCCAATGTAGGAACGGGAGAACGCCTAGCAAGACATGATCTACTACATAGTAGCTAGCAATACCTAGTTAGCCGCCACTGCCCTGCCAATGAGAGAAACACGTGTAGTGCTCAAAAGAGTATCTCCTATGTGTTGTTTGGGGGTTTTGTCCAAACCTACCTAGCACCTCAAGTTCCTCACTGAAGCGCTCTCTGGAATCCCTCAAAGGAGGGGCTAGGTAGCCAAGAAGGGGGCATGTTCAGAAACCATGAGATTTTTCAGCACCCTTGAAGCCATGCAGAAAATCTCCCTGTGGCATGTGCATCACAGATGCCATGGACATTTCTAGGGCTAGATCCAGAAGAGGCAAGCAGATAAAGACTAGGAACCAGATAGAGTCAGACTGTGGAGCACAAGATGCAGTAGTGGACAGGTTGGACTTGGAGAAGCACCAAGGAGCTGTCGGCTGAACCAGGAAGCAAGGCGCATGAAGGCCAGACAAGAATGATGGGGAGAAAACAGCAATTAGGGTTTAGAGTTCATTCATGGGAGACATACACAGAGAAGCACAAGGGAGAGAGAGAGAGAGAGTTGTGGGGATAAGTCAACTCATGAGGCATGAGTGTGTGACTCCCCTATCACACATGTATATTGCACTAGTACACATAGTGCACTTAGTACATTAAAAGTACTAAGTGTACTATGTACTATAACTTATGGGCTTGTACACACTATAAGGGTGGGCATAACGCCTTTACCCCAACAACCTCCCACTTAAAGGCAAAGTGCCCTTAAATGAAGGAGAAAAAAAATCAGCATGTACATGATAATATACAAGGCCATATCAAGGCTGAAAATGGCCTCATCCAATGCCCATCAAGTGTCTGCAATGAGCAAACCGCTCCGGAGGCAAACTCTTTGTCAACAGATCAGCCGGGTTGTCATCCGTGTGAATCTTAACAAGCTGAATTTGCTTGTTCTCTATCACCTCTCTGATGAAGTGATACTTCACATCCACATGCTTCGTCTTTGCATGAAAGACAGGGTTCTTTGCCAACTGGATGGCACTCTGACTGTCACAATGCAACAATGGAATATCCCCTGTATAGCCCAAATCAACCACTAACCGAGATAGCCATAATGCCTCCTTGCAAGCCTCTGTGGCTGCAATATACTCGGCCTCTATAGTAGATAAGGCTGTGCACTTCTGCATCCTGGATATCCATGACACAGCACCTCCTGTGAATGTAAATACATAACCGGTAGTAGACTTCCGGTTATCTGGATGACCGGCATAATCCGAATCCGTGTAACCATGCACTAATGCATCCTGTTTGCCAAAGCAAATGCACAAATCCTGTGTGCCCTTCAGGTATCTCATGACACCTTTCACTGCTTCCCAATGCTTCTTGCCAGGGTTAGCCATGTATCTAGAAACCACTCCCACTGCAAATGCAATGTCCGGCCTAGTAGCAACCATGGCATACATGAGACTGCCACAAGCTGAAGCATACGGAATCTTGGCCATATCAGCCCTGTCTCTATCTGACTGTGAGCTGTCCATAGCACTGAGTTTCACATATGGAGGCAAAGGAGTACTAGCTTTCTTCCCCGCGTCCATATTGAACCTCTGCAAGACTTTGCCAATGTATTCCTTCTGAGACAAATACAACACATGCTGATTTCTGTCCCGAAGTATCCGCATACCCAAGATGTGATTTGCATCACCCAAATCCTTCATATCAAAGGTTTCATGCAGCCTCTTCTTCAAAGCATCCATCTCTTTACGAGATTTCCCGGCAATCAACATATCATCAACATACAAAATGAGAATCAATAGACTGCCATCCAAAGCTTTCTTGGTGTACAAGCAGTGATCTATGTCACTTCTCCTGAATTTCTGTGATTTCATGAATGTATCAAATTTATGATACCATTCTCTTGGTGCCTGTTTGAGCCCATAAAGACTCTTTTTCAGCTTGCATACAAGCTTCTCCTTTCCACTTACTGCATAACCCTCTGGCTGCTGCATATATATCTCCTCATGGAGATCACCGTGAAGAAAAGCAGTCTTCACATCCATCTGAATCAAGTCCAGATCATCATGCGCAACCAAAGCCAACACAGCTCTAAGTGTGGTCATTTTGACCACTGGAGAGAAGATCTCATCAAAGTCCACACCATATTCCTGCTTAAAGCCCTTTGCCACTAACCTGGCTTTGTATCTTGGCTTTGCATCTGGTGCAACTTTGAGCCTGTAAACCCACTTGCATGGCAAAACCTTCTTGCCTGCAGGCAAATGCACCAACTTCCATGTTTCATTTTTATGCAGAGAATCCATCTCTGACTTCATGGCACGCTCCCATAGAGCTTTGTCTGCCCTCTGTAAAGCCTCTTTATAACATGAGGGCTCTCCACAGTCAGTAAGCATCAAATAGTCAACCCCTGGAACAAACCTGTCAGGGGCTCTGGAGGGTCTAGTGGACCTCCGTACCCAATGATCATCATTTGCAGGTTGCTGTCCAGCCTGCATATCACCCATTGGTGGCTCCTGTTCCATGCCATAAGGCTGAAATATCATGCCCGGTATTTCCTCCAACTGTGGTATATCCATAGGGATATCTTCTGCCATCTCTGGCTGTCCATTTGGACCATTTTCAGCACCATTTAAGGGCTGGTTTTCCTGCTGTAATGGCTGATTTACAGCCCTTTGTTGTTGTCCATGATGTCCATCATCATCAAAGATGACTCTGCCAGGCTCCTGTTGCCTTGCAGGCTCCTTATACATGCATGTTTCATCAAAAATGACATCATTGCTGCGTATGATCTTTCTATTCATGGGATCCCAAAGTCTATACCCCATTTCACCTCTATCACCATATCCTAGGAATATGCATTTGTGAGACTTAGGATCAAGTTTGGTGCGCATTTCCCTGCGTATGTGCACGTACGCAACGCAACCAAACACTCTCAAGTGCTTGTATGACGGAGGCTTTCCTGTCCATACTTCCTCTGGCACTTTCCCACCAAGCCTCGTGTTAGGTGACCTGTTTATAAGGTGAACGGCTGTCATAACAGCTTCAGCCCAAAAACCATGAGGTAATGCAGCATGTGACAACATAGAACGGACCTTCTCCTGTATGGTCCTGTTCATCCTCTCTCCTGTCCCGTTTTGTGGAGGATCATAAGGAGTAGAGAGCTCCCTCTTGATGCCTTTAGCATCACAAAAGTCCTGAAACTGTTTGGACATATACTCTCCCCCATTGTCGGAACGCAAAGCCTTCAGTGTTTTGCCAGTTTGATTCTCAACAAGAGCAACAAACTTCTCAAACACTGAGAATGTATCACTCTTCAAACGAAGAGGATAGACCCACACCTTGCGTGTGGCATCATCTATAAAAGACACAAAATATTTTGCCCCTCCCAAAGAAAGCTGAGGCATCTCACATACATCTGTATGCACAAGCTCTAACTGAGCATCTTTTTGTCCAAGAGCTTTCTTGTGGGGGCACTGTAGTTGCCTACCATATATACAATGCTCACAAAACTGAAAACTTGAAAACTTTAGAGAAGGCAGGTAACCAAAACGAGACAATTGCTCCATTCCCTTGACACTCATGTGTCCCAACCGGCTATGCCACATAGAAATTTCCGGCAGCTCGGTTGCATTTACATTAGCATGGTGACAAACACCTGCATGCATGAAATAAAGAGTGTCCACCTTAGAGCCTCTGGCAACAACCAGTGAGCCCTTACTAATCTTCCACTTTCCACTACCAAATGTGGTAACATAATCAGCATCATCAAGCTGTCCAGTAGAAAGCAGATTCTTCTTGATCTCAGGCACATGCCTGACATCATGGAGCATAAGCTGTGAGCCATCTGAAAACACAAGCCTCACATCACCTCTGCCAAGTATCTTGCATGCATGGTTATCACCCAAATAAACCACTCCTTCATTGCCAGCAGTATACCTGACAAACAAGTCTCTGCAACCTGTGACATGAAAGGAGGCACCTGAATCAATGATCCATGAGTGCATACCATGACCACCTGTAAGAAGTGAATGGGCATCAAGTGAAGACGTAAAGAGGACCTCATCCTCACTGCCACCTGCATGTGACACATTGATTTCTTCGATCTTGACTCCACTTTTGCCCTTTGGTTTTACATCTTTGGCTTCATCCTTCTCTTTGTCTTTGCCTTTTCCCTTTTCCTTTTGATCATTTTTCCATTTGTAGCATTGCTTTTTAATGTGTCCCTTCTTGCCACAATAATGGCATTCCAAATCCTTTTTGGAGCGAGACTTGCTCCTTCCCCTTTCTTGGCTTTTTCCCCTTTGCTGGGATCTCCCACGTGCATTCATTGCATTGGACTTGCCAACAGAGTTGTTTTTCCTGTTCATCTCTTCTTGAAGAAGAGCACCCTCAACATCTGCATATGACAGCATAGCATTCGAATTGCTAGTGGCTGTCCTGAATGTGTCCCAACTCTCTGGCAAAGTGCATAACAAAAAAGTGGCTTTGAACTCATCGTCCATTGCCAACTTTTGATTAATGACTTGGCTGACAATACCATTAAACTCATTTAATTGGGCTGTCATAGACGCCCCTTCCTTCATCTGAAGACCTATGAGTTTCTTCAACCAATACACTTTGCTTGAGGCACTTTGTTGGGCATACAAGTCCTGCAATCTCTGCCACATTCCCCAAGCTGTCTTCTCTTCACGAATGCTGAAAAGTAATGAGTCTGACACAGACAACATGATAGTAGATCTTGCCAGTTCATCCATATCTTCCCACTCTTCAGCTGTAAGAGAAGCGGGCATCACACCCCTTTCTTTGATAGGCTTGTGCTGCTTTTTCTGGAGCAACACATTGTAGCACTGGGTTTGCCAAATATCATAATTATGCGAGCCTTCAAGCTTCTTGATGTGAAGCAATGAAGAGCTCTCACCTGTGGTTGCCATAGCAAAATGCAACCTGTAATGCCTGACTCCCTGCAAATGTGCAAACACTGCACCCAAGATGTGCAAACACTGCACCCAAAGCACACAAAGTGCTCACAAATGTTCTCCCAAGCTTTTATCTCCCACTGCGGAAGCAAGAATGCAACTTTTCTCCCACTTTTTGTGATGAAAACACCAAAATCTGGTTGCTGCAGATTTTGGACAGCACCTTAAATGTGCTCTTTTGCCCTTCCAAAGTACTGTACAGCAGTACCAAGTGCTCACCAATGATGTACCAAACCTGTACCGGCAATTTCAGCAGCTAAAATTGAACCTTTTGGTCACTCAAAACAGTGTACAGCCATGCCAAAACATGCACAAAGCTGTGCCAAATCTGTACCAGCAGGTACAGTAGCAATAAATGCTCTCCTGGCTGTCCAAATGAGTGAAAATCAGACTTTAACAGTCCCGAACACTGCATACAACAGTTCCGAACAGAAATTGGGCAAAAGCCCCTTGACTGCAAGCTGATTTCTGAGGATTCAAGGCATGAATGTCTTGCCTGCTGCTTTGCCAAGCTCAACAAGCATACAAACTTGAAAAGCCCCTTGATTTGAGATCAATTGCTGATCATTCATGGTACATTGGCGCACATGAAGGCATCCAGAGTGTTCACGATGCTTCCCCCTGGCCACATATACATCAAATACATGAAAGCCCCTTGATTTACAGGCACATTGAGTGCTTGTAAGGCATCAACACATTATCCACAGCATCAACTGCGATTGCGTGCATGCAAATCAACCAAATCGGCACAAAAGCCCCTTGATTTGCACTGCAATTTGCTGCAATTTTGCCCAAATGTGCGATTTTTCACATCATACGCATGTATGAGTGCTTAATTGCACAATTACATCAAAAGCCCCAAATTTCGACATCCAATTTCTTGCAAATTGATCCTGATTTGACCAATTTCCTGCAAATTGATCCTGATTTGACCAATTTCCTGCAAATTTATCCTGATTGTGACCAATGTCACCCAATTTTGCCAATTTTGCTCAAAAATTGAGCAATTGGGCACCTGTACCTGCTCAATTGCTTGAATTGATAAGAAATTCGCAAAATTGAAGCAAAAATACCTCTGAAATTTCTGATTTTTTTGAGTTTCTTGACTTGCAGGTTGAGACGGAGGCGGTGGTGGCGGCGACTTCGATGCTGGGTAGTTTCTGAAGCAGCTGGGCAGCCCCACCTGGCTGTGGGCAGCCAGTTGTGCTGGTTGGGCAGCCTGGGCAGCCACGTAGGCTGGCTGCGTGGGTTGTCCTGGGCAGCCAAGTATGCTGGTTGGCCAGCCCCTTAGAGGTGGTATCGGCAGGCGACGGCAGGGAACCCAGCGGAGATCACGCGTGAGCAATGGTGGTGCCTTCAAGCGTACCCCTTCCACCTTCCGACTGTGAGATGCCTGTTCCGCCTGTGTTCGCACATTGGCAGGTGAGAGCTTGGGCGATGGCGCCGTGTAGGTGAGAGCTTGGGCGACGGGCGTGCAGTTGTTGCGATGCCGCCTAGTATTCGCTTCGCTTAGCGCATCTACGCCCAGCGCTTGTTCGCTCAACGCCGGGCGCTTCAGTTTCGCCCAGCGCTACACTCCTTAGCTAATGCTTCGCCGCGCGTCTTCTATTCGCTTGAAGTCGACGGGCTTGCTGCTTTGTAGAGCTACCCGCTTAGCGCCAGTGGGCAGCCCGCCTGGCTGCTGGGCAGCTGGGGCAGTCCACGCTGCTGGCTGCTCTCTCAACCCACCTGTCTGCGACTGGTCACACAGTCGACCAGTAACCAGCGCTGCACAAGGGCGACCAGCGACAAGTTCTGATGCAGCACGCGCCTGTTCTCTGCAGTGACAAAACCCTAGAAAAATAACTAGCTCTGATACCAGTTGATGGGGAGAAAACAGCAATTAGGGTTTAGAGTTCATTCATGGGAGACATACACAGAGAAGCACAAGGGAGAGAGAGAGAGAGAGTTGTGGGGATAAGTCAACTCATGAGGCATGAGTGTGTGACTCCCCTATCACACATGTATATTGCACTAGTACACATAGTGCACTTAGTACATTAAAAGTACTAAGTGTACTATGTACTATAACTTATGGGCTTGTACACACTATAAGGGTGGGCATAACGCCTTTACCCCAACAAAGAATAGCCAGTCGGCTGATATAAATGGCATTTAATTCATTTATAACTGGCCGACGGCCAGTTTCCAGCAGTCCTAGAAGTCCAAGAGCAAGTATAAAAGGCCAAGGGTGTTCCTCATTTTAGTCATTCCACCCACTAGGGGTGTGAGTCAATAGGAGGTCCCATAGGGGACAGAATTTAGGGTTAGGAACCTTTTTATGAAGGCAGCCCATGGCTGAAAAGATCTGTACCTTTTTTGTATATACTGAAAATTCCAGCACTTCTCACTCTCTCTCTCTACTCTCTCTCTACCTGCGTTTTTGCATCATGGTGCGTTTTCGCATCAGAAGGTCTTCAAGAGTGTTTAGGGCTGAAAGAAGACTACCCAGAGCTTCCGCGCGTTACATTGGTATCAGAGCATCAGGCTCAGCCAAGCTAAACACTGATTCAGTCCCAGATGATGGTGTACAGGTCCAAGGTACAGGAAAGTACACGGATTCGAAGCCCAAGGCGGGAACACAGATCGGGAAGAACTCCCAGGAGGTTTGTTGGTGGTGTTCCACAATGCCAGATGGGGATGGCAGTTCCGTGAGCCAGATGGGTTCTAAGGGAACGGTCCCAAGGGAGGTTGATCCTCCAAGGGTGATGTGAGAGTGCCAGACTCAGTTCCAGGAACGAAGACCAAGACGGTGTTCAAAGTCAGGGCAGGAATGGATTGTGGACTAGAGGAAGACCAGATGCATAGATCTTCATCAGAGACAGAGTGGTTTGGAGAACAGAACGGATTTTCAGAGAAAAAGGTTTGCCAGGGATGGATGATGACAGAGGGACTTCGGAACAGGATTGGGATGATGACAGTCATCCAAGAGCAGGTTGGATTCCCGTCATCAAGTTTAGCAGAGGGGGATGTCATGTGCATCACAGATGCCATGGACATTTCTAGGGCTAGATCCAGAAGAGGCAAGCAGATAAAGACTAGGAACCAGATAGAGTCAGACTGTGGAGCACAAGATGCAGTAGTGGACAGGTTGGACTTGGAGAAGCACCAAGGAGCTGTCGGCTGAACCAGGAAGCAAGGCGCATGAAGGCCAGACAAGAATAGCCAGTCGGCTGATATAAATGGCATTTAATTCATTTATAACTGGCCGACCAGCAGTCGGCCAGTTTCCAGCAGTCCTAGAAGTCCAAGAGCAAGTATAAAAGGCCAAGGGTGTTCCTCATTTTAGTCATTCCACCCACTAGGGGTGTGAGTCAATAGGAGGTCCCATAGGGGACAGAATTTAGGGTTAGGAACCTTTTTATGAAGGCAGCCCATGGCTGCAAAGATCTGTACCTTTTTTGTACATAGTATATACTGAAAATTCCAGCACTTCTCACTCACTCTCTCTCTCTACTCTCTCTCTACCTGCGTTTTTGCATCATGGTGCGTTTTCGCATCAGAAGGTCTTCAAGAGTGTTTAGGGCTGAAAGAAGACTACCCAGAGCTTCCGCGCGTTACATTGGAATGTAACGCGCGGAAGCTCTGGGTAGTCTTCTTTCAGCCCTAAACACTCTTGAAGACCTTCTGATGCGAAAACGCACCATGATGCAAAAACGCAGGTAGAGAGAGAGTAGAGAGAGAGAGTGAGTGAGAAGTGCTGGAATTTTCAGTATATACTATGTACAAAAAAGGTACAGATCTTTGCAGCCATGGGCTGCCTTCATAAAAAGGTTCCTAACCCTAAATTCTGTCCCCTATGGGACCTCCTATTGACTCACACCCCTAGTGGGTGGAATGACTAAAATGAGGAACACCCTTGGCCTTTTATACTTGCTCTTGGACTTCTAGGACTGCTGGAAACTGGCCGACTGCTGGTCGGCCAGTTATAAATGAATTAAATGCCATTTATATCAGCCGACTGGCTATTCTTGTCTGGCCTTCATGCGCCTTGCTTCCTGGTTCAGCCGACAGCTCCTTGGTGCTTCTCCAAGTCCAACCTGTCCACTACTGCATCTTGTGCTCCACAGTCTGACTCTATCTGGTTCCTAGTCTTTATCTGCTTGCCTCTTCTGGATCTAGCCCTAGAAATGTCCATGGCATCTGTGATGCACATGACACCGTGGTCCATTGAAAACATGTGAGGTTCTTAGCAGACCCTCTCAAATACGTAGCGGTGTCATCAACAAACTCAGAACCCAAAAACTCCTTGTCCTTGATAAGTGGTCGTAAATCCTATAGGCTAGTCTTTTGGGCTGACAGACTCCAGAGTACTGCTTGTGGCGCGGCAAAGAAGAGAAAGAGGAATGGAGCCAACGAGCAGCCCTGTCACATTGATCTTGTCAAGGGAAAGCGCTCTCCTCAACCCTGCCACACCTCGAATCCACTGTAGCAAGAATCCCATGCTCTCAAAATTGCCCTCTAGAAAGCCTCAATAAACTCGATCATAAGGCTTCTTGAAGTCCAGTAGGAGGATAGCCAGCTCATCCCCTCTCAGTCGAGCCAACGCTGGGGCCTCCTAGAAAGTGAAGATGTTATCAAATGTCATGTGCATGCTAGGGATAGGCAAGTAGATGACGGGCTAGAGTGCTATCCGTGGTAACATGGGTCAGCGGCATCATTTTGTGCTTTTCATGGTGGGAGCTTTTCCCAGAGCCTATAAAAGGGAGTGCCACGGCCATAGAGTAGCGCACCAGCCACAGGAGGTGTAGAGCTTGGAGCTAGCAGCAGCATAGGCTATCACCTGGCGGTATGGGACACCAGAGGGTATGGCATGGCTTGCAGAGTGGCTAGCAGTTTCCACGAGCGTGGAGTTAGCAGCGCAGGCGATCACCCGACGGTATGGGACGCCAGAGGGTATGGCATGGCTTACAGAGCGGCTAGTAGTTTCCTTTCAAGATGCACAACGGAATGACAAGCAACAAGTGCGCAAGAGAGAGATAAAGAGATGAAGACAAGAAGCTCCATTCTATATCCAAAATAGATGATACAAGAGATTCCTTGCGAAGGTGTCACACACCTATGAGTAAGGGCTCAATGCTCAAGAATTGATTGATTGAAGAATGAGGGGTGGGTAGCCTATTTATAGGCTACCCCAGTGCACAACTCTAGACAAGTACACCACCTTTGTCTAGAGAAGTAACCCACCTCTGACTGACCATCCAAAATAAGCATAGGAAAATTGCCCAAAATATGGCTAATAGCCTAGAAGGGGTGGCCAACCCACAAACAAGGGCCAAGACTCTAAATGGACCAAAACACTGACACATCCAGGAATATGACCCCCTCTCAGATACTGGATGTGGAAAGAACCGAAGGATTTGCAAAGTCCAATGTCCAATAGCTGGTCACTCAACCTCCTGGAATCCAAGGTCACCCGTCCAAAGAGAATCTGTCCATCCTCTCAAATTTAGGTCATCAACTCCAATCTCCTGCCGCCACAGAATCCAAAATCCTATCCGCCAATGAGTTTTAACTGGTTCACTCATAAACCATGCCTAGAGCCCAACCGGCAAGCATACTTCTATGCTGATCAAGGATCCACCAAGCTCCCGGTATCTAGAAGCATCCATCAACTCATAACCTCTAAAAGCTGAAAGCTTCATACTCGTTTCCATCGGAGAAGATAAGGGTTTCCACTCCTGCACATCAGAGGCCGCAAAAAGCTCTGTCCGCTTCTGAGATAAAACAATCCCCCTTTGAACGTACCAACTATCTATACCAAGACAATAAAGAAAATGCATGTAACACACCTCACACCCCGAATGTTCTGATTGTGTAGTCTTCCTGATGTGCCCAAAACCACCATGCCGATGAGAATCCAGGCTTCGGAATCTTGTGCTAACTAGTACACCATGCCAAGAACCAAAAGAAACTGAAAACATAGGTACAAGAAGCACCCCAAGGGCAGAAATCCATTGCCACAAGCTTCTCTTGATGCTTTCCTCCGAGTTTCCTGTTTGAGAGTAGCACCTACATGAGTAGGCTCTCTGTCCTTCAAAACATGTAATATCAACCCATAGTTGACATACCAGTACTCTTGCAACCACTCACCAATAACTGATCCCTGAGATACCTCCGCAATCTCTCCTTCATCAGGTACATGATGCTCATGCACCACAAAATCAAGATCTGCGTCAATGGTAGGAGAAGGAAGATAAGGAGCCAGAGCCATGGAGTCCTGCAACTTGTACACCCCATGCTCCTCAAAACCTTCATATACACATCCTGGTCTGTCTCTCCCTGATCCAGAAATGATCCTCGGAAAACTCCACGAGAAGGCCAAGCTTACAAAGCTCCTTCACAGATAGCAAGTGATATCCAAGGTCTGGAACATAAAGAGCTTTAGAAGTCTCCCTTCCCATTCGGGAACAGATGAAGGCGCCAATGCCGCATACCGGGATAGTAGAACCATCCCCAATGAAGATCTTCACTTCCAGAGTCCGAAGATTCCAAAGACCTTCCACTGATGGAGACATGCTGAGAAGCACCACTGTCCACACCCCACTCCCATGCTGTAGGTACTATGAGCCTCGCCTCGTCGCAAGAGGACTGCTCACTCTCAAGTACATGCAGAAAAGCAGCAATCCGCGCAACAACATTGGACTCAAAAGAAGAATCCTCTTTCGCCTGGTCGGTGGATTTGTCCGGGCAATCCTTCCAGAAATGTCTTGTCTTGCCACACTTTTGACAAGTCTTCTCCTTCTTACCATCTGACTGCTTACCTTTTCCTTTCTTCTGTTGATTCCTGGACGCCTGTCCAGTCAAAGCTTCTGAACCCCCTCTGTTTTCAGAGTGGTCCCGGAATTTGTCCTCATGATCCAACACCATGGGAACTAACTCCTCCCACGTAAGGTTAGTCATCCGCCCCGAAGTGATCAAAGAAGAATAAAAACCACTGTAACTGTCGGGTAAATGAGACAAAAGAGTGATGGCCATGTCTTCGGATGAAATCAGCTTCCACGTTGCCAGCAGATCTTGCTACATAGCCTGAAGTTTGTTTATGTGATTCTTCATTGAAGCTGAAGTTTGTTTATGTGATTCTTCATTGAAGCTGATTGTGAAGGCTTGAGTGTCCGCATCTGAACCTCAATCGTCACCTTCTTCATAGGGGTCATTCGATTGTACAATGTAGCCAGACGAAGCCATATCTCCCGGGCTCCCGTCAAATTCTTTATGTGCTCAATCACGGATGGAGTACAGTTCAAGAAAATGAAGGACCGAATCCTTGCATTCAACCTGTCCCACTGAGTCCCTTCCTTCTAGATCCAAGCTTTCTCCACCCCCGAGGGCTTCTCCCCCTTAGGTATGGATGGGCGATCATACGGTATAGTTACAATCAGTAACAAGTCATTAGTCTCCAAAACAGACTCCATCGGGACTTTCCAAATACCATAATGACCCTGACCTTCAAGCTATCGATCTGCAGGAAACCGAGGAAGAACAGGAATCTTCCACTCCAACCATTCTTGTAAAATATTCTCCGTGTCAACATCGTCATCATCTTCAACTTAGTTGTCTCTAGGTTGCTTCTCCTCTATCTCAGACATGATTGCTCCAAGTGCGAATACCAAGGGGGTAAATGAAAGGAAGCCCGAGTTTCACACGATTGCGAAAACGCAGCAACCAATTATCTCGCTGAAATACCTCCAAAACAAAGCCAAAATGAAGCCAAATGATGCCGATAGAAAGCCACCAAACAACTTTCCCTTCTTGCGCGAGAAACGCCTTCTTTGGCGTTGAGAAACGCCTTCTTTGGCGTTGCTGTCCGCGCAAGAAAAACGCACCCAAAACGCTGGACTGAAAACGCAGCCAAAACGCTGCTCTTCCGCTGAAATGAGTGATGAAGATCTCCTCCTCCTCGAGGCTGAAAATGCAGATGTTTTCCCTCCCTTTGCTGGTTGAAAAACGCAGGTCTATTCGCAACCCACTTTTGTTGCACTTTTTGGCACCAAAAACCTTATGTTTGCTGAAAAAACAAAGGCTTGATGGGTACCCTAGGTGCCCAGCAACTTGTCGAAGGTGTCAACGACACATTATATTCTTATAAATTTTTGGGAGAACATTTGTGGGGTTATGGGCCGTTCACATGGTTCCATTTTTTGGGACAATTTTCTTTTTGCAGAATTCCTAAGGTTTTCTGGAGCTGTATGCTCGGCATCGCCACGCAGTGTCTTCATGCAGAAGGAGGTGTCTCATCGTTTTCACGGATTTCAAGGCACCTTGGAGTTTCCAATTAATCCTCATGGGATCGGAAGACTTTGGTACTACTACTTAGAGTTCACTCGGATTTGTCTACGATACATTCGGGCGCTTCATTGACATCTTTTTGGGGCATTCATCTTTTTTCCTACTCCCCTAAAAATTTCTAAAAATGTTTGCCTTGTTTTATTCGTTTTGTTCTATGGGTTCTCTGCCTAGAGTAATACTCCAAAAGTTGAATTTTTGTCCTTTTCCTCGTCCGTTTTTGTGTGTGTGTGTGTGTCTGTGTGTGTGTGTGTGTGTTTCAAATAATTGAAGCCTTGTAATTATCCTTTCCGGGACTTAGGAGTTGGGGATTATGGAAACCGATGTATGTGCTTTTGAGTGAATTTTTCGTTTGAGTTGCGACCAGTTGATAGTGTTAATTCTTCCTATTTTTAGTGGTGCATATGCCCTATCATTTACGTTTTTGTTGTATTAATTCTTTCTATTTATTATGTTCCCTTAGTGCTACGCTTCATTATGGCTGAGTCTGCCCTGCATCTCTGGAGCTCTTACAGAATCAATTCAGAAGAGAAATGGGACCCCTAGGAGTGCTACTTCAGAATGGACGGTTTTCATGCTGAGATGCTGATTCTGCTGTTTCTCACAGCATGTGGGTGAAGTGCTCCAAGACTTTGACTGTGTAAGCTGTGTAGAACTTCAATGCCATCTTGGAGGTAGGGAGGTGATATTAACTAAAGGGCTTGTTTTACATCAGAGAATTGTAAGGGAGCTTAGGGAAGGGCAGATAGTTTTGAACTGAATTTTGTCATTGGGAAGAGGTATTATCTGGGTGGTGGACTGTGTTTCTGAGGATTTTTCTTTTTCCAAAAAAAGACCCTTCTATTAGTTATAAAAGAATCTGCCTGAGGGCTAAAAGGCATCCCACGCTCGGTAGGGATAAATTTACAACTGGGGATGAATCCCGATGGAGAAAAAAGATATCCACCCGCTCTCTCGGCTATATCATACAATAGGGGGGGGGGGAGGGGGGGGGGAGCCAAACAAGTGGCTTGTAATGCCAGCGTATGGTACAGCTGAAGAAGGCGCCCAAAGTCAGCAGAAGGCCGCCTGCCCAGTCCGAACTCCCCATCTAGACTGTCAAGCTGTCCCCTCAAGGAGTGTATGAGAGACCAGAAATCCCAGAGTGTCTCGGGAGGCGGCACTGCCTGACCCTCAAAGATCTTGATGCATCGGGCTGAACCATGCAACCAAATTGCCAATCATCCCCCATCTCTGACATCTGTTCCTGCTCCGTGGCAAAGTGGGTCTGGAATGGTAGAGTACCGGCCTCCCTGAGAGCAAAGTGCTGTGGGGTTTTTTTGGGGGCATAGGTTCTGTGTGAGCCATGTGGCTGATGTACATTTTTACATATAATATAAAACACCATTTCACGAAAAAAAAAAGAGAGTACAATATGTAGTGTATTGCTTAATTGAATAGACTGAAGTACAAGGGACTCTTTATGGCATGGAAACCTTATCTTCTTGACACATAGGAAAGCACATAGCAAATGGGAGAGTGCCAAGTGGCACACACACACACAAAAGGATAAGATATGTGAACAAGGGATGGTTCACACATAGGAGGCGGGCACGGGTAAATGGGCGCACACAAGATGGAAGAGTGTAAGACATGCATACACAAGAACCTGTATACAATAAACCCCCCTTTGGAGCAGAGGTGGAGATTCCCAAGGAAAAACTTTGAAAGTTCAATGACCTCCAGACTGCACCATGTCTCCGTGCCGACTGAGAGGCTAGACATGTACCAACTCAAAGGCTTACGTCTATGCAAGGCTTACAGGCTCAACCAAGCACTCTCATGGCTTGTTTATGAACTTGGCTCAGCCGCACCAAGTCTAAGCTTGAATGCATACAGACTCAAAGGTCTACGGGACCATGGCCCTACATCTTGAAACCCTTCTAGGCCGAGTATCCTTAGATGAATTCAGGAACACGCCCAAATTCACCATATAAGAAAGCGCGAGTTATAAACTCATGCTGGTAGTCATCCACAAGACTATATAACCATCAGCTTCATCATGCATAGTATGGACTAGATACTATGACATCCCCACTAAAGTCATCGTGCCCAATAGTGGGTGTAGAACTTGGTATCGATATATAATCCCCCCCCCCACACACACACACACACACACATACACATACGAGCATAAATTCATACAAAGATCTTCAAAGACTTAAACTCAACATGCCCCCTCCCTCTCTCAACCGGACACTCACCTCGCAATTTACCGACTCTGAAACTCCTCCAGCTTTGATCAATAATCATGACAGCAACAGCATTATATCAGCAAAAATACACTTATTAAAAATTGAAGTGCCCTAAAGCTTCTCCCCCCCCCCCTCCCCCACCCCCAAACCCAAAAAAAAAAAAAGGAACAGCCCACTAATCCGCTCTTAAAAGAGGAGAGAAACCACCAATGACACATAGACCCTAGGTTTTAGAAGCAAAAACCAACTTATCTGCAGCCTTGTCCTCATAAATGCTTAGCCATGTTAGACAAAAGACATTATCATGTTCCAAAAAGTTTTGACCTCCCTTCCATTTGATCTAGCTCATGTCCATGAATACATGTGAATGCCTTTACAACTCACATTCTCCAAATCTTGGCTCTGTCGACTAGAAGCAGCATTTGACAATTCCTTTTGAGCCTCCTAAACCTGGTTGAATATCAAACTTTTTTACAAAACTCATATTTAGCCAACAACTGCGAGCAAAAAGCTTCACCAACCAAAGCTTTCACCCATTACCTTCTTCTCTTGCTTCTTTTTTTCTTCCTCAAAAGCTTTCATGAGCTTTTGTACCACCTGCATTCCAAACAAAACAATGGAATGGAGATATAAAGCCCCTTTAAAAGTGAAAAGTCCTATCAAACCATCTGGCTAACTATACGAGAAAATTGCTGCCCTCTTCTAAAGCAAAAAGATAATATCAGAGAGGTCAGAAATTCAAGAGTAGCGGATCATCAAAACAAATTCCATAAAAAATTTCCAAGCATTCAACATCAGAATAGCTAAAACTTGCATGGCAATCTAGGTACTTTATGTTACGAGTTTTGGCCTTAAAAGGGCCAAGCCTTAGGGAATCTGGCATAATGGCATTGGTTATGATAGAACCATCTCTTCACTTGAAGAGTGAAATTATGAACATATTACATTGTAATCTGTAAATTGTAAAACTTCAAACATTCAAATTTTAAAGTTCAAGCTACAGTGCTACTTCAAGAATAAAAGTCCAAATTTCAAGCAGAAAGGTTATCCTGCATTCGTTTCTTAAAGTTTTAAGGTTAAACAACATCTTTCACTAATAAGAAACGCGTTTAAAAAACACTGCAACATTTCAAATTTGCTGAAAAACGCTTTCACATTAGAAACATGTAAATTGTGATTATACCTGGCTCGGGTCTTCAGTTGTCTCTAGAAACTTTTGAAGTAAGTGGTTCTTTCGAGCTGTGTTTATAATTTTGTCGTCCACGTCGGTAACATTCATAACAAAGAACACGTTGTAGTGAAAATAACCCTAAAAACCAAATCATAAATTTAAAAAGCAGCCCACAACAGACCATTCAATTTTTACCTGACATAGAAAGAAATGAATTACAAACCTCAAGAACTCTTCTGATAATGTCAAAACTGAGATAGTTTCGTGCATGGCCAAGATGCGAAGAATCGTACACTGTTGGCCCGCATATATACCAAGTGACTACCAAGCCAAACACATCATGAAAAAATCATAGGGTACATGTTGTCAAACACTTGGATTCAACATAAACCATGGTCTATTCTCATACAAGAGTAATTTTGTCAGACACACCACATAAAAAGTTCCGCACTTATTATTTAGTCGTATATTGAGGGCTTGGACAAGGCAGAGCTGCCAAATAATGATCACATCAACCAACCCTCAAAATCATACCCAAAAAGAGGGACCTTGAACCTATATACCTGGATGAATCCAGGAACATGCCTAAATTCACCTTAAAAGAAAAGGCAAGTTATAAACTCATGGTACACATCCACAAGACTATATATCATGCATAGTATGGACTAGATACTATGACATACCCACTAACATCATCAATGTCCAATAGTTGGTGTAGAGCTTGGTATCGATATATGCTCCCACACACACAAAAGAGCATAAATTCAAACGGAAGTCTCTGTGCTAAGTTTCTGTCAAAGCTCTGGAGATACATGGCAAGCTCAGCCAAAATGAAGCCTCGCGCGTCTGCTGAGCCCCGCCCTCGCGCATCTGCCGCGTACCTCTCAGCACTTGAGAGAGATGGAGAAGACACCAACACCGGAGAAGGGAGCTAGAGCGCTCCTACACAGAGAGATTCTCGGGCCCCAAAAACCATGGCTCCCCTTATGGTATTTGTTTACTTTCAATATAGCTGTTGCATGACTTAACGGGCTCAGCCGGCACACGCACGGCAGCCCCTCGATCTCTTGGTATCGCCCAAGAACACTTGATCAACTTAGATCTTGATTTTATGCCTTTACATGACCCCCAAGGATCCCTTTTATACAAAACAATAAAAGCTTACAGCTTTTTTTGTAGCCAATCAAAAAGGCCCTTTTTAAAAAAAAGCTTGGTGCCCATGTGGAGAGAGAGAGAGAGAGAGAGAGAGAGAGAGAGAGAGAGAGAGAGAGATCTAGAGAGAGAGGGAAAAAAACGCTCGTTGCCCCTTCAACCCACGCATGCCACGTAAGTATCTTGGCGCGTTCTCCTCTGCCATGTCACCTCTTCTCTACGCGCTCTCTTCTCTGCCACGTCAGCACCTTCTGCCATCCCTAGGGTTAGGGTTTGCAGCAACCCTCAGCCCTAGGGTTAGGGCAACAAACTCATCAAGTTAGTTGAAAACTTTCATGCAATTCTGCATTCCACTAGTTATCCTCGCATTAGACCTTGGTTCAATAAGATCCATACCGAACACGTCCTGTGAACTGTAAAATCAGCTCCAAGCAAATAATGCTTCCAAGAACTTAAGGCGTGGATGATTGCCAAAAGCTCCTTCTCATAGATCTGTAGAGTCCTCTCAGTCTTCGTAAGAATCCGACTCTCAGAGGCAATAACATGCCCATCTTGCTGTAGCACAGCACCAACACTGCTCCCACAAGCATCACAATGCACCTCAAAAGACTTATGAAGGTCTGGAAGTATCAAAACTGGTCCTGTAGTAAGTTTCTCCTTTAGCCTCTCAGAGGCTCACTTCCCTTTGTCCCCACCTGAGAGGAACTCCCTTCTTGGTCCTTTGATTCCATCAAGTTTTCCTTGGTCTTCAGAGCACCTCCTTCACTTGGCCACAATTGCCTCTGCAAAACATGTGGCTTCGATGTGTGGCTGAAAACCCTAATTTTGAAAACTGTCAGAATGAGAATCTATTCGCGACATTCTGTAGGTATTGCAAAAAGAAACAACTTTCCCTTCTGCATCTTCTTCAAAATCCCAACCATCCAAGAGATTTTTAAGATCTTTGCTCTCCCCCAAAAAGCAGTCAAAATCTTGCTTTTGGATGCAAAAAGCTTGCTTTTTAGCCTCCATATATATGGAAACATCCATCCTTGCTCTTCTCCACACTAGGAGACCACTTTCCATCGCTTTGACTTTGGTCAACATGCAGTCAACGCTGGTCAAACCTGGTCAAATCTGGTCAAACAGTGAACCCTGCTGCTGCTTCTTCTTCTTCTTCTTCAAGAACTTGATCCAGTACTTGTTCCATGATGCAAGTCGCCTACAGATTGAAGATCTGCTCGCTTGATAGAAAAGCAAACAAGCTCGGCTTTGATACCCTAAAACCGGTTGCCAGTCACACTGGCAGGCGGTGAAGCACTCACTGTAGACAACTTGTACTTACGAAAACACAGCAGAAGACTTCACCTTTCAGCAGATTCAACACTTGAGAGAGATGGAGAAGACACCAACACCGGAGAGGGGAGCTAGAACGCTCCGACACAGAGAGATTCACGAGCCCCAAAACCGTGGCACCCCTTATGGTATTTGTTTACTTTCAACTTTAGCCGTTACACGACTTTATGGGCTCAGCCGGCACACGCACGGCAACCCTTCAATGCCTTGGTATCGCCCAAGCGCTCTTGATCAAACTTGATCTTGATGTACACCCATGACCCCAAGGGTCCCTTATATACAAAAATAAAAAGCAATCAGCTTTTTATTGGCCAATCAAAAATAAGCACAACTTTTTTTCTTAGCCAATCAAAAGAGCCCTTAAAAAAAGCTTAGAGTGAGAAAAATCTTTGGTGCCCGTGTAGAGAGAGAGAGAGAGAGCGATGGAGAAAAAGTTGTGCGCCAAAATCTACCACCTCAGCCAGCGCTGCCACGTCAGCTGCTACGTCATCAACCCGCGCTCTCTCTCTCTGCCACATCAGCAGCCGCATCACCCTTCTCTTCCTTGCAGCCTTGTCACCCACACCCTTTCTCTACTACCCTTTCTCTACTGCGTCAGCAGCTCTAGGGTTAGGGTTCGGGTTTGGTGACAACCTCACCTCTAAAAGGTCGAAGAAGACTCACATGAAAAGCATTGTGAATCCTCCGATGAGTAGGCAACTGCAACCTGAAAGATACATCATTGACCCAATCACCTTCCTTTAGAGAAAGTGACCGTCTATGCTTATCCACTGCTCTCTTATGCTTGTCCTGAGACTTCTGCAAAGCCTCCTTAACCTTAGCACAAGCTGTATCCAAATCTTCCACGAAGCGATCCGCTTCAAAGATTTTCGTCCTTCGGTATGCAAAATCAGTGGCACTTTCTTCCCTCCTTCCACAATCTCAAATAGCGCCTTGCCAGTTGAACTATGAACTGTGTTGTTGTAAGCAAACTCAACAAGAGGAAGATACCTGTCCCACTATGACTTACGATCAAAAACATAGCACTTCAACAAATCCAATACTACCGCATTGGTAATCTCGGATTGACCATCTGTCTGAGGATGAAACGATGAAGAAAACTTCAAGGTAGTCCCCAAATTATCAAAGAGAGCACGCCGAAAGAGACTCGTCATACGAGGATCTCTATTTGACACAATCGATGTCGGCATACCATGGTACTTAAACACATGCGCTAAAAACAATTTAGCCATATGATCCGCCTTGATGGTCTTTCGCACAGGTACAAAGTGCGCCTGCTTACTGAACCTGTCAACAATAGTCCAAAGACCATCATGTCCATTCTTCGTCTTTGGTAAATCAAAGATGAAGTCCATAGCAATATTGTCCCATGGTCTATCTGCAATAGGCAAAGACTAAAGCAATCCAGGAGTCTTCCCATGATCATGCTTTGGCTTCTGACACACGATGCAAGTGCGCACAAATGCATCCACATCAGTCCGCAATCCTGGCCAAAAGAAGTAAGACTCAACAGCCTTAATAGTAGCCTCAATGCCTCTATGTCCTGCATAAGGCGGCTGATGACACTCTATCAACACCTTTCATCTCAATTGTCGTGTAACACACAACTGAGTACACTGCATAAGAAACCCATCCTCAAGAGAAAATTTTGGAACAATTTCTCCCCTGGATAAATGATCAAAGATATCTTCAAAATCTTGATCCTCTACATATTGTTGTCGCATATCATCAAGCTCATAATGGAAAATTGCAGACACCGTTGCTACTTGTGGTTTGCGAGATAAAGCATCTACTACCACATTCTTTTTCCCTGCAACATTAACAATCTGGAAGTGGAACAAAGAAAGAAAATTTGCCCACCTCATCTATTGCTCTGAGAGCTTAGTTTGCGTAAGAAAATAGCGCAAACTCTGATGATCCGTGTGGACTGTAAAATCAGCCCCAAACAAATAATGCTTCCAAGAACTTAAGGCGTGGATGATGGCCAAAAGCTCCTTCTCATAGATCTGTAGAGTCCTCTCAGTCTTGGTAAGAATAGGCAATAACATGCCCATCCTGCTGTAGCACAGCACCAACACTGCTCCCACAAGCATCACAATGCACCTCGAAAGACTTATGAAGGTCTGGAAGTATCAAAACTGGTCCTGTAGTAAGTTTCGCCTTTAGCCTCTTGAAGGCTATCACTTCCCTTTGTCCCCACCCGAAAGGAACTCCCTTCCTTGTCAACTCATGCAATGGTGAAGCTATCTCTGCAAACAAGCAGATGTAACGCCTGTAATAGGAGCATAACCCGAGAAAACTACGTACATCATGTACAGTCTTCAAATGAGGCCAATTCTTGATTGCCTCCATTGATTACCAGCTTGTTCACTCTGAGAGCTTCAAAAACCTTTGTCAAATGCTCCCTGTGCTCTTCCTCTGACTTGGAGAAAACAATGATATAATCAAAGAAGGTCCCAACGAACCCTCTATGCTCTTGGAAGATCTGATCCATCATCCTGTTAACTGTAGCCGGAGCATTAGTCAAACCGAAAGGCATGACAAGAAACTCATAGAGACCAAAAGATGTCTTGAAAGCAGTCTTGTGGACGTCGGCTGGTGCAATCCGAATCTCATGGTATCCACTCTTCAAGTCAATCCGACTAAAGAACGACGATCCCTGCAACCTATCCAAAATATCATCAATCCTCGGTATCGGAAACCGATTCTTGATTGTAATCTTATTCAAGGCCCTGTAATCAATACACATGCGCCATGAACAATCCTTTTGTACCAAAAGAACTGGAGAACAAAAAGGAGAAGAACTAGGTTGAATCAACCCCTTCTGTAACAAGTCATTCACTTGACTCATTATCTCTTCTTGCTGAGCCGCACTCACCCTGTATGGAGGCCTATTTGGAGGTGAACTCCCTTGTACCAAATCAATAAAGTGATCTTCAGGTCTATGAGGTGGCAACTCTCCTGGGAGACTTTCTGAAAAACAATCAGAATAACCCTTCAAGAAGTCTAATCCATCTTTGTCCAGCTCTGATAGATTTGAAGAATCCACACTTGGATCCTTTTCTTTCACAAAAACTATGTACGAAGAAAGATGGCTTTTCATTAACTTAGAAACTACCGAAGCAGATACAATAGGAACAGATTCCCCTTTAAGTTTTACATGGCAATGTCACGACCTCTCTGCTTGAGATGTAATTTTCTACTTGTGATGCTAGAGCATCCCTAGCAACACATCATAGCCTTCCAAAGGCATAATATAGAAGTCCTCAGAACCCACGAAGCCCTGAATATGCAAGCGTAGCTTTCCAATCAATGGAGTCACAGCTACCTCCATCCTGGAGCAGCCATAGATGCATCCAACTGTGGCCCCAACTCCTATGGAATAATTCCCAACTTGAAATTAACTTTGGTCGAAGAAGATCAAGACTTCCTGACCTCTCACCGTGCCCCAAGCTCTGTTCAACTCTGATGTCATGTGCATCATAGATGCCATGGACATTCTCAGGGCTAGATCCAGAAAAGGCAACTAGATAAAGAGTATGAACCCAGTAGAAGAACCAGGATGATGGAGCACAGAGCACAGAGCACCTTTGCAGTGTAGACTGAAGCAAGGCTTGGAGAAGAACCAAAGGGATGCTGTCGGCTGCTCACAGAACCAGTCGGCTGAATCAGAGGACATGGGCAGCATCAGGCGCATCATGGACAAGTAGATCATCCAGTCGGGCAGCGCTGAATAGTTGGTATGGACATGGAACTGGCCGACCAGCAGTCGGCCAGCATAAAGAGTGTCCAAAGACCCATATAAATAGGGCCACATGCTCTATGTTTTATTCATTCAATCCCACTAGGGGTTTGGATCCTTAGAGGTCCCATAGGGGACAGATTTTGGTGTTAACCACCTTTTTTATGAAGGCAGCCCATGGCTGCAGACATGTACCCTTTTTGTACCATAGATTATACTGAATTTTCCAGCACTTCTCTCTCTCTCTCTACTCTCTCTCTACCTGCGTTTTTGCATCAGATGGTTTCCAAGAGTGTTCAGGGCTGAAAGAAGACTACCCAGAGCTTCCGCATGTTACATCTGAAGCCTCTACTTCCGATTGCACTCCAAGAATGTCAAAAACCAGCCCTGCATTTAACTTCTGTTTCTTTGCCTTGGGTTCATCTATAGTCTTTGACTTCTTAGTATCCTTTGAAGGACACTCAAATGATTTATGTCCTGACTCTCCACATGAGAAACACTTACCCTCTCCGTACATTTCTTTCTTTTGCTCAGACAACTTCAAAAAGGAGAAAGGTTGGGAGAAGCAACCTTCTTTCTCTGGAACTTGCTCTTTCTTTGCACTGGTTCTTGCTTGTCTTGCGTCGGTGGAACCTCCTTAGTAGTTGTCTTTGTAGTACCGAAGGTCATGGTTCCAATTAGCAAAGCATAACCATCCCGTGCATGCTCTATCATTTCCTGAATATTGCTAGCCTTCTGCTTTATGCAATAATGCTTGAGCTCTGTCGGCAAGCCACAACAATACTTCTCCATCTGTTCAGGCAAAGAAATAAACCTGAAAGATGCTACTGGCAAGAAAACATTCCAAAACCTGTCGGTGTATGTCTCTATTGTGTCCTCTTCTCCGAACTTTAACTAGTTCCAATCAGTTAACACATCCAACTCGAACGAAGATGTAAGCCAAAGGGCTGAAAACATTTGCTTGAACTCCAACCAAGTTCCTGGAACCTGCCCCTGAAGTAGCAAAGTAGACCACCACTGAAGTGCATTCCCCTTCAGAAAAGAAGCGGCTTTCCTAACCTTAGAAGCTTCGGTGAAGTTGCCTCCAGAAAAAGCAGTGTCAAACTGCTGGATAAAAGCCAACGCTTTCGATTTGTCCTTATTCGCATGGAAGGTGTCAAACTTGACACTTTGTAATCCGTCTAATCACCCATAGGAGTCAACTGGTCATAAGGTGTCGGCCGCAACAGTGGATTGGCTGCACCACAAAAAGCAGTTCCATACTGAGGAACTCTTGCCCCAGCAAAAGCTCTTGGCGTCCCTCCGTATGTCACGATTGTGACGTGTTTATGTATCAGATTCTCTCTTCATTGCTGATTACTGTTGCAGATGCAAAGAGTTACCAGCCAAAGGGAACCCCTACCCTCGACTGGTTGCGACTCTTCGTCAAAGGATGTACCTCTTCATCGAATAGCCACATCTCTTCGACGAATGGTTGTATCCCTTAATGAATGGTTGTGCCTCTACATCGACTAGACACATCCCTTAGCCTAAAAGTTGTACCCTTTCGTCTAAGGTCATGTCCTTTCATCAAAGGACATGCCTCTTCAAATGTGTCTCTTCATCTCCTATATAAGAGACCTATTGTACTCAGTTTAATACAACAAGTCAATTCAATCTTCTCTCAAGTGTTCTCCTGAAGGTTCTTGTTCTAAGTTAATTACTTAAAGTAGTAATTAGTACACAATATGCAGGATTAATAACATAATCCTCACAGTGGTATCAGAGCAAATTTTTTTTCCTACCCGTGGGTTGTGAAGCCCTCACCCTCTCCGCGGCACTCCCTCATCCACCTCTCCTCTCGGTGTTGTATGGAAGAAGCAGAGCGATGGTGGACTTGGCATGAATCCTTGCTCGTAGTAATGTAAACAAGTACACAAGGTCTCACACCCATATACACATATTGTGTATAGCAGAGAGGGACCCCCTGCTGTATTTCCGGAATACCCTCCCTCCCTGCTGACCGGTGGCGTTCGCAACATGGCAGGAACTGCCCCCTTCGCTGCTGAATATGGAGCCCCCCCCTCTCTTCGCCTTGGTTGCTGCCAACGTGCGCTCTTGTTTGCTGAGCGTGGCGGCCAGTTGTGAGCCGCCTTAATATATTCAGCGACTGCTAGTGGCACACTGTTCGAAGCGACTCACAGTCGGCGATTCAGCCCTGTTCGAAGCGATTCAGTCGGCGATTCAGCCCTTCGAAGCGTCACCTTCGCACCTCCAATCGACGACGGCCTTCGAAGCGTCAACCTTCAAAAAAAAAAACAATACACAACATTAATACGTGTACTGCCACGTGGAATTCAAAAAAAAAACACCCAACAGGCGTGCGTAACCCGCTGGGCGTGCGTTGGGCGTCCGTTTGGGATTTGCTGGTGTGAACAGCCACCGTGGGCGACTCGGAAACCACCACCCGGCTGTCAGGATGTCGCCTATTTCTTACTCGCCTCCTTCTCTCCAGCGAATAGGCGCCCTTCTTCCTGGCTGTTCGTGGGTTTTCCTGGCTTTGCCCACACCGCATACCTTGTGTGCTCTCGCCCTCTACGTGCATGCTTCATGGACAACTTCCCGGAGGAACCCGACATGCACATCTCTTACCTGAGTTACATCGACGAGATCCCCAAGGCTGTTCTTCCCGAACACAGCCCTCCTCGTGCTCTCACTCCGGAATCAGTGCCACTACCTGCCGATGTTGGGTGGATTCCAAGTCTTTCGGCCTCTCCTATCCCAGCATCCCCGGCCTCTCAGGTGTATCGTATTCATGTCAGCAGCCCGCATGTGACCGAACCCGACACTTGGGCGATTTGGACTATTTTCCTCACCTGCGAGCCACTGCATCTTACTCATTTCGAGTATTTTCTATCACGGTACCCGCAGTTGGCACACTTTCTTCCAGAGTGCAGTGTGGATGGCTTACGCAATATCTCCTCCACGCGCCCTCCTGTGACATTTTACTGCAAGATCTTCGTCCCCGACTATACTCCATTATCTCCAGTGCCCAGTTCTTTGGAGGAAGCCGATGCAGTAACTTCGGAGGACGATCCCGACCAAGTGGAAGACCCCGACTTCACGTACGAGGATCCTATTACTGCCTCTCCAGCAGCTGTTCCTTCCATTCTACATTTCGGGTGGACCTTTCCTGCTTCACCACAGTACTCTCTCTGAGTGCTCCCGATGTCGACTTCGCACGACAATGTGCCACCCGCCGATCCTCAGATGGAAGCCTTGCTGATGACTACTCTCCAACAACAGATGGAGGACTTACAAAAGGCATTTTTCGACAGAAAGGCATCAATGAGATCCCAGATGGAAGACATGCAGCAGCGGCACCAACATCAGCGCGAGGGATCCAGGAAGTCACAGCGAGCGCATCGTTCGCATTCTCCACAGTCATCATCATCATCCTCGGTGGGCCAGCAGGACGATCCCTTAACTCCTCCCGATCCGACTGCCGAGGTAGACAATGTTGAACTTAAACTTTTATATAAATTAATGACCACAGCACAAACACGAAAGATGGACATCAAGTTACCTGAGCCCTACAATGGCCGCCGTGATAAGCGGTTAATCGATCATTGGCTCTACAAAATGGAGGTTTATTTCTCGAATACTGAATTGCCCGAGAACAAAAAGGTGGCATTGGCCGGTACCCTCTTGAAGGATACCGCCTTCCTCTGGTGGCGACGCAGGATTGCAGATGGCAAGTCTACTCCAACGTGGGATAAATTTCGGCGTGCTCTTCGCAAGGCTTTTGAGCCTGCAAATGCGAATTTTCATGCCAGGTCTTCTCTCCGCCGCCTGAGTCAAACTGGCTCCGTGGCCGCGTACATCTCAGAGTTTCAAAAATTGGCTCTGGAGATAGAGACACTCAGCCCCTCTGACCAGCTTCACAGCTTCATTGACGGGCTTGAACCCATAATCCAAGACGAAGTCCATAAGTATAATCCTGCCACCCTGGATGAAGCAATCTCGTATGTCGAGCGCATCAGTGATTACCGGCGTCCTCCCATGAACTTTTCCTCCGACGCCCGTTCCTTCCAGCGGAATCGATCCAATGGGACTAGCCAACCCCAACGTCCTAATTCTGGACAACCCAACTCTCGGCGACCATATTCTGGACAACAGTCCTTCCGGCCGCGCTTTTCCGGGCAAACTTCCGCGTGAAATGCAGGATCCTCTCAGACCGAATCCTCTGGCAGCAGCAGAAACCGAGATCGGTCTCGACAGGACCGTCGCAACAATGATCGGTGCAATTTCAAGCGAGAAACCTCTTCAGGACAGCAAACCTCTTCATCAACTGCCCCTTCATCCCAACCTAGTCGCCCAGGCCTCTGCACAATTTGTTCTAGCGATCACCGGTGGTATGAATGCCCTCAGCGTCCTAAACCCTCCAACACTCGGCGCAATTCTCAGGTGGACAGTTGTCACCATGCTGATCATGACCCGCCTCCTGTGAAAGACAAGACCAAACAGATGGCTTGTTCTGTTCGCATTTCGGAGTTTGTCAGTACCCTGATGCTTAATGGCCAAAGTACCAACCCTGTTCCGGTGAATCTTTCCAAACAGGTTCTTAGTCTTCTTGGCTTCATTGGCGACCATCCCATCAATGTGCTGGTGGACAGTGGCTGTTCCACTAATTTTGTGGGCACTTCTTTGGTTCACAAGCTTCGCCTACAGACCCAACATTTTGTGGATGCTTTTCAAGTGGAGCTTGCTGATGGTTCCTTCCTTAATTGTAACCAAAAGGTGCAACAGCTCCAGTTCCAGATTCAAGATTGAAAGAGTGCACAGAGCGGAAGCAAAGTGGCACTAGAATGTGCTGAACAGAGAGTGCAAGAGAGAGAGAGATATGGAGCAAACTATGCTGAATATACTGAACCAAAACAGTCCCAAGCAAGAGACAGTGATAGTCTCATAAGTGAGGGAGCAAACAAGTACAAGGCTCTATGAAAAAAGAGAGGCCAGCACCCACTATTTATAGTGGGGAAGAGCTGGCCGACTGGAGCATGGAAACAGGCCGACTGGAGCTGTTGGACATGGCTCCCTAGAAAAATGCCAGAATGGCTGGGAAAAATCCCAGAAAAATACTAAAAAGGGGTGGCCAGCCCACAAGCAAGGGCCATACAAAAGGGGACCAAATGGGCACCATACAGAGCAGAAACTGGGGATGAAAGTGCTAACACCCCCTCTCAGCACCAGATGCTGAACAAACTCCGAGAATCCGAAGGTGAGGAGCCAAGGAAGCCTGAGAAACCGGCTTGGTGAACAAATCTGCAGCATTCTCTGCGGAAGGACAATACTCCAAATGCAAATCTCCAGCAAGAACCCGTTCACGAACATAGTGATACTGAATCTCAATGTGTTTCGTACGAGCATGAAACACAGGGTTCTTGGCGATGGCGATGCAACTCTGATTGTCACACCAAAGAAGAGTAGATCCGGTAGGAGGACAGCCAAGCTCCTCCAATAATCTCCGCAACCATATCGCCTCACATGCAGCATAGCAAACTGCACGGTACTCCGCCTCGGTAGAGGAAAGCGCCACAGTAGGCTGCTTTTTACTGCTCCAAGAAATGGCTCCAGACCCAAGTGAAAAAACGCAACCAGTGGTCGAGCGCCGTGTATCTGGATCTCCAGCCAGACCATCCAACAAGAGTGCGTCCTTGGCCATAAAAGATGCCAAAATCCAGAGTGCCACGTAAGTACCGAAGAACTCTGAGAGCACACCGCCAATGCTGCTGACGGGGTTTGGATGAGAAGGAACTCAATAAACTGACTGCGAAGCATATGTCCAATCGGGAGTAGGTCAACCATACCAAACAACCGACGAGAACCCGATACTGTTCCTGATCAGTCCCTGGAGAAGCATCAAGTGAAGAAAGCTTCTCACCAATATCCAAAGGAGAAGATACTGGTTTGCACCCAGTCATCTGAAATCTGTCGAGAATCTCCCGAGTGTACTTCTGCTGAGAGAAGAAAATGCCCTTCGAGGTCTGCCAAATCTCAAAGCCAAGAAAATAGTGCAAGAGGCCCAGATCCGTCATCTCAAACTCTGTCTCCAAAGCATCCATAACAGAACGGATCCGCACAGAATAAGAACCTGTAAAGATGAGGTCATCAACATAGACCACAATGATAACAATCAACCCCCTCTCACAAGGAGGATATAAAGGTTCGAATCTGCATGAGAACGGCGCAGGCCGAGCTTCTGAAAGAACTCATCAATCCGCTGGTACCAAGCCCGCGGAGCCTGCTTTAGACCATATAAAGCCTTCTTCAGCCGGTACACATGATCCTGTTTGCCCGGAACAACAAATCCTGGCGGCTGATCAACATAAACCTCCTGTGTAAGCTCTCCATTCAAGAAAGCCGACTTGACGTCCATCTGGAAAACGGGCCATCTATGATGTCCTGCAAGTGCAAGAACGGTACGAATGGTAGTCATCCGGGCCGTTGGAGCGAAAGTCTCATCGAAGTCGACACCAGGGCGCTGAGCATAACCCTTGGCAACCAACCTCGCCTTGTGCTTGTCCAAGCTGCCATCAGCTCGGAACTTTGATTTGAAAATCCAACGCACACCAATCACCTTACGCTGCAGAGGCCGAGGCACCAAAATCCAAGTGCCATTCCGTTCGATAGCATCCAGCTCTGTCTGCATAGCATGACGCCAAGACTCATGTGAAAGAGCCTCGTCTACAGAAGTGGGATCAGAAGGACCATTAATGATTGTAGACATAAGAGCATAATTAACAAACATGTTGCCCTCATGAATTTGTTTCCCTGAAACTCTGGAAGAACGCCGAAGAGAACCAGGCGGAGGAGCAGAAGGAAGCTCACGTAACCCAGAGTCACGAACTGTCTGATAATACCAACCAGGTACAGATCTGCTCGAACTCGCCGGAGGAGGAGCAGGGTCATCATCATCTGACTGAGAATCCTCAGCTGGAGGTGTAACAGTAACAGCGGGAGCAGGAGGAGGAGTAGGAGGAGGAGAAGGAGGTGCAGGAAGAAGAAGCTCACCACCCCCCTCTGTAGATGTAGGAGTCTCGTCGAACACCACATCACGGCTCACAACAACTTTACCGGCTTGAGGATCATAAAGACGATATGCCTTGGACACAGTGCTGTATCCGAGAAAAGTCATGCGCTGAGACTTCGAGTCCAACTTGGAGCGGTGCTCCTTAGGCACATGAACATACGCCGTACATCCAAATATCCGGAAATGAACAACGGAGGGCTTCTCACCATGGAAAGCCTCATATGGAGTTTTGTCGGGAAGAGCAGCAGTAGGAGACCTATTCTGAATGTAGACAGCAGTGGAAGCCGCCTCAGCCCAGAAACGTCGAGGTAATGAAGAATGCTCAAGCATAGCACGGGCCATCTCCGTAATGGTCCTATTCTTCCTCTCGGCAACTCCATTCTGAGATGGAGTATATGCTGTAGTAAGCTGTCTCCGAATGCCATGTGTCTTGCAATATTGCTGAAACTCCTGGGATGTAAACTCACCCCCTCCATCGGTCCTGAGAGCCTTGACCGTGTGACCGGTCTCTTTTTCCACCTCGGCTTTCCAATCACAGAAGTGATGAAAAGTCTCATCCTTGGTCTTCAGAAAGAAAACCCAAGTATATCTGGTAAAATCATCCACCATCACGAGCATGTACAATGCCTTACTCAAAGACGCGGTACTCATAGGACCACATAAGTCTGCATGAATGAGAGCAAGTGATGTCGAAGATCTGTGTGTCGCCTCCTTCGGAAAGGCGGCTCGGTGCTGCTTCCCCTGTAAACAAGAGGAACAAGGAGAAGACGGAGCCTTGATGGTTGGTAATCCATCAACCAACCCATCCTTCGAAGCTCACTGCAGAAGCTGATAGCTCAAATGGCCAAACCGAGCATGCCAAAGAGCAGAAGAAGCACCAGAGGAAAGCAGAGCGGTCAGTTTGTAGAGACCACTATCTTGGACTCCCTGAGCCAAGATGCTACCAGTCGCTTTATCACGAATGGTAATCTCATAACGAGAAAAGATCACCTCCGCACCCTGAGCTGTAAGAGCACTCACTGACAAAAGGTTAAAAGCCAAATCTAGAATATACAGAACGTCAGAGAAGTACCTCTTGTCCTCTTCAGAACGGAAGATGGGGATAGTGCCATGACCATGCACTGGCACAGAAGAAGAATCACCCAGAGTGATCTCGCCTGATCTGGCAGTGAAGTCCTCGAACCAATCTCGATGGGGTGTCATATGAGCAGTAGCACCGCTATCAACAATCCAAGACCGTGACTGAGAAGTCACAAGAGCAAGTATACGCCGAGTACCTGCTAAGAGAAGTATTCCATCATCCTTCTTGGGTTGAGACACCGCCGTTGAGGAAGAGTTCTTTGCTGCTTCATCACGCTTCTTCTTGTGACATTGGGGTGACTTGTGACCCTTCTTGCCACAATAGTGACATTCAATGTCCTTATTCTTTGAAGATTTGTTGTCTTTATCCTTATCGGAATCCTTGGAGTTCTTGTCAGAACCCCCTTTACCTTTCTTTTGTTGAGACTTCCCTTTATCTCGTGCTGCCAAAGCTCCATCAGGGCCACCGGAGGTGCCAGTCCGCTCCTCAAAGCGAGACTCTATCTGCATAATGGAGGGGAGAACTTCCTCCCAAGTAACTGGAACAGGACGAGGAGAAGAAACAAGAGACTGAAAGTATGCATCAAACCTCTCTGGAAGTTTGGAGAGCAGCCGAATAGCCATATCCTCTGTGGAGATGTCCTTGCCACAAACAGCAAGCTCGTCCCGGAGATCTTTCATCTTTGAGATGAAAGCAGATAAAGATGGAAACACAGAAACTGATAAGTTCATAAGTTGCTTTTCCAATGCCAAAATCCGACCCGGAGACTTAATCTCATAGAGATCTGCAAAAGCCTTCCAAACTTCATGTGCAGCATCAGCTGTACGCACATGAGAGAGAACAGCATCCTGACAGTTCAACATCAGGAAGGAGTAAACACGTCGATCATTCGACTGCCAAATATCAATCTGTGCCTGAGTCACACCACCGGAAGAAAGGGTGGGAGGGGTGGCATTGGCTGGTGTAACAAGCCAATCCCAGAGATCCACGCCACGCAAGGCCGATTTCACCTTCACCTTCCAAAGGGTGTAGTTGGAACCATCCAACTTGGCAGACTCAGCAAACATATGAAGAGAAGTGGGAGCAGCCATCACAAGAGCTTGGGCTCAATCTCAAGAAATGCACAATCTCTGAAGAAAAGGTGTCCTCCACAGGTACCAAGAGTGCCACCAAAGCCTGCAACACCACAAGCCCCCTCTGCAAAGGGAAAGGACCACTGGAGAGGAAAACGCAGCAATGAACAAGTGCTGTTCTGTAGAAAACAGGCCGCCTGCAGTCCAATCTCCAAGTGGGCAATGAAACGCTGATCTCCAAGAGCCAGACGGCTGAATCGGTGAAGCCAATCTGAAGAAAAACTGACCAGCAGAGTGCTGTCCAGAAAACGCAGCAGCAAAGGCTATGGATCTGGAAGAAAACGCAGAGGAGAAGGTGCTGAAAACAGGGCTGAATCTGGGGCAGCAGAAAGGTTGCTAAACCTAGAGCGATGATACCATGAAAGAGTGCACAGAGCGGAAGCAAAGTGGCACTAGAATGTGCTGAACAGAGAGTGCAAGAGAGAGAGAGATATGGAGCAAACTATGCTGAATATACTGAACCAAAACAGTCCCAAGCAAGAGACAGTGATAGTCTCATAAGTGAGGGAGCAAACAAGTACAAGGCTCTATGAAAAAAGAGAGGCCAGCACCCACTATTTATAGTGGGGAAGAGCTGGCCGACTGGAGCATGGAAACAGGCCGACTGGAGCTGTTGGACATGGCTCCCTAGAAAAATGCCAGAATGGCTGGGAAAAATCCCAGAAAAATACTAAAAAGGGGTGGCCAGCCCACAAGCAAGGGCCATACAAAAGGGGACCAAATGGGCACCATACAGAGCAGAAACTGGGGATGAAAGTGCTAACAAAGATTACCAGGATCACCTTAATTTTTCAGTGATGCCATTGTCACATTATGACATGATATTGGGACAATCTTGGCTGTATCGATATGATCCGGTGATCAGCTTTCGTTCCCATTCAATCCAATTATATCATAATGGTCGAGAGCTGGAACTTCATGGCCTTTTCAGTGCCAAACCCATTACCGTTGTTTCTGCCCTGCAAGTCAAACGTCTCGTTCGCAAACGTGACAGTGCAACATCCTTGGTCATGTTACGGGAGATTGAAGCAGAAACCAGTGAGCAATCTCAAGCCTCGTCATCAACTACTGCTTACTTGGAGCAACCCTTCTTCAGGCCTTTTCAGGATTTGTTTCCAAATGATCTTCCGACGACATTGCCTCCTCGTCGTCCCGTGGATCACCCGATTGATCTTATCCCAGGTCAACCTCCTCCAACCCGAGCTCCATACCGTGTTTCTTACTCTGAATCTCAGGAGATACAAAAGCAATTACAGGAGTTGCTGGACAAAGGTCACATCCGTCCCAGCAAAAGTCCCTTCGGAGCCCCGGTTTTACTTGTCAAGAAGAAGGATGGATCAATGCGGCTTTGCATTGATTACCGAGATCTCAACAAGCTGACAATCAAGAACAAATTTCCTCTGCCTCGCATCGATGAGTTGTTCGACCAACTGCTTGGTGCTAAGGTGTTTTCCAAGATTGATTTAAAGTCCGGCTATCATCAAATTCGTATCCATAATGGTGATGAATACAAGACAGCCTTTCGGACAAAATATGGCCATTATGAATTCTTGGTCATACCTTTTGGGTTAACCAATGCCTCGGCCACTTTCATGACCCTGATGAATGAAATTTTTGGGCCATACTTGGATAAGTTCGTGATCGTTTACCTTGATGATATTCTGGTTTTTAGCCGATCTATGGTCGATCACAAAGAGCATTTACAGATAGTCTTTGAAGTACTACGCAACAATGTGCTGTACATCAACAAAAAGAAGAGCGAATTTTTCAAAAACCATGTGGAATATCTTGGTCACATCATTTCTGCTAATGGAATTGCAGTAGATCCTAAGAAGATTCAGGCGATTGTGGATTGGCCTTTGCCTCTCACCATTTCAGATGTTCGATCTTTCTTGGGACTTGCTAACTTTTATCACAACAAGGTGCATAGATTTTCGGAGATTGCTGCCCCTTTGACAGAACTGACAAAGCTGGACAAACTTCAGTGGTCTTCGGAAGCTGAGCAATCCTTCAATGATCTCAAGCATGCCTTGACGACAACCCCGGTCTTGGCCATTGCAGATCCCACTCAGCCCTTTGATGTAATGATAGATGCCTCAAATCGTGCTTCTGGTGGAGTTTTGATGCTGAATGATCGTGTCATTGCTTTTGACAGCAGAAAGTTTTCAGCCATTCAAAGCAGGTATCCTGTGTATGGTAAGGAGTTTTTGGCAATCGTGCATGCTTATCGAACATGGAGACATTATCTTCTTGGAGCAGATTCAGTTGTATGTACAGATCATCAATCTCTGACGTATATTTTCACTCAGCCTGTTATGAACTCTCGACAAGGCAGATGGGTTGAATTCTTGGCTAATTTCCACATGATTATTCAGTATGTTCCTGGTCTTCAGAATGTGGTTGCAGATGCTTTAAGTCGCATGCCTCGAGCCATTAATTTTGCCATCACAGATGTGCAAATGGAAATCCCTGCTTGTTTCAAAAATGAGTATTTGACTGATAGAGATTTTGGAGCTCTCAAATCTTCTAATCCCAGTCCTACAGAAATGAACATGTTTGCAGCCTATATTATCATGGATGAGTTGCTGTTCTTCTCTGACCGCATTTGTGTGCCTCACAATACTTCATTGTGGAAGATTCTTATTCAAGAACATCATGAAGTCCCTTATGCTGCTCACCCTGGTATCAACAAGACATATCGACTTTTGTCTGCTACATACTTCTGGCCTCAAATGCAGCAAGATGTTATCAAATTTGTCAAAGCTTGTCATTCATGTCAAACAATGAAAGCCTCTCGACAACTTCCTCAAGGGTTACTTCAACCATTGCCAGTTCCCAATGAGAGATGGGAAAGTATCAGTATGGATTTTATCACCACCTTGCCTCGTTCATCCAAAGACAATGCTCAGATTCTTGTGGTGGTTGATCGATTTTCCACAATGGCACATTTCATTCCTTGCAAGAAAGCTGCTTCAGCCCCAGATGTGGCGTCATTATTCGTGCAACATGTCTTCAAATTGCATGGTTTGCCAAAGACCATCATCTCTGACAGAGATCCAAAGTTCACTGGACATTTTTGGACGTCTTTGTTCAAATCTCTTGGCACGAATTTGTTATTCAGTTCAGCCTATCATCCTCAAACAGATGGACAGACTGAAAGAGTCAATCAGATTTTGGAAGAAATGATTCGACATTACATTCAATTCTGTCTGGCATCATGGGAAGATTATTTACCACTCGTGGAATTTGCTTATAATAATTCCCATCATTCAGCAATTGGATTAACTCCATTTCAAGCAGCATATGGACATACTCCTCTTGTGCCTACAAACTTTGTTTTACAACACAAAGTGGCGTTGGCAGATCAGTTAGTTCAGGAGATGCAAGATGTGCTTGTACAAGTTCGAGATAAATTGGTCCATGTGCAACAAAAATATCAAAAACAAGCCAACAAGCATCGTCGACATGCAGAGTTTCAAGGAGGAGATTTGGTCTTATTATATGTGGCACCTCACCGCTACAAAACAGTGAAATCAGTTTTTCCAAAGTTACGACCTCGCTTCTATGGGCCTTTCAAGATTCTTAAGAAAAATTCAGCTGTCAGTTACAAGTTGGAACTTCCACCGTCATGGGGAAAGATTCATCCGACTTTTCACATATCTTGGCTCAAACAGTATATTCAAGGAGATTCGCCTGTTCCAGACTTATCTTCCTATGTACCAGAAATTGAAGATGACCATATTATCCTTGTTCCAGAAGTAATACTTGACGTAAGACAGAAGGAAACAAGAAGAAAGTTGACTACAGAATTTCTTGTGAAGTGGATGGACTTGGATGAGTCTGATTCCACTTGGCAAACAGATGAAGAAATGCAGCAGTACCCCAACCTTCTTCAGGAGTTCTTTGACAAACGGATGTCTATCATTTGACACATGGGTTTTATTTTAAATGGGAGGGAATGTCACGATTGTGACGTGTTTATGTATCAGATTCTCTCTTCATTGCTGATTACTGTTGCAGATGCAAAGAGTTACCAGCCAAAGGGAACCCCTACCCTCGACTGGTTGCGACTCTTCGTCAAAGGATGTACCTCTTCATCGAATAGCCACATCTCTTCGACGAATGGTTGTATCCCTTAATGAATGGTTGTGCCTCTACATCGACTAGACACATCCCTTAGCCTAAAAGTTGTACCCTTTCGTCTAAGGTCATGTCCTTTCATCAAAGGACATGCCTCTTCAAATGTGTCTCTTCATCTCCTATATAAGAGACCTATTGTACTCAGTTTAATACAACAAGTCAATTCAATCTTCTCTCAAGTGTTCTCCTGAAGGTTCTTGTTCTAAGTTAATTACTTAAAGTAGTAATTAGTACACAATATGCAGGATTAATAACATAATCCTCACACCGTACATAGCCCCAGGCTGATATCCATACATGCCTGGCATCATGTCCTGCATTCCACCAGTAAATCCCGGCATAAACCCTGGCATGGCTGCCCCGTAAGCGCCATACATCCTTGGATTCATTCCTGGGTAGTCATAGCCTCCCTTATCGGAAATAGCAGATATGTTAACCTTAAACCCGGGGAAAAGCTGTGGATAGTCTCTAGGCATCTGCGGAGGATTAGCCTCTTGGCCACCAGAGGACTTAGGAACTTTGACAGGCTTCTTCACAGAAGGACTCTTGTGCTCCTTCCACTGCCGCAACACTTTCGCCAAAACTTGATCTTCCATATGTTTCGAATATATAGCATCTTTGGAGAAAACCAGAAGATGTTCCAGTAGACTGACAACCTCTGCTTTTCTTTCTTGGTCGCTATCGTAAGGTACCTCCTCTTTTTTCTGGTCTTCTTGCTCTTCGACTTCGACTTTTCTAATTCTTCGTATTCCACCTCTTCGTCGAGGTTCTGATCTGATACTTGTTCCATAGTGCAAATCGCCTACAGATAGAAGATCTGCTCACTTGGTAGAAAAGCAAGCAAACTCAGCTCTGATACCCTGAAACCGGTTGCCAGTCACATTGGCAAGCGGTGAAGCACTGTAGACAACTTGAACTTATGAGAACACAGCAGAAGACTTCACCTTTCAGCACTTGAGAGATGGAGAAGACACCAACACCAGAGAAGGGAGCTAGAGCGCCCCTACACAGAGAGATTCTCGGGCCCCAAAAACCATGGCGCCCCTTACGGTATTTGTTTACTTTCAATTTAGCCGTTACACGACTTAACGGGCTCAGCCGGCACACGCACGACAGCCCCTCGATGTCTTGGTATTGCCCAAGAACACTTGATCAACTTAGATCTTGATTTTATGTGTTTACATGACCCCCAAGGATCCCTTTTATACAAAACAATAAAAGCTTACAGCTTTTTTTGTAGCCAATCAAAAAGGCCCTTTTAAAAAAAAAGCTTGGCGCCCATGTGGCAAGAGAGAGAGAAAGCGTGAGATCTAGAGAGAGGGCAAAAAACGCTCGTTGCCCCTTCTACCCACGCACTACCACGTAAGCATCTTGGCACGTTCTCCTCTGCCGCATCACCTCTTCTCTGCGCGCTCTCTTCTCTGCCACGTCAGCACCTTCCGCCAACCCTAGGGTTAGGGTTTGCAGCAACCCTCAGCCCTAGGGTTAGGGTTTGGTGACATGATTGGTGCGTTCTCCGTGTATCCAGTAACTGCAGTGCTGGAGTGTCCATGGTTGCATCTACATCGACTTGGCTTGTTCATCTATGCCCATTATGAGCTGTAGAGGGGGTGCTAGAATTTGGCAT
The DNA here is from genome assembly GCF_041138505.1 of Cibotium barometz. Taxonomy (NCBI): domain Eukaryota; kingdom Viridiplantae; phylum Streptophyta; class Polypodiopsida; order Cyatheales; family Cibotiaceae; genus Cibotium; species Cibotium barometz. Next base: position 46,897,764 of record NC_141081.1, on the reverse strand, counting down.
GTCACATGGGAACCCGGGCTTAGTTAGAGTCGATTGATCTTTGCTTCTTACATTAAGAGGTCGGCCAGCTTTCCCATGGATGTATATAAGTGGACCCCTTGCTCCAATTGTAATCTATGCTTTCATTGCTAATCTATAGTCAAGTGTTGTTCGCCATCTCTCTCTCTCTCTCTCTCTCTCTCTCTCTCTCTCTCTCTCTCTCTCTCTACATGTGTGTATGCTTCCGCAATGTCAATCCTGACATTTTTTTCATGGAGATCCATACAACATCACCGCATATGAGTTGAGTCCACCCAAACCCGGATTCTTTCGACCCTAGCAAAGGGCTCTCTGATGCACTCTACACTACCACGGATACAAAGCCTCGTCCGCCCATCACAAATACCATCCAAGGAGCTACCCTTCCAAGAGTCATAAAGGCACGAGCTACACAAAGGCCCCGGTTACCAATTCATCGACCTCTACTGGAGGCCTCTCGACGCCCCCTACTAGATATAGCATAGATGGGACCTTTCTGGCACCCAGCCCAATGTACAGCCTCCTACATTCTAACGTACATTTGGGGTGGGGATAATGAGCCTACATTTTCATGGTTGTATATGATATAGTCTACTGATGCATTGAGCCTAGTCATAGATCCCTTAGCAGCTTCGGATTATACCTTTTGATTTATGTCGTACATGTATCACATTTTTCATTTTCCATGATACTCGGGACAAGGACACATAATTGTCTCATAGGCCATTTTGGCCTTCTATAGACGTTAATACAATCTTTCTTTCTCTCCTTTTTCAATTTCTTCCTTCCGTAGAATTTTCTATCATTCTTTTCCCTGCATATTTCAAACATAATTCACATTGCGTTCTCTTTCTCCCTGTCGAGAAGACTCTATCACTGTCTGGAGCTATAAATCAGGGACATGGGAGACATGGCCAAGGGTTCGTTGTAGAAAAGGTGATCTCTGGGTTTGCTGATTTATTAGAAGCAGTTATCAAGTTCCCTTCAGAAGCACATCTTCCATTACCCATTTCTAGTCTATCAAGGAGCTTCAAAAACATGGGCTCAAAACAATCACAATCAGATGCATTACTAGCAACATACCAAAACTGTGAACTGTGAATCAAGAAACTCACAGAAATGCTCACAAGAACACAGGAGTTTCACACAAGAGTCAAGGCCCTACAAGAGGAAGACACTATGAAATCAAGGGAAGGTTTCGATGTTTTAGCCCATTTTCTCACATTATAAACTTCCCAAAACACAGCTTTTTCTCCTCGAGCTATGCCGACATAGAGTGTCCTTATTGTCTTGAAACCTTAGCTTGTGGATTAATACAGAGGCCACTCACTGATTTCTTTGCTAGAGCTCCAAGAGAGGATCCACCTCCACACAAGCGAGAGTAGTCATTGTAATAGCATTAGGCATCTTATGAGCCTAAAGTGTCCATGGAGCTTTGCACGGGCACCCCAGGCCCACGACCACAACCCCAAGATTACAGAGATCATTGCTCACCATAGGCGTGTCTTTCCACGTCTACTCACCTTTACCACGGGCATGCTACAGCACCCTATGCACTAGATCAGGGGTGACATGTCCTTATGTTGTTATAATAGCCACCCTCCTCCTAATATGTACCTAAGTCGACTCCTATTGGCCATATCAGATTGTCATTCATATGGAGACTTCCCCAGCTCAGAGTCAACTTAGTTACATTTCATTTCACTTTTGTATCCTGGATGATGTAAAAGATACTATCTTTTGAGGTCATTGGCCTTAAGCAAACATTAATATGGCTCTCTCTCTCTCTCTCTCTCTCTCTGGTGGGTGTGTGTGTGTGTGTGTGTGTGTGTGTGTGTGTGTGTGTGTGATGCATATAACAGTATATTCAAGACAGTGAAGCTGCGAGATGCAATCAAATGGCATGGAGTAAACCAAAGAAGGCTTCTCATACCTCTGCGGGAGCCATCAGTGGTGTAGAAGGGCTCTTTGGAGCCACATAAGGTGTTATGCAGGCGCAATCCAACAGCAGACCCATTCTCTGAAATCGCCATCTCCGGCCTCTCTCTCAAAGTGGACGAGTTTGTTTTTGCATAAGCTCGAGTGAGCTATAGAGTATTACTTGAAGGCCAAGGTCAAATTTTGAAGTCGTACTATGCATAATATATATGATCAAGAATTGTTTCCATTTACATGAGGAACCTTTACAAGACTTCTTGATGGAGAGAAATGCTGCTCTCATTGGCACAATGAATTTTTTTTATGAAAGTAAGAAAATCTTCCTCATTAAAGAAAATGAGTTAGCAAGACCCCCGCCTTCGATGGGTCTTGCCAGAAGGCGGGGGTCTTGCCAACCCTTTATCACAAGTCCAATTGCAGTCGCCTTTGACAGCCATTTTGCAGCTCCCTTTGGCCACCTTGTTGAGATATCGAGCTCGTCTAGTGAGGCGGTGGCCACTGATGACCTGCCTGGGGGATAGGCCCCACACTTACACCACTGGCATGGTTGGTGAGATCTTGGGTGATATGCGGCCAGTGGGATGACAGGCTGTGTGACAGCCATTCTAGAGACTGGCATAGTTATAGCGCCAGCTCATTTAGTCGGGTTCACACTATAGAGAACCCGTGTATGTATTGGTTGAGTACCTTTCATATTATGTGTACTCTTATCTTGTATATGGTGTGTTGAGTGTTGTATAGAGAAGAAGAAGATTTTCAGCCTCTCACCTTGTGTGTTCTCTATTAGGGTTTTGTGAGTGTGTGTGTGTGCTTGCAAGAGCTCAAGCTCTCTTCCCCCCTGCATCTTTTCATGGTATCAGAGCCTGGTTCGTGCTAAGGGCTGAGCTGCAAGCAAGAGAACCACAGGAAGCAGTACAAGGGTAAGAGCTTCAACTACTCTTCCCTATTGTGTTGGTGACTACACCCTTGTCGGGAGCTCTACGGGAGGCACCGGCAAACGATCTCCGATTGAGGAGCTTTCTTCGCGGGAGTGAAGCTATAGGGCAACTATATAGTCCTACGGACTGAAATTTTCGGGCCGAAAACGCGTTTCGGGCGCGTCTGGACCTCCGTTTTTCAGAAAGCAGGCGATTTCGAGCACTGCGGGTAAGTCATCGACTCTCTGCAGAACTCTGTTTTAAGAACTACAGGAAGACAGATTGACTGTGCAGACACTGTGGGTGCTGCAAAGAGATCTACAGTTGCCATTGGGTGTATGTATGTGCATTGAAGTCACTGGTTGTGACATTTGAGAGTACTGCAGTACCGCTGTGCAGAAAATACAGCATTTGTGCAGAAAAACCAGAGTGCAGTTTCTGGTAAAGTTGTGTGTTTGGCAAGATGTCAAATGATGGAATAACTCAGATTGTGGCTGAGAAGCTGGATAAGAATAACTTCCATGCTTGGAGGTTCAGGTTGACGAATTTCCTGATGGGAAAAGGTTATTGGGACTACATAGAAGGTGAGCATGAAGAGGCACCGGAGATACCGGATATAAATCCGACTGCTGCAGATGTGAAAGAGTTTAAAGACTGGAACCAAGGAGCAAGGAAAGTAATGTATTGGCTTTCCATTAGTATACAGGACACCATGATTGGGCACATTCAGGATGCCAAGTCCCCCAAGGAGGCATGGGACACCTTGGTAAAGCTTTATGAAACAAATACCAAGGCACGTAAGATACAGTTGAAGAATGAACTTCATACTGTGGAGAAAAAGAGCATGTCTGTGAATGACTATGCGTTGAAGATAAAGGGTATTGTGGAATCCCTTGCATCTATTGGTGTGTCAGTAGATGATGATGACAAGGTGGAAGTCTGTCTACGTGGTCTCGGGCCACAATACAAGGCGTTTAAGACGTCTATTCAAACTCGGGAAAATATTCCCAATTTTACAGATTTGGTGTCTATGCTGATTATCGAAGAGAAGAGCTTGGGTGAAGACCAACAGTCTTCACAAAGTAAAAACAGTTCAGAGCAACAGGCCTTCTACACGAGTTCAGGAAGAGGACGAGGTAGAGGAGGCCGTGGACGCGATCAAGGAGGTGGCCGAACAGGTAATCAGAATTATGGCCAGCAGCAGCAGCAACAACAATAGTCCCAGAATCAACAACAACAACAACACGCAGGTGGAAGAGGCAAATTCAGAGGCAGGGGGAGTCAAAGAGGCCGTGGAAATTGGCAAAGGCAGTACAATGATGCACGTGAATGCTATTATTGTGGTAAGCCTGGACATGTGCAGGCAGAATGTTATAAGAAGCAAGCTGACATGCAAAATGGGAAAGTGCAGCAAAACAACTATGCATCCTCAAGCAGAAATAATGAGGATAATGAAAGGTTGTTTGTTATGCAGCATGTCGTGAATGCCATGTCTGAAAATGTTGATGCAGCACAAAAGGATAATGTATGGTATGTGGATTCAGGCGCTTCGAACCACATGACGAGTCATGGGGAGTGGTTCAAGGAGATGAAGAACCCGGAAAGACCAGGTTTTGTGGAAACAGGGGATGACACTGCTCATCCAATTGCCCACGTTGGAGATGTGCCATTGTCTATGCAGGATGGCAAAGTGAAGTACCTTGCAGATGTACTTCATGTACCAAACATAACAAAGAATCTGGTTTCAGTTGGCCAGATGATTGAGCAGGGTTTGCAGGTCCGGTTTAACCCTGATGGATGTTATGTTGAAGATTTTAAAGACAAGTGCAGGTTGGTTGCAAAAGGCAACAGAGTGGGCAGAATGTTTACGTTAGATGTAGACATGCCTGAAATGAGTGCTGCAATGTTTGCAAATGGTTCAGGAGTTGTTGCAGACACAGACATATGGCATAAAAGGATTGGTCATGTGAATGTGCAGAGATTGAAGTCTATGCAGACAAAAGGAATTGTGACAGGGCTGCCAAAATTTAAAGTGGAAGGTATGCAGAAAATATGTGAAGCATGCCAATTTGGGAAGCAAACAAAGCATGTGTTTCCACGTAACAGATATGTGAGCAGAAATGCACTAGATCTTGTGCATTCAGATGTATGGGGTCCTACGAAGACCGTGTCTATGGGAGGCTGCAGGTACTATGTCACTTTCATTGATGACCACACAAGAAAAGTGTGGGTATATTTCATGAAGGAGAAGAGTGAGGTGTTCACTCACTTTCAGAATTTTAGGTTTTTGGTTGAAAAGCAAACAGGGAAATATGTAAAGTGCCTAAGGTCAGATGGAGGGGGAGAGTACTTCTCCAATGAGTTCTCTGAATTCTTGAAGAAGAATGGTATTCGGAGACAGTTCACATGCAGATATACTCCGCAGCAAAATGGAGTTGCTGAGCGGAAAAATAGGCACATTGCTGAGATTGCGCGAGCATTGATGGAAGAGAAGAATATGCCGCATTGCTATTGGGCTGAGGCTGTTTCTACAGCAGTATACATCATGAACAGGACTCCAACTGCAGCCATACATGATGTAACTCCAGAGGAGTTACATCATGAACAGGACTCCAACTGCAGCCATACATGATGTAACTCCAGAGGAGAGGTTTACTGGCAGAAAACCAGATTTGTCTCATCTGAAAGTCTTTGGATGCATTGCATATGTGCATGTGCCAGATGAGCTGAGAACTAAGCTGGATCCGAAAGCTGAAAAATGTGTGTTTATTGGGTATTCCCTTGAGCAAAAGGGATACAGGTGTTATAACCCTGCTACACGTGAGTTGAGGGTAAGCAGGGATGTTGTCTTTGATGAGATGAGCAGCTGGTATGCTGCTGAAAAAGAAGCTGTTGGGGCTGATGTGAGTGGAAGTGTGGTTGCACAGAATGCAGGTCAGCAATCACAGTCTTTGAGTGGACCAGGAGAGTCCTCATCTAGTGGGTCTGTTGATAGACCATGGAGTGGCAGGCTGCGTCATAATACCAGCCCTGCAAATGTGGTTAGTACATCACGTAAAGGAAAAGAGAAAGTGGTTGAGCCCCTTGGTATGCCTGACATTTCTGCAGGGCATTCTCATGTTGATGGAGAGTCTAGTGGCTCAGATATGAGCCTTGATGAGGAGCTTGGGATCCCAGCTATGAGAACACCTGGTGTAAAGAAGGCTATGGAAGCCATGAATGAAAAGCTGCGAAGATCAGGGAGAGTGAAGAACCCTGTGCAGAGATTTACATATGATGGTTATGTGGCACATCACTATGCATATATGGCAAAGGTTGTGCAGGTTGTAGAGCCCACATGCATTGATGAGGCTGTTGGAAATGTGTATTGGGAGAAAGCTATGGATGAGGAGATGGATGCACTATATGGAAATGAAACTTGGGATTTAGTGCAATTGCCTGAAGGCAAGAAAGCCATTGGATGCAAGTGGGTGTACAAAGTTAAACATAACAGTGATGGGAGCATAAACAGGTACAAGGCTAGATTGGTAGCCAAAGGATATGCGCAGACATATGGGATTGATTATGAGGAAACTTTCAGCCCAGTTGCCAAGATGGCAACGGTGAGAGTTGTGATAGCAGTGGCTGCGTCAAAGCAATGGTCTTTACATCAGATGGATGTAAAGAATGCATTCTTGCATGGGGATTTGCAAGAAGAGGTGTATATGTTGCAGCCACCCGGTTATGAGGATGTGGGTCACCCCGAGCATGTTTGCAGGTTGAAGAAAGCCTTGTATGGCTTAAAACAAGCACCAAGAGCATGGTCTGACAAGATTTCTGAATATCTTGTCACTATTGGCTTTCATGTAGCCAATGCAGATTTCTCGTTGTATGTGAGACATGGTGATAGAGGAGTTGTGCTTGTTGTCATCTATGTAGATGATTTGATCATTACGGGGGACCATGATGCAGAGATCTTTGATGTAAAGATCTTGCTAAGACAGAAGTTTGAGATGAAAGATCTGGGGGAACTCAGATATTTCTTGGGCATTGAGGTGATTAGGTCACCACATGGTATTGGATTACTGCAGAGACAGTATGGCTTGGACATGTTGTCCAAGTATGGTATGACAGGCTGTAAGCCTATTTCTGTGCCATTGGATCAGAATGGCAAGTTGAGTGCAGATTCAGGAGAGATCTTGGAGGATCCTACTATGTATAGACGCATAGTAGGAAGTTTGATCTACATGACGATCACCAGACCAGATTTGAGCTATGCTGTTGGGTTGGTGAGTCAGTTTATGCAAGTTCCACGGAAACCGCACTTGGATGCAGTGAGACGCATACTGAGGTATGTGAGGTCTACTTTGCATTGTGGACTATTCTATGAGACTGGGACAGAGATATGTGTACATGGGTACACAGATGCTGATTGGGCTGGTAGTATCTCAGACAGAAGATCTACCAGTGGCTTTATGTTTTCTTTGGGGAGTGCTGCTGTGACTTGGAGCAGCAAGAAGCAGCCTGCGGTTGCTCTATCGAGTACAGAGGCCGAGTACAAAGGAGCTGCTATGGCAGCATGTGAGGTAGCTTGGTTGAGAAAGCTACTTGCAGATTTGGGTCTATCAGTGGATAGACAAGTTGTCATTTTCTGTGACAACATTAGCAGTATACAGTTGGCCACGAACCCAGTCTTTCATGCTCGTACGAAGCACATAGAGGTCCACTACCACTTCGTCAGAGAGAAGGTCTTGGCAGGAGACCTTGACCCTGTTTATGTCAGCACAGAGGATCAGGTAGCTGACATCTTCACCAAAGCATTGGGTATAGAGAAGCTCCGTAGATTCAGGGCTTCGCTTGGTGTACATGAGATGGAGTTGAGCTCGAGGGGGAGTGTTGAGATATCGAGCTCGTCTAGTGAGGCGGTGGCCACTGATGACCCGCTTGGGGGATAGGCCCCACACTTACACCACTGGCATAGTTGGTGAGATCTTGGGTGATATGCGGCCAGTGGGATGACAGGCTGTGTGACAGCCATTCTAGAGACTGGCATAGTTATAGCGCCAGCTCATTTAGTCGGGTTCACACTATAGAGAACCCGTGTATGTATTGGTTGAGTACCTTTCATATTATGTGTACTCTTATCTTGTATATGGTGTGTTGAGTGTTGTATAGAGAAGAAGAAGATTTTCAGCCTCTCACCTTGTGTGTTCTCTATTAGGGTTTTGTGAGTGTGTGTGTGTGCTTGCAAGAGCTCAAGCTCTCTTCCCCCCTACATCTTATGGCTCAAAGAAAACTTTCATAAACTCTCTCTCTCTTTTCAAAATGTATGGATAGATGTGTAAATACCGTTGATCAATAGGCGTCAACGGTGGGTTCTACCAAATCTTTGTCTTGGTCGCTTAGCAATCATATAGTTTAGTGTTTTCTTAGATTTGAGAATAATCTCAGGTGCAATCAATTTATCATGTTGGATACATGGTTTCCAAATTGTCACTTTACTACATGGCGTGCAGATCCATTGCGAAGCACAATAGTATTGTTGTTTAGCAATCTTGAACATAAATATATTCCTTCTCATAGATTTTCCATAAGGTGCCACGGGCATTCAAGATGCAAATGCCAGTCATTGTATCTAGAGAATACCACATTTGGTATACATGGTGACTAAAGCAACATCTGGAGAGTAACAAAATTGGCATACCATATTTGGCATATACGGTAAGAATGTTCAAAGAGAAGAATTTGTTCGAGGACTTATTGAGCTTTTGCAAGAACACTACATGTAGCATTCAATGTCACCAGAGCACTCTTGAGTGCAATAGCTATTCCTAATTTATCATGTTGAAGACATGGTGTCTAACTGTCACTGTACTACATGGCGTGCATATCCATTGCCAAGCACAATAGTATTGTTGTTTAGCAATCTTGAACATAAATCTATTCCTTCTCATATGTTGTCCATAAGGTGCCACATGCATTCAAGATGCAAATGCAAGTCATTGTATCTAGAGAATACCACATTTGGTATACATGGTGACTAAAGCATCTAGAGAGTAACAAAATTGGCATACCATATTTGGCATATACAGTAAGTATGTTCAAAGAGACATCATTCTGAGCAAGAATTTGTTCTAGGACTTGTTGAGCTTTTGCAAGAACACTACATGTAGCATTCAATATCACCAAAGCACGTCCAAATACATTATTATCTCCCCACGGCCTGCTTAATACTTTGCTACCACATGCTTTCAGTAGTTGCTTTTGCTAGTTCACCACACCTTGCATAAATGTTGAAGATCGCTCATCTGAATATCACACCATTAAAGTTAGCGCATTCCAAGAGAGAAGATTTTTTGTAGAAAGCTCTTCAAGGAGCTCTTCAAGGATCCAAGGTCGCTTTTTGCAAACATTTTGAGCTACTCAACATTTTGGGTAGGGGTGTCACCGCACTGCCCTCACATTGCATGTCTTCAAAAAAGTTTAGTGCTTTCTTAAGAACCTTGGCCATGTTTTGCATATCCTGTGATGAACATATGCCCTCACGCTACATGTATTTGAAACAGTTCATAGTGCTTGCGTGATTTGGATATGTTGTCCATATTCAAGAATTTGTGCATTCTAAGAGACAACATCCCAAGAATCTAGAGCTCCTCAAGCACACTCTCTACTACTTTACCAACATACATGTCCATAAGAACACTGCCCAATTCTATGGAACAATGCTTATGTTTTATACCAAGTGAGTGTTATATGTGTATTATATAGTAGCTATATGAGTAACATTTTGGCATAACATTAGAGAATAACACATAGCAGTGCTCTAAAGCACCATTGTGGTACTATATGGATACTGTATGAACAAATAAAGGAGTACTATGAGAATACTATGTGAGTGATGTGAGTACTGTGTGAGTACTATGGTCTTTAGGGCATTTGGGGATAGTGGTCCGAGTAACAATAATATTGAAAAATAATAAAGCAATGCTCTAAAGTACTATTAAGGTACTGTATAAATACTTTATGAACAGATGAAGGAGTACTATGTGAGTATTGTGTGAGTACTATGTGATTACTATATGTGAGTAATGTGAGAACTATGTGAGTATTGGTGTGTGAGTAATGTGAGTACTATGTGATTACTATGTGAGTAATGTGAGTACTATGTGAGTATTGGTGTGTGAGTAATGTGAGTACTATGTGAGTACCGTGTGAGTATTGTGTGAGTAATGTGAGTACTATGTGAGTACTATATGAGTAATGTGTGAGTAATGTGTGAGTAATGTGAGTAGTATGTGAGTACTATATGAGTAATGTGTGAGTAATGTGAGTACCGTGTGAGTATTGTGTGAGTACTATATGAGTAATGTGTGAGTAATGTGAGTAGTATGTGAGTACCGTGTGAGTATTGTGTGAGTAATGTGAGTAATGTGAGTACTATATGAGTAATGTGTGAGTAATGTGTGAGTACTGTGTGAGGAATGTGTGAGTACTATTAAAGTAATGTGTGAGCACTGTGTGAGTACTGTGTGATTATTGTGCAAATATTGTGTGAGTTTGTGTAAGTATTGTGTGCTATGTGGTAGGGTCTACAAGCAAGGTGGGGTCTGCGAAGGTAATGGACTATTGTGGGTTGCGAGTACTTGGATATTTCATGAGTACTGTGTGAGTGTTATGTGAGTAACGTGTGAAGCGAGCATTGTCATAAAGACTTTGGCCATTCAAGAAGGCTTCACACCATACTCTAAACATAATCAAGGTTATAAAAAATAAAGGAGTTAAACTAGACTGAACACCACATAAAGCATAACATAGTTACAACTCTGCATCTACATCAAAACCACAATAAAACCTCTGGTTGAAACATTTAAAGTAACATTAATGCAAATGAGGACCAACTACAACACATTAGTAGAGAGAAGTACCTACTAAACATGTCAGTGTGATAGAAGGGCATACCATAAGTAGCAGCTCAAGAAAGATTTTACAAATTTAAGTTATCAAATATCTTTGCATGCATATTTGGTGGCACATAATACATTGTTATGCATCCTTCCCCCTTGCGTGTCACCAAAGACATGGGGAACTTAATGGCAATGATTCCCAAAGCAAAACATAATTGGTTCTTGCACTTGGAATGACTTGGTAGTATATGTCATGAATGACTTCATCTCCTTTAGCAAATATATTCCCCCCATCCATCAGTCATGTCCTTCTCAATAGTATGCTTAGCTTTATCACATAAGACCACATAGTAATCAACATCTTTGGAGTTTCTCTTTCAGCTCTCACTACAAAGTTATCTCCAACATCAATTAGGTCAGCCAGGCATACCGTGTCTTTTTTGTATTGTTCTTCTTCTAGAATAATTGGGCCTTGTCTCGGCCTGCCCACAACAATTGGCTCTAGCTTCATGAGCTTCCAGGGAAGACTATGAGGTTCACACAGGATTCCCACCACTCATCCACACTGTACTCATAAAAGCATGAAAGGTTTCTCTTAAGAAGTTGATTAGGATCCCTTGTGCTGAAACCATACACTTCATATATGCTTTTGTGTTCCCTTCACTGTGTTGCAATCCCACAGATCTCTTCGATTCACATCTTACTCCTTCACCTCCACAAACATCCTAGATCCCTACTTTGCATATGTCATAGTTTCACTCAACCAAATAAGAATATCATTGGCGTTCTGCAACTTTGCTCCATTTATTTTGAGATGATTTGCAGTGAAGTCTCTTTTAACCACTGCGTCTACACCATCGTGTTCACCTTTACCATGTTCGGATACAAAGAAGTTCCAGATCATGCGAATCTTAGTGAATGAAAAGCACCTACATCATTAAATATGAATATCTATTTTAGCAACAATTTTTTTGCAGCAAATAGAGACCATTATGGGATAGCATAAAAGAGTAGTGTTCTAAAGTACTAAAAGAGCAGTGTTGTAAAGTACTGAGCATCGTTACAGTACTGTATGAGCACTATAGGGGAATTGTATAAGTACTGTAGGAGAGTACTGTATGAGCACTATAGGAGAATTGTATAAGTACTGTAGGAGAGTTGTATGAGTACTATAGGAGTAATGTGTGAGTAGTGTATAAGTCATTGTAGGAGTAAATTTTGAGTTTTATGGAGCTATGGATGTAGATTCCAAGAATGCAACATGTACTTTTTATATTTAGTTAGAACTGTATGAGTAACCTTATGAGTACTTCTTATATTTAGTCAAAACTGTATGAGTAACCTTATGAGTACTGTATGAGTACTATGGATACACTTTATATGGAGTAGAATTATAGTACTATTTCAAAATTGTAGGAGAATTTTATGAGTACAAAAGGAGTACTGTATAAGTACTCTATGAGTAAGTATTGTATGAGTACTATGGATACATAACTAAAACTATGGATACAACTTATATGGAGCACTATTAAAGTTTGTATGCGTGCATGTGCTTATCACAATACCTTGAATGCAATGTGCACTTATTATATTAAGGCTTCCAAGAATTTGACAAATTTGGCCACAATGTAGAAGGTCGTGCGGTTTTGAATTGGGAAGCAGCATTGTCAGACCAAACCCAATGATGCTTGACCTTTAATCCCATCTCTTCAATCCATCTATGATGTAGGGAGGAAGCAATGTTGCACAAATAGAGTATCATGTTATTTGTCTCATGAGATATGTAGAACACTGACTGCTTTTCTATTTCACCTCCTCATGCCAATACCAAATGTGGACAAATATTGTATATTGCTCGCTATCCTAATGCATGGACTGAATTTCATTTTGGACCTTGAAGGTGTAGTTCTCTTCAAAATCTACGACCAAGACCACTACATCTTGCCATGCATTCTTTGTACTACTTTGTGGTGCCACTGAGCTCTAAAGTTGTGTGCAATAAAGATCTTTAGATGATGTTGAAATTGTTGGAGTAGTGCAGATGGTCTTGTTTCTTTGTACACCAATTTGATTCTCTTCTTATCACCTCATTCATTCTTCAGTGGAAGGGCAACATACTCATAAGTCCATTCGACAAGTGCTCCATTAAAATTTGATTGCTCATAAGGTCATAGAGGCACTGGTGGGGATGGACCACACTGTTTGCAACTACCCATCAAGCACGGGTGGAAGCATGGTAGGGTGTATCAAAAAGTACAAAATTTGACGTTTGAATTGTTAGTACTATATGGGTACTATTGACCCTTGTGAAAGGATTTTTTATAAACACCCACCATCTAAATATAGAAGGACCTGCGACTTTTAAATGGCACTTTTTAAAACTCTTTTATGAGGAGCTTTATTAATTTGAAGTTACATTAACCTAAGTTCAAGCTTTTTTTAAAAACTTCCTTTAATGGTGGAGTTATGCCAGTCGAGCCATGTTCAAATGAGTTATTCTCCTACCATCCTACGTTTCCCTCCCCCTCTTTCTACAAGAGCAGGTGTGCAAATTGTAAGCACAATCACACCTGCTAATGCACCATATTAATCACCATCCTACGTTTCCCTCCCCCTCTTTCTGTAAGAGCAGGTGTGCAAATTGTAATCACATCTGCTAATGCACCATATTAATCATGTTATCATAAGTTAAGCCCTTAAGTCCTGCCAATGCACCATATTAATCACGTTATTATAAGGTAAGCCCTTGAGTCCTGCTAATGCACCATATTAATCACGTTTATACTGATGGCATTTTACTTTTTTTGTTGTGCAAGAGAATGGAGCACTATAATAATGGTGTTTACTATTTTTTTTGTGCAAGAGGATGGAGCACGATTCATTTGCACCATGCCAAGCTAACTCTGAGGAAGTGCTTCTTCTCAAGAAGCAGTTGGTAGTGCTACAACAGAACTAGAGATTTTTGACAAGGTGCAACAAGGATGCTCTGATAGGAAAAAGCGAGAGTTGGCTTTCTCCACGGTTCACCATTTCCAATAGGTTACAGGTACCCTAGATGACACCAATAAGGCGACAGTGCTACAAAAGTTTTTCTGCCAACCCCGCATGCAAGTAATTGTCGAGAAGACAACATTTCCTTCTCTTGATTTAGGAGCTATTTTAGTTTTAATCTCCATAACAAAAGATGAGAAAAGAGAGAGTTTTTCCCTATCTTTAGGAGAGAGAAAACTAGCATTGACCAACCCATTAACCAAAGCTAACACAGAAGAGCCAGATGGATGGGTAGGAAGGGACTTTCCCTCAATGAGAAGGACAAGGTTATTACAAAATTTTTGAAGGTTCAGAGCATACATATGAAGTTTAGAGAAATCAAGGTTTTCCACGTCTTGTAAGACATTTAAGAAAGCTTTAAGTTTCTCAAGGGCAATTGTTGACCCGGGGGAACACTCCCCTAAAGAGAAGCCAGCCACCAAGAGAGGGTCCCGCTACCTTTAGTTAACGGAATGCCATTGGAGGGAAAGCCACTACAAGAGTGGGGTGACTTGGCATCTGAAGCCCCTAGTGTATGCATCTTATTTAACAAGCTGATGTGTCATTGTTCAGGGTTGTTCGTTCCATGTGTATCTTATATTTGGTCAAGTGAATAAATGGGAGAATAGCTTTTGTTTATTGTTGTCACGTGAATCAACAAAGAGAGACTTTGAGAGAGAGAAAAAGAAGAATAACAGAGTGCAGGGATATAGAAGAGCCAACCAGAGAATCTTTATTCTTCAAGAATTACAATAGATATGAGCTCAATCAAAACCTCCCCACCACCCCCAAGCTTTCTAGATACATGTATTGTCTCACTCACACTCGTACTCGCATTCACACTCACACTCACATTCGTAATCCCAATCACAATCAGACCTCCCCAATTTATTGAATTGGGGCGTGTCAATCCGTTAGGTGCATGACATGCATGCTTTACGGTAAAGTGTAGTTCGATTGAATCAAACTCTAGCCAAAAAAATCGGGTTGGTGAAAAAGACTCCTGAAAGTACGCATCCTACAAAAATAGCCAAAAGACAACCAAGAATATCGCGGAACGAAAAGAATTACTCTTTTTTTTAAGTCCACAAATTAACGCGATTTTGCACGGCCTGTATCTCCAAAACTGTTCAGAATTTGACCGTCAATGTATCTCAGCTTGTGAGATAATGATTTGTTCATCTCATTGAGCTTTACGACCATTGTGAGACGCTCCAAAGTCAAATTCCTTTTACAGATTCATCAGAAAATGACCTGCAAGTCAGCAAATACTAGAAAAAGAGTGTAAAACATGCATTTCTCAATATTTCCAAAATCAAAGATCCTAAACGGACACTAAAACCAAAGAATCTTAATTTGCTCAAAGAGACAAAGTTTTACTAGGACCTTAGGTCTACATTTCATTCATACAACAGTTTTCGAAATTCTAACTTTAAGACACTCAAAAATGACACACAAGATTTGTCCTGAGGAGGATTTTGACACTGAATAAAACTAAGCTCGCTGAACCCAAAATTCATCTACATGCTTAAAACGTCCCAAAAATCACTTCAAAAAAATATTACTACTAAATTATATGCAAAAGACCTATTACATTCTCCCCTTCTTCAAAATTAACTCTGTCCTCAGAGTTGGAAAGAAGGGTACTCCGCTTGTAAAACATCTAAATCAACCCAAGACGCATCTTCGACGGGATACATATCCCACTTAACCAAAACGTCTATAATACTTCTACTTCTAAGTTGCTTAACTCTATGATCTAACACGATCTCAGGTTCTATATGCAAGGAACCATCATCTCGAAGATTATAGCTCTCCTGCAAAACATGATGAGGGTTAGGCACGTACTTTTTCAACAAACTCACATGGAAAATAGGATGAACTTTCACATGTACAGGCAATTCAAGTTTATAGACAAGTGAACCAACTTTTTTCAAAACTTTAAAAGGACCTGGAAATCTTGGAGAGACAAACGCCTATCCTTCCCAAGAATTAGATTAGTACATTTAGGAATTACTTTTAAGAAAACCATATCACCTAAATCAAAGGTCAACGGTCTTCTATGCTTATCATAATACACTTTCTGCTTCTTTTGTGCTTCCTTAATGTGTTGTCTAATCTTGGTGAGTTCTTGATCCATTCTGTCTCAAAGCATTTGCTTAGAGATTTCCACTTTATTTTTAGGGTCAGAAAAGGTTAGAGGAGTTGAACAGTTATAACCATACATCGCTTCAAAAGGTGCCATTTGAATCGATGAGTGCCATGAACTGTTATATGCAAACTCAACTAATGATAAATAATCCACCCCATTATTCTGACTCTCACTCACGTACATCCTAAGCATATCTTCCAAAACCCTATTTACCCATTCAGTTTCCCCATCAGTCTGTGGATGAAATGCAGTGCTCATTCTTAACTGTGTGCCTATAGCTTGAAATGTAGCTTTAGATGTGAATTTAGAATCCCGATCGGACACGATGCTTTTAGGTATACCATGCAATCGAAATATCTCTTTCACAAATAACTTTGCAACATGCAAGGCAGTATCAATTTTCTTCATAGGAAAGAAATGAGCCATCTTAGTTAACCTATCAACCACAACAAAAATTATATCATAACCCCCTCTAGTTGTAGGTAACTTAGTGATAAAATCCATAGATATGGATTCCCAATTTTTACATGGCACATCTAAAGGTTGCAATTCACCAGGCAAATGCTTTTGTTCAATCTTAACCCGTTGACACTGCAAGCATTCACGCACATAAAGCAAAACATCAGATCTCATATTTGGCCAAAAGAAAGAACTATTTACTTTGGCATAGGTTTTGTTAAACCTTGGGTGACTTGCAAAAGGAGTGTTATGACATTCCCACAATATTTGCTATTTTAAAGAAGAATTAGCATGTATACACAACGATCATGATTACAAATTTCCTTTATACAAGTGAAATTTTCCCTCATACATTTCTCCCACATATGCATTTAAATAGGAAATGATGTTAGAGTAGAAAGAATTATTTGCTATTTCAAGTCGGACTTGATCAATCAATTCACTTCGTACAACAGACAAAAGATTACACATGGGTCTATGACTTAAAGCATCAGCAGCTTTGTTCTCTTTACTTGCAAGATACTTAATGCCAAAATCATATTCACACAATAATTGAAGCCATCTTTTCTGCCTATTATTGAGTAAGGGTTGGGTGAAAATAAATTTGAAACTTTGATGATTAGTTCTTAGTTGAAATTTCACGCCAAGCAACAAATGTCTCCAATGTTTCAAAGCATGAACCACAACACCTAATTCCAAATCATGAACATGATAATTTAATTCATGCTTCCTTAAGTTTCGAGATTCATATGCAAACACTCTTCCCTCTTGATGTAAAACACAACCCAATTGCTCCCCACTTGCATCACAAGTTACCACAAAAGGCTTTCCCATTTCAGGAATTTCCAGTATGCAATTTTCGGTTACCCTTTGTTTTAATGTTTCAAATGCAATTTGACATGCCTTAGACCACACAAAACCTTTGTTTTTCTTAGTTAGCTCAGTTAGAGGACTCACAATTTTAGAATTTTCAATATGCAGTTTGCAGTTACCCTTTGTTTTAATGTTTCAAATGTAATTTGACATGCCTCAGACCACACAAAACCTTTGTTTTTCTTAGTTAGCTCGGTTAGAGGACTCACAATTTTAGAAAAATTCATAATATGCGCTCTCTCATACTGTGCTGATCCTATAAAGCTCCTCACATCTCTCACAGTCTTAGGTACTGGCCAATCTACAATTGCTTTTACCTTCTCAGGGTCTATATGAATTCCCTCTAATTCCCTCTTTAGATATAACCCTTCCCAAATACACAATTTGATCTCTTGCAAAGAAACACTTACTCATTTTTGCATACAAATGATGCTCACGCATAATTTCAAGAGTTTTCTTAAGATGTTCATCATGTTCCACTTCGTTCTTTGAGTACACAAAAATATCATCCAAAAAGACCAAAATGAAATCATTGAGAAAGGGATGAAAAATATTATTCATTAAGCACATGAATGTAGCAGGCGCATTTGTCAATCCAAAAGCCAATACAATAAACTCATAATGCCCATAACGTGTACGAAAAGCAATTGCAGGTATATCCTCTTCCTTGATTCTAATCTGGTGGTATCCAGATCGTAGATCAATCTTTGAAAAGACTTTCGCACCACTGAGTTGACTTGACAACTCATCGATGTGCGGAAGGGGATATTTGTTTTTAATTGTTTGCTTGTTCAGCCCCCGATAATCTATGCAAAGTCTGTACGTCCCATCCTTCTTCTTTTGGAATAGAACGGGACTACCCCAAGGAGACACGCTAGGTCTAATAAGCCCTTTCTTCAAACGGTCATCCAATTGAAGTTTTAGTTCTTTCAGCTCTTCTATGTGGAACCTATAAGGAGCCCGAGAATAAGGTTTTGTTCCGTGGTACAGGTCTATCCCATGATCCAATGATCTAGGAGGAGGCATACCTGGAAGGTCATCAGGAAAAACGTCCTTGAATTCATCAAGGAGTTTCTCCACATACGGTGGGTTTCCCCCCCCTTTCTATTCAGGTTTCAATTCATTAGCAAAAATCAAAAAAGTTTCACATCCTTGCCTAAGTCCCCTTATCAGTTTCATGGGACCGAAATGATTAGTGACTTAGAATCCCTTCCTTCCCCAAGAATAGTGTGACTATTCCCATCTGTGTGCTTAAAAGTGATTTTCTTTTCTTCACAATCAATAAGCACATGATTTTCAGTCAACCAATCCATGCCTATCATCACATCATGCACGCCCATATCAATCACATAAAAATTACCTGTGTGATTTTGACCGTTCAAAACAAAAGACAGATTTTCAATATGCCCTTTGGTAAAACTTTTATAACCGCTAGCTAATTCCACAGGTCTTTTAATTTCTTGATTCACTTTCAGATTCAGATTCTTTACCAATTTAGAAGACAGAATACAATGTGTGCTGCCAGAATCAATTAGAAAATTCAATTTTTAATTTTTAACTTTTCCCATGAATTTAATCACAGCTGCCTTCCGATGATGAACAGAAGTAGTAAAACATCGCAGAGGAGGGTCAAATAACTTACCTTTGTCTCATCAAAATCATCAATTGTCTCCACCTTAGCCATCTTGGCTTGCACAACCTTGTCAATTTCCTTGTTGGGACATTTATATGTACAATGCCCTTGTTCCTCGCATCGAAAACACAAACCGAGCCTTTGAGCTCTCTCAAGGAACTCAGGATCTTGCTGCCAACGAACTGGCTGCTACTTCTTCTGATTCCCGTTTCGATTACCGTTACCAGTTCTCGAGTTTAGCCCTCGTCGTTGTTGCTGCTGATTATTATCTTGTCGATTTGGGTTGGGCGGATTTGGCAGATTTTGAGGATTTGTTGTAGCAGGGTTCTGAGGACAGTGTCCCGTTTGAATCACCCTCGTCGATGCTCTTCTTTGATGAAACCTCTCCATCTTCTCATAGTTTTCGGCCTTAGCTACAGCATCTAGGAAATCAAGACAGACCGCACCTCTAACTTGGAACTTCAGTTCTTCACGCAGGCCTTCAATAAACTTCATCTTCAATGCGTCACCCGTCACCTCCTGTGCATACTTGTGAAGGCACAAAAATCGCTCTTTGTACTCGTAGGACAATGAGGTCGTGCTTATCTGCTTCATGCTGCTTGAAACCGTAAAACTCCATTTTGTGTTCCATATTGTAGTGAGGTGAACAGTACCTCTTCTCAGCTTTGGCTCGAAATTCTTGTGATGCAACTGTATTGGCTCGTGTCCTGGTCTGCATGTAGGACTTCAACTAGAGCTTGGCCACGCTTCATCGTTATCTCACAAGCCAGGTGTGCAAAACCGCCTTAATTTGTGGATTAAAAAAAAAAGAAGAAGTCTAATTCTTGTCGTTCACGATATTCTTGGTTGTCTTTTGGCTATTCTTGTAGGATGCATACTTTCGAGGAATCTTTTTCACCAATTCGATTTTTTTGGCTGGTGGAGTTTGATTTAACCAAACGGCACTTTACCCCATAAAGCATGCATGTCATGCACCTAACAGATTGACACGCCCCAATTCAATAAATTGGGGAGGTCTGCTTGTGATCGGGATTGCGAATGTGAGTGCAAATGCAAATGCGAGTGCGAGTGTGAGTGAGACAATACATGTATCTAGAAAGCTCGGGGGTGGTCGAGAGGTTTTGATCAAGCTCATATCTATTGTAATTCTTGAAGAATAAAGATTCTCTGTTTGGCTCTGCTATATCCATGCACTCTGTTATTCTTCTTTTTCTCTCTCAAAGTCTCTCTTTGTTGATTCGCGTGACAAGTGGTATCAGAGCAGCTTTTGATCCAATGGAGATGGAAGCTTATGAGCAACGAGACTGAAGGAACAAGACAAACTCATTAAACGACTTGTGCAAGACCTTAACAGAGAAAGAGCAGGCAGAGGAGTGAATGAAGACGCAGGTATTTTGATTGATTTAAATGAGGAAAGTGATTCGTTGCCGCCTCCACAACAACCGAATGGGGCGAATAAGAAGGCTGACCAGCGAAGACGAAAGAGGAAGAGAGACGACTATGAAGACAAAAGAGGAAGAGAGACGACTATGAAGACGAAGATGCAGGTGAGGCTGCATTGCTATAGGTTTTTAAGAAAGCAAAATTAAATGAGTTTGATGGCATAAAGAAGACATGCAAAAATCTTGAGGCCTGGATCGAGGAATTGGAGGATTTCTTTGCATTGTGGGAATTCTCGGAAAAGGCCAAGGCGAAGATTGCTAGCTTGAACAAGGGGAAACTGTCCAAAACGCTTTTGTTCAACCTTGACCTGTTGACACTACAAGCATTCACGCGCATAAAGCAAAACATCAGATCTCATATTTGGCCAAAAGAAAGAACTCTTTACTTTGGCATAGGTTTTGTTAAACCCTGGGTGACCTGCAAAAGGAGTGTTATGACATTTCCACACGGTATACATAAACGATACATAAACGATCATGATAATATAACTTTCCTTTATACAAGTGAAATTTTCCCTCATACATTTCTCCCACATGTGCATTTAAATAGGAAACGATGTTAGAGTAGAAAGAATTATTTGCTACTTCAAGTCGGACTTGATTAATCAATTCACTTCATACAACAGACAAAAGATTACACATGGGTCTACGACTTAAAGCATCAGCAACTTTGTTCTCTTTACCTGCAAGATACTTAATGCTAAAATCATATTCACACAATAATTGAAGCCATCTTTTCTGCCTATTATTGAGCAAGGGTTGAGTGAAAATATATTTCAAACTTTGATGATCAGTTCTTAGTTGAAATTTCACGCACGAAAATCCCAACTAGCCCACATTGAAAATTTAAGAATTCGGTGCACACGTACACACGTTTGGTATCGGATGGGGATAATGATTGGCACGGGCCTCCATGGTGATGGTACCAACATGCGTACCAAGTTTCACCCCCTTTCGATGTCGAACATGTGTACGCGTGCGTTCAGAATGCAACTTCTATATAACGAAAATCCCAACTAGCCCAACAAATACATCAGGGTAAGGCCCCGTCTCATCAATTCGACGTCTAATGGGGATGAAACTTGGCAAGTAGGGGTAGGGGACCTAGGAAGATATGCTTACAAAGTCTCATTGCCATCGGACATCGAATGGTCAAGATGGGACGTTATCCTAGCGTATTTTTACCATGTGTCGACATGGAAAAATACATCAGGGTAAGGTTCCGTCTCATCGATTTGGTGTCTGATGGGGATAAAACTTGGCAAGTAGGGACAAGGGAACTAGCAAGATATGCTTGAAAAGTTTCATTGCCATCGGATATCGAATGGTTGGGAGGGGTATTACCCTAGTGTATTTTTACCACGTGTCGACATGGAAAATACATTAGGGTAAGGCCCCGTCTCATCAATTCTATGTCTGATGGGGATGAAACTTGGAAAATAGGGGACTCTAACAAGACATGCTTGCAAAGTTTCATTGCCATCGGGACGGGGCATTACCCTAGCGTATTTTTACTATGTGTCGACATGGAAAAATACATCAGGGTAAGGTCCGTAAAATCAATTCGGTGTCTGATGGTGGGGATAAAACTTGGCAAGTAGAGGCAAGGAACCTAGAAAGACATGCTTGCAAAGTTTCATTGCCATCGGACACCGAATGGTTGGGACGGGGCATTACCCTAGTGTATTTCTACCATGTGTCAACATGGAAAAATACGTTAGGGTAAGGCCTCGTCTCATCAATTCAGTATTTGATGGGGATAAGACATAGCAAGTAGGGGCAAAGAGACCTATCAAGATATTCTTGCAAAGTTTCATTACCATCGGACACCGAATGGTCGGGACGGGGTGTTACCCTAGCGTATTTTTACCACGTGTCGACATGGAAAAATACATCAGGGTAAGGCCCTGTCTCATCAATTCAGTGTTTGATAGGGATGAAACTTGGCAAGTAGGGGCAGGGACCTAGCAATACATTATTGCAAAGTTTTATTACCATCAGACACCGAATGGTCGTGATGACGGGCATTACTCTAACATATTTTTACCACGTGTTGACATGAAAAAATACATCAGGGTAAGGTCCCATCTCATCAATTTGGTGTTTGATAGGGATGAAACTTGGAAATTGGGGGTAGGAGACCTAGCACGATATGCTTGCAAAGTTTCATTGCCATCGAACATCGAATGGTCGGGACGGGGCTCTACCCTACCATATTTTTACCACGTGTCGACATGAAAAAATACATCAAGGTAAGGCCCCGTCTCATCAATTTGGTGTCTGACAGGGACGAAACTTGCCAAGAAGAGGTAGGGGACCTAGCAAGATATTCTTGCAAAGTTTCATTCGCATCGGACACCGAATGTTGGGACAGGGCGTTACCCTAGTGTATTCTTACCACGTGTCGACATGGAAAAATACATCAGGTAAGGCCCCGTCTCATCAATTCGGTCTCCAATGGAGATGAAAATTAGCAAGTAGGGGCAAGGGAACTAGAAATATATTCTTGCAAAGTTTCATTGCCATCGGACACTGAATGGTCGAGACGGGGGCTTACCCTGGCATATTTTTAACATGCTTCCTTAGGGAAAAATACGTCAGGGTAAGGTCCCATCTTGATTGTTCGGTGTCCGATGGCAATGAAACTTGGCAAGTAGTAGCAAGGAACCTAGGAAGATTATATTGTAAAGTTTTATGGCCATCCGTCGACAGATCGCGTATGCCCAAATCGCCAATTTTTTACTACACAAATATGTAGGTCCCCTACATAGAAATTGGCGATTTGGGCGTACTCGATTATACGTTCGGTGTCGAATAGGGACGAAACTTTGCACATGGATCTATCCCATTATCATAGAGGCCCATACAAAGTTTCATGGCCATCCAACACAAAATGTGAGATCGTGTGCACCCAAATCGTCGTTTTTTACTACAAATATGTAGAACTGCTACATAGAAATTGGCAATTTGGGCGCACACAATTATACATTTGATGTCGGATGGGGATGAAACTTTGTACATGGATCCATCCCACCATCACAGAGGTCCATGCAAAGTTTCATGGCTATCCAACACGAAATGTGAGATCGCATGCACCCAAATCGCCGTTTTACGATACAAATATGTAGGTTCCCTAAATAGAAATTGGTAATTTGGTGCATGCGATTCTACGTTCGGTGTTGGATGATGGGGATGAGACTTTGCACATGGGTCCATCCCATCATCATGGAGACGCATGCAAATTTTCATGGCATTTCGACACGAAATGTGAGATCGCGTGCGCCCAAATCACCGTTGTTTACTATACAATATGTAGGTTCCCTACGTAGAAATTGGCGATTTGGGCGCACACGATCATACGTTTGGTATCGGATGGTGATGAAATTTTACACGTGAGTTCATCCCATTACCATGGAGGCTCGTGCAAAGTTTCATCACCATCTAACACCGAATGTGAGATCGCCAGCATCCCAATTGCTATTTTTTTCTACACAAACATGTGTGTTGCCTACATTAAAAATGGGGATTTCGGCTCACCCAATCTCATGTTCGATGTCAGATGGGAATGAAACTTTGCACATGGATCCATCCCATCATCACAGAGGCCCATGCAAAGTTTCATGTCCATCCAACACGAAATGTGATATCGCGTGCACCCAAATCGCCATTTTTTACTATACAAATATGTAGGTTCCCTACTTAGAAATTGGCGATTTGGGCGCACACGATCATACGTTTGATGTTGGATGGTGATGAAACTTTACAGGCGGATTCATCCCATCACCACGGAGGCCCGTGCAAAGTTTCATCACCATCCGACACCGAATGTGAGATCGCCAGCGTTTCAATGGGCTTTCTACACAAACATGTGTGTTTCCTACGTTAAAAATGGGAATTTTGGCGCACCTGATCTCATGTTCGGTGTTGGATGGTGATGAAACTTTTCACGTGTATTCATCCCATCACCATGGAGGCCCATGCAAAATTTCATCACCATCCGACACGTTGGGCATAATAAAATGAGAGCGATTGGATGCACCTCCATATACGTTCGGGGATGAAACTTTGCACGGGGGTCCAACACATCACAATGGAGGCCCCTGCAAAGTATCATCACCATCCGACAATGAATACAAGATTCGATAACCCCAAACCATAAGCATAAGCATAAGCATAAAAACACCATCTTACGAAAGCTTCAAATTGATAATGACAAAAATCATATAATGAAGAAACAACACCATAACATCCATTTGCATGAAGAAACAAAAGCAAAGTGCCCATGTAGAATACCATACAACCAAGTGAGTTTTTTATTGGTTGTTGACAAAATTCATTAGATAAATCTAGAGGGTTATAGAGTTTTTGATTGGTTGAAAGAATTAATTAGATAAATCTGATCTTAGTTTTTTTTCCCAAAAAAAAATCTATTTTTTGACTTCTTGGCCAAAAAAAAACGTGATAAAAATACATATATATTGAAATGAAAAAATAACTGGGAAAAAAACGTAATTAAAAAAAAACTTTAAGAATATATAACTGTTTATGTTAGCAAAAAATTAAAAAATAAAATTCATTAAAAAAAATAAAAAAAAAATAAAAAATAATATATTTTTATTTTCTACAAATTTTTAATCAAAGAAATTGATGATGTGGAGGGTAGTGATGTGGCAAATTGTATGATGTGGTTGGCATCTTGGGTGATGTGACATTGGCACCTCAGCAAATGATATGTGATGTGGTAACCTAAAGATGACATGGTTTTACCACCTCAAATAGTGACATGGCAATACATAATGCCATGTAGGACGACACAATGTTGAGTTGGTAGTGCCACCTCAAATAGTGACATGGCAGCACACACTGCCACACATAGGACACAATGTTGAGTTGGCAATGTCATCTCAAATAGTGACTTGGCAACACACACTGCCACATAGGACACAATGTTGAGATGGCATGATGACAAGGCATGCTGACTAGGATATTTGTTGATGTGGAATTGCTGACTTGGACATTGGATGACCTAACCCGGGCAAAGGGGTGAAAAGACTAAAATTAGCAAATCATGGCTTTTCGATAGCCAAATTTTTTTTCACATGCTTGAAATGACAAGATCTTTGATCCATGACAAAATGGTAATGAAATGAAGAAGGTACAAATTTCTAGAACTTTTATTTTAAACTTTTGAGTCTGCGTTAATTTTCAACTCGAGCTACAGAACAAACCACAATGCCAAAAAGAGAATGGATTACATGGTCACACAGTACATGTAATAAGGTTCACTTTCATAATTAGAACCAACTTAGAAATGTTTAGATCTTGAGATATGGTGCACACAAACTAGGTAGTTCATTTTGAGATAAAAATTCATGAAAATTAAATATAAAAAATATTTAAATAACTCAAAAAAATTCTAATAAATCAAGTTAAGCTCTATACAATGTACTCATTTTATGTACAAATTTTGAGAGCCATTAGAATCTTTAATATGAAGTTATGAGCTTGTCTAGGCAAATATAACAATACAGTAAAAGTGCATAACCTGCGTACCTGACATTATGGCATGCACTACTAGAAGGTGAAAAACACATTGTTTCTCAAAGAAAATCATGCCATTTGGTTATCTACTCTGTTGGTAATGTGACCAAATTACCTTGACACATTTATCTAATTTAAATCGTTCAAAATTGGGTCTACAAGTTGCAAAACACCTATTTTCAGGCTTTTGTCCGCCAGGCGCCCAACTACTCAAAGTGGGTCACCTCTATCATGCTACCACCCACGCGTTCCCACATTTGGTATCGAATGGTGATGAAACTCTACACGCAGGTCCATTCCATCCCCATGGACACCCTTGCAAAGTTTCATTCCCATCCAACACCAAATAGTGTCATTGCCAGCGGTCCTATCCCCATTTTTTCAAACCAAAACATGAGCGTTCCCTACATGAAAAATGGGGATTTTGGGTGCACGCGTTCCCACATTCGGTGTCAGATGGTGACGAAACTTTTCATGGACATCCATCCCATTCCCATGGACACTCGTGCAAAGTTTCATCCCCATCCAATACCAAATGTGTCATCGCCAGTGCCCCTATCCCCCATTTTTTCAAACCAAAACATGCGTTTTCCCTACATGAAATATGGGGATTTGGGTGTGTTCCCACATTCGGTGTCGGATGGCAATGAAATTAAGCATGTGGGTCCATCCCATCCCCATGGACACCTGTGCAAACTTTCATCCCCATCCAACACCAAATGTACCATCGTAGCGCCCATATCCCCACTTTTTCCAACCAAAACATGTGCGTTTCCTACCTAAAAAATGGGCATTTGGATGCACATGTTCCCATATTCAGTGCTCGATGATGATGAAACTTTTCATGCGGGTCCATCCCATCCCCATGGACACTCGTGCAAAGTTTCATCCCCATCCGACACTAAATATGCCAGCGCCAGTGCCCCTATCCCCATTTTTGCCAACCAAAACATGTGCATTCCCTACGACGTGAAAAATGGGGATTCGCCATATCCCAACACAAAGAGACCTTACGTATATATGATGAAGCAAGGATCAATTCCTAGGGTGTGATAAAGAGAATCTCATATTAAAGTGCAAAAGAACAAAGAGAGGCCAAGGAGAGATCTAGAGCATAAGAATCTATGTATGCTAGGAACCCACGACTTGTAGCCACAAAACTATTTGAGGATCTATGGGGAAAAGGATCATCTCTTCACATGAGGAGGACATACAATAGATATGGGTGGTATAAGAGGTTACTTAGCCACATTCTACATAGATTGGCCTAGAACTCTTGAATGATCATTTTCAAAAATATAGTTATCTCATATATGGAAAACCAAAATAGGGGCTAAAGGGATGAAGGGAGAAAAGATGAACAAGTGTCTGCAAATAATTATTGCCACAAAGTAGGCTTAATGGACATGCAATTCTACCTTGATTACCTTGAATGTTGATGAAGGAATAACAAAGGCATGTAAGCAAGCTCATCTTGGAGTTCTATTATTTGGGATGCATGCATTGTTGCAAAGAAGAATTTATGATCAATAATACATTAAGTGGCTTGAAATCTTGCAATTGGCACAAGCTTTTATACTTTGTGATGCAAATTTCCAAAAATGCTCCCAATTTCAAAAAATACTTGCCTCAGAAAAGACAAGAGAGCCACAATTTTCAAGATTGTTGTAGTGGTGCGATAGTTATCAAACAAGGAAACAAGAAAAGGTAAGTTGTATGAAGTAATCATCATTTCTAAGACCCCCATCTAATAAAAATCTTAACCATTTAAATACAGCTACTTTTTTATGTTGTTGAGATGAAGTTGTTGGTTTATCCATGGGTGATGGATATTGTTCCTCCATAGATTTTCTAAGAGATTCATCAATTAACTATTTAGAAATGGGATGGCTTGTAAATGTCACATATGCAATGGCTATAGTTACCAAAAGATAGTGTTGGACTCATTGGGGCAGGCCTCAAGGACCAAGCATTGAGAGATTGATGGATGTGTCCTTGCATGATAGAATCAATAAAAAATTTATCTTAAACTCATGTGAAATAGAAAAATGGATTAAGAAAAGGTACAGTATAGTCAAGATTTAAAGGACCCAAGCTTCCTTATAGTGTAGGAAGAGTTGGACAAGTCAAGGGTTGAGAGACGGTGCTATGATAAAATGATCTTGCACACACTCCAAAATTTTGTTCTTTGATGCATTGAGCTCTAAAGGGTACTTTCATCCATTGATTTAGCTACTCAACGTTAAAAGACTTGGATCTCCAAGGAGAGTCAAAAGAAGGGTAGTTGAGCCAGAACTAGAGCTCCCACAACCCAACTAGTTGAACCACCTTCTACTCCTAGACAAGGCCCCATTAATTGACAAAGATGCAAATATTTTTTAAAAGAAATAAACATTTTTGGGTGATGGATCTAACTTACGAATAGATAGTACTATGACAATGTACGGTGCCATTTTAAGAAACTAACACTAAGATATCTCTTGCTTTCTATATCTCTCTCCCTCTCTCTTTATTTCTATCTCTCTCTATCAACTTACATAGCCTTAATTTTTTATGCAACTTATAAGGCTTCCAAAATAATAGAACAAGGTGAGAACTAATTCTCACGATGGCCTGCCAATAAAATTATTTTTTATTTTATGAGTAAAAGGTCATTCAATTTTATTTTTTAAAAGGTATTATTTTTTAAGCTCTTAATAGCCAAAATCCAAATTGATTGACAAGGCTCCCTCCCTCTCTCTCTCTCTCTCTCTCTCTCTCTCTCTCTCTCTCTCTCTCTCTCTCTCCCCCCTACAAATTATATATATATAAATGGGCATTTTATAGTTTTCTTTTATTTCTATCTAATCTTAAGAGAATAATTCTTTTTCCCTTGAAACTTTAAAATTGATTAAAAGCCATTTTTTTCTAGTAAATATTGAATAGTCTCTCTCTCTCTCTCTCTCTCTCTCTCTCTCTCTCTCTCTCTCTCGCTCACTCTCTAAATTTTCTATGTATCTGTATAGAAATAAAGAAGATCTATTTTGGCCAGGGGTGGATTAAATCTTGGCATCCGGCTTTAAATGTTTTGGCCATGTGTTAATTAGATTAGGCATCCTATGCCCACCCTTTTTGGGACCTCTTCTATCTCTTCACACACCCCTACAAGTGCCCACCCCATGCACCATGGCCGTTTCCCCACCTAACATAGAAGACCGCAGAGAGAGAGAGAGAGAGAGAGAGAGAGAGAGAGAGAGAGAGAGAGAGAGAGAGAGAGAGAGAGAGAGAGAGAGAGAGAGAGAGAGAGAGAGAGAGAGAGAGAGAGAGAGGGCGTTGGAGGTCGATGCCCAAATAGAGAGAGAACTACTCGCCTTCACTTAAATAAAAGACTTAACCTTCAAAAACACAAACACGAAGAGAAAAAGTTGAGAGAAGGGAGCTAGAACGCTCCTACACAGAGAGATTCTCGAGCCCCAAAAACTGTGGCACAATTCAACTTTGAAGATGCATGCGATACTTCTTTCTGCCCACGCGTCAAGTAGGTGTATGCTTCTTTCAACCCACGTGCCAGTCTTCACATTTTCTTCTCACACACGGGCCAGTCTTCACATTTCCTTCTCACGCTTTTTCCCTTGCGACTCGATCTTTTCTCTCTCCCAAAAAGCGATCAAAAGTGGTCAAAATCTTGCTTTTGGATGCAAAAAGCTTGCTTTTTAGCCTCTATATATATGGAAACTTCCTCTTCTCCATACTAGGAGACCACTTTCTACTCTATCGCTTTTGACTTTGGTCAAACCTAGTCAAATCTGGTCAAACAATGAATTCTGTTGCTTTTTCTTCTTCTTCTTCTCCTCTTAATGCGAAAACTTAAGGTTTTGATCCGTGAAGAAGGTTTCTCTCTCTTGGATCGAGATTTCTTGTAGAAAACCCCTTTCTCAAGAGGGGATTTTCATGGATCTCCTGTAGTCTTTGTGTGAGATAGCAAACAAGTCGAAAGTCTTTATCCTTCACCGCCTCGCTTCAAAGATCCCGCGATCTCTTCAATCTCTACTTTTATTCTTGCGTTCCTGTCATGATCTGTACCTGGATTCCCAAGCTCTACTCTGATATGAATGTAACTCGCCTTCACTTAAATAAAAGACTTAACCTTCAAAAACACAAACACGAAGAGAAAAAGTTGAGAGAAGGGAGCTAGAATGCTCCTACACAGAGAGATTCTTGGCATTTCTTTACTTTCCACAAGCTCGAGTACAATCACAGCCACGTGACCTTGCACCGGCTTGGCCTTTGATCTCCACAATCAATTGGTCTTCACGACCCTCGATCTCCATGACCACTTGATCTCCGCGATCACTAGAGATGCCTGATTACATGACTGGGGGCTTCTTCCCTTTATAAGGCCACCCTTGTGCTTTTTTAAAAGAGGTCCGCTTTGTTACATAATAATAGGACTTCAAAATAAAGCTCTAAGCTTTATTTTGTTTTTTTATTTTAACTCTCTCTCTCTCTCTTACTTTCTTTCTCTCTCTAACTTCAAAGAATAACTTTTTAATAAATCGTGAGATTCAACTTTGAAGATGCGTGCGATACTTCTATCTGCCCACACGTCAAGTACCCACGCGTTAGTCTTCACATTTCCTTCACACTTTTCCCCTTGCAACTTTGTCCACATGCTTTTGCTTTCAACACCATGTTGCCCTCGCATGCTCTCAACAGATCGTGCACTGCTTGGTGACATATATGCACTCAGAAAAGATTGCCATGAAAAAAGAGGAATCGAACTCAAGACCCTACTCTGCAGAGGAATCGAACTCAGAAAAGATTGCCATGAAAAAAGAGGAATTGAACTCAAGACCCTACTCTGCAGAGTGGGAGGTTGTCATAACATACGAAGGCATTGAGAAAATGAGGGTGCCAAGATAGAGAAAAGAGAACAAGATTGAGTTGGAGAGGGAGAGGGAGAGGAAGAGAGGTCACACCCGACTACTCACATCATGAAATCAACGCTCTCCTACCTTATTTACCTTGATACAACTACTTCTCCTAAGCCACCAGTCCTTTGTGCTCCTCTGCATCACATCCCAACCACACAGCTCTCCGCCCTTCCGGACTTACCTTGATACGACGAAAACTCCTCTCCCAAGCCACCATCGTCTTTCTGCTCCTTTGTACTCTGCATCACACCGCAAAGATACACACGCAAGCTCCTCTTTCTAGATCCGTCTCCTTCCCCTTCTACTATAAGCAACTCACCTTGATACAACTACCACTATTCTCCTAAGCCATCGCCTTTGTGCTCCTCTGCATTGCACCTTGATATGCATACCACTCTTCTCCTAAACCACTCTTCTCCTAAACCACTCTTCTCCTAAACCACCATCGCCTTCGTGCTCCTCTGTATCAGACCCCAATGACACATACACAAGCTCCTCTTTCCAGATCCATCTCCTTCCCCTTCTCATACACACACACTCTAAGCCACTCATATACACACATGCAAAGACAATGCACCCTCTCTCCCCACCCCCACTTTCTCTACCCAAAATACACTCCCATGTCAGATAACTTCATGCAAACAAGGAAAAGAAAATGGGTTGCTCGAGAAGAAAGCCAAAGTAAGAATAAAAACATAAGATTGGTTGTACAAGAGCATAGGAAAAAGTTGTATATGCATAACCTCAATAGTGAGGTGGAAACCTCACAAAGGATGCTATTTAATCTCTCTAGAATCAGTCTAATCTCATCAATTGTACTTTTGAAATCTACTCGTCAAGATCTTCCCCACATATATATTCCATACTATTGTTCTCTCTCTATTTTTGAGGTTTGTTTTACCAAAAAATTACCAATGATGGATATATATAACTTCTCATATGACCAACAGCAGTAAAAGCAACTTAAAAGAAACTGATATGATATGATGATAAGACTTCTACATGTGTGAATGTGCACACCACACCAACCTATTAGAGCGCCCTGCTATAACCGAACTCCCCCCCCAAAACAAGAAAACAAAATTCTTTACCATAGGCGCTAACTTCCATTGAGTAAACAGCTCTACTTCAACAACCAAAACCTTCATCCGCAGAGACAAGCACGAAAACCTTCATCTTGCTCTTCTCTGCAGAGACGAGCTCCCAAAATTCCTAGACACAAATGCTTACTTCCCAAAATATTAACTCCAAAATTACTAGCCACCCACTAAGTTCAATTGTACAATGCCATTATGTTGAACGAGCAAAATTGATTACTCTTTAACAACAAAACCAAAACACTGTGTTGCTTACTCAATAATAGCCGACTCTTAAGCTAAGCTCTACAACAACGATAGTAGCATGATACATAATTTTACTTCCATTTCACTCCGTAAGAGTAGAAGGTGCTGCACCAAATCCTCCTCCTCCACGTCCAAAACCTGGTCGTCCACCATGACCACCCTGGAAAACACAAAAAGCACATGTGGAATGAGTGCACTTCTTTGCACAAAAAACATTGCGAAACAAAAACAAAATGTCGTAGCAACCACCCTTACACAACGCAGAGAGACGATCAACCAAAAGTGAGAAAGAAATGAATGCAGTCACACACACACCCACGCGCGGTAAGACGATTATGAAGGAAAGAATGCCAAACAAGGAATCAACAACTGAACCAAAACAAGGCATGTGCAATACTTATACCCTGAATGAAGGTTGGAACCCCTCGCGGGTGCTCCCCCCTTGTCACCAAATCCACCTGGACCGTGTGGAGGGCCACCGCGATACCCATCCCGATCTCCATACCTTGGCCTGACACCACCTTCACAGGGAGGCCCTCTGCCCAAAACACAAGAGTTCAAGATGTGCTGGAGAGAGAGAGAGAGAGAGAGAGAGAGAGAGAGAGAGAGAGAGAGAGAGAGAGAGAGAGAGAGAGAGAGAGAGAGAGAGAGAGAGAGAGAGAGAGAGAGAGTAACATCAAAACCCAAAGATTGGTGAAAGAAAATTAGCACAATGATATATACAAGCGAATAAAACAAGTAAAAACCCAGTAACACACCTTGGTCGGTCACCCGGAGGTCCACCCATAGGCCTGCCTGGGGGCCTGGCAGACTTCTTCAGAGTAGCAAGAATGATTTCTAAAGGCATGTTGAGGTAGGTTCGAAGGTACTCAATGCCATCATTAGTCAAGTACCAGTAATAGTGCATCCACGCAAAATTCTCTTTCACATACTCCTTGGACTTGAAGCCCTGCATAAGCTTTATAACTTGCAAGTTCGGAACATCAATGTTAGGATGCTTGGGCAGATTGAAGTCCTTCTTCGCATAGAGTACCCCCCTCTAGACACACATACGATTAGAAAGTTGGGTACATCACAAAACCAAATGTATTCTTGAAAAGACCAAAAACTCAATATGACAAGAGACACTGGTCCATTATCAATAGCCGATATTTGTACCTTTGAAAAGGTACTTGTAGACTTCCACCTGATTTTTCTTGGAGATCAACTGTCGTGCGTAAGTCTACCATGTTCATACAACTTGAAAGCAACTCGAGCTCCAGTTCATCACATACCTCAACATTTTGATTCATCAAATTGTCTACGTAGCCCAAAAAAACCAAGACTGTACAAGTTATCCGGCATGAGAAAATGCCCAAAACTTCTTATGTAATATGAATGACAGGCTCTAAATCTAACCGAACATAATTCACCACTCAGACACAAGACAAAACGGCAAACCTAAAAAGGAAATGACACATGCTTCTATATTTACAAGACTAATTGCTTCATACAAGAAAACTACAATATAAAATATAAGATCATCCATGACATGGACAAGGTACTTCCATCATCACTTCCCGAGATCAGGAGCAAATTAAGTCAAGAAATAGGACACACAAGATGTACTTTGCATGTCCCCTTCGACACAAGCCATCCCTATACATAACTATTACACATGATACGATCGGGTTGTAGAGTGGCAAAGGTTGGCCTTGTGCTAGTCTGTGTTGTCCTGCCTTACAATAGTTAAGAGCATGTCTATTTGCAGCTTGCAGGTGCCTGCCAACGTATCAAATAGAGTAGTAAAAGGCTCTTACAAAAGTGGTCTCCCACATTCTGGTAAACCTCAACAATTAAGTGGTAGATAGGTTATTATTCTTGCAAGGTTGTCAAGCAAGTAGTTTGCTTTTGTTTAAGATGTAGCTTTTTTATTCTTGAACAGCTCCACACATAGTGACAATCACAACATGAACCCCTAGCCATGCTGGGCAAGCACGTCCTGATCAAAGTTATTTGACTATCCAAAATGGTGGTATTCAGGAACAAAGCCATAGACAACTAATCGCATTGATGTAACAGCCTGTCTCTAACAGCTAAAAACACTCTAAACATTGGTCCACCTCTAGAGGATGCATGCACAACACGATGTCAATCTTTGAAAACAATATGGATAAGAATGCCATGTGAGTATAGTTTGTATTATATTTCACACAGAGTTACTGATTACTTATGTTCTTTCCAAAATCGAAAGGTTAACTTCCATAGGCCTATCACACATACGAGCCGCCATCACAACCGTGTTATTATCATTCTGATGTGCCACAAGCTGTGGTGGCCATGGAAGGCCTGTATGCACTCAAACCCATCACACAAGCGATCATGTACTATGACCATGTTAGTTGGACATCATACATTGATAAGCCACATGCGCTTCAGTATGCACTCAAACCCATCACATAAGCGATCATGTACTATGAGCATGTTAGTTGGACATCATACACGGATAAGCTGCATGCACTCCGGTAGACAACATTCCTCAAGAGTATGCTTTGAGCTTGTCACAGTGGAAAACACATGTGAAAGCATAATCTATCATTTCATGCTCTGAGCCTCAGACAAGCTCATCACCAAAAGACCCCATATCTGAAAGCTTGAAGCTCCAATACTACAAAATGGTTTTTAGAAACCTCCAAACACTCGTAGGTGTAATTGTTTTGCCCAGTTCAACCATTAAAGTTGAATTTCACTCCTACGACATTGTTTTGTTGGCCTTTCAGATTTAACATTGTGTAGTCACACGAATGGGATTGTCGCAAGGAATCTAACAAACATGTGTACACGCACACACAATAGCTATTATTATATTGAAAAGGTAAAACACTTGTCATACACCATTTTAGTGTGAATGTTAATATCATCACATGTGGGTAGCAAAAACCCTAGACTAGGGCTACAAATCATGAAAACAAGTCCAAAACCTCAACAAATTACTCTCTCTCTCTCTCACACACACACACACACACACACACACACACACACACACACACACACACACACACACACACACACACACACACACACACACACACACACACACACACACACACACACACACACACACAAATCCTTCTTACGCACACAAAAGCACAAACACAATTGACCCAGTTGCTCCCTCTTACACACACCTGAAATGCAAGAGAGCTACAGCGAAAGAAAACATACCATGGTGGCGAGGTGGAGATGGCACCTGCAATGCCTCCTCCTCGCTCTGCTACAACCAATCCTCTTACTTCATTTAGGTTTACAGCCTAAGTATACATGTACGTATTTACTAAACACTTATGTATTATGTATGTTATAACAAAATGTGTATGTGTCAATATAAAAATAAACACTCATGTATGTATGCTATAACAAAATGTGTATGTGTCAATATAAAAATAAATATATGTGTGTTTGTGTGTGTGTGTGTGTGTGTGCGTGTGTGCATGTGTGTGTGCGTGTGTGCATGTGTGTGCACACGCACGTATGTGTGTATTTACTAAACACTCGTGTATGTCTATATACATGCATGTCAATGCTAAAACACATGAAGTACACACAAATTGTATGTATCAATGTCAATGTGTGTGTGTGTGTGTGTGTGTGTGTGCACCTTCATAAGGTTTTAAAAAAATTCAGCTTACTAATTAGAAGATGAGAGAGAGAACATAGCAACTAACGAAGAGAGGGGAACTCAAACAAAAAATATCAAAAGAAGAAACACTAAAGCATTTAACTAAAATTATTATGAAAAAACAAAGAATTTTACATTATCTTAATTCCTAAATTAAATGCCAAACTACAAATTAAAGCACTCCAAAAACAAAGCATTGAATGATGAATTATAAGCCTGCATTTTCAAAACCCAACATAGTACAGCCTTAACTTCACTACTTGTCCAAACATGAAGTAATACCTTATCGTGCATAGCCTAGACAAAACATGAAGTAATACCAGCCTAGACAAAAGCTACAACATACTTGCCTCATCAGTGCCCCCAAGAGTAGGTGCAAGTTTCTGGAAAGCAGTAACTACCCTCATGAAATTAGAAAGGGGGACCAAAAGTACACTCAAATGTCGAAGACTTTCTTAGGGAGTAGGGAGCAAAGAGCACAGGAAACCAAGGGGCAGTAACCTAAGAGAAAGGATGTTGGTAAGCAGATGCATAAAGATAAGGGGAAGGGAAAGGAGTAAACCATAGCAGACAAAAATTATGCCTCTATTAATGTTAGCAATGGCAAGAGCCTTAATGGTGGGACCGCTCCCACAAAACAAAAAATTCAAAAAGCACCGTTGAAGGCCAATAGGAAATCAAATATCAAGAGGGAAGCAAGAAGCAGAGGTAAACAATTCAGTGCATTGCTCAATGCTGGTTTGCTAGAAAGTGCGGGACTTGATGTGGCTAAGGTAGACTATGCGCAGGTTGAATGTGGATAGAGTGGTTGGAAAATCTGTTGAGACAATCGGGAATTAGAGATTTGTTTTCACCTTATTAGCTGGCAAGAGTAAATTAGAAGTGATTTGTAAGATTGGAACGGCTATAGTACGCTGTGTTTTACCCTCAAGTGATGTATCTTTTTACTAATACCAATAAAACATCTTTTTGCATTTTTTTATAAAAGTTTATGGAAACCTAGTCCCAAATTGGAACTTTCTTTATGTGACCAACAAATTGAGTTTCTATTACACTCCAAAGGTGAAGGGCAAACTCGGTCATGATAAAGGCTAGCACTTTAAAAAACAATGTAGAATAGCTCTAAGATTGAACAACAAGAAAATTACAATTAAGTAAGGCATTCAACTAAAAGATAATTCGGCTTCAGTGAGCTCCCCTCTTTTACTACTTATCACTTTAAACATTCAAAGAGAAGAGATGCCAAAATCTTGGGCCTTCGACGCTAGCATGTAGCTTGCTTTTGTAGAAAGTTTCATGGAGAAAGTTTCAAGTGCACTTCACTAAAGTTCTCAAGGATAACAAAAACTATTATTGAAGGAAGGGGCTATATCACAAAGATCTAGTAGCTCGTCATGTGAGTCAAAATGAGCATCACTAGGAGAGGTGCAACTAGGCGCTCAAAGGTAGTGACATTTTTAGCCTATGTGGATGTAGTTCCAAGCACCTACAATGGTATGGCCTGCTCACCAATATATTATCAGATGGAGATAAGAGGTTTGATAATTGAAAAAAACAAGAGGGAAATCTTCAAACATTGAATACTTTTTTAGTATGAGTATGACAAAACATTTGCAAACTCATGGTCAACCAAAATGTCAACCTGATTCTAAAGGATATGCTTCATGCATATGCAAGTTTTTTTAATAAAGAAATCCAATTGGGAGGAGTAATTGCCACATTTGGGGCTTGTATCTTGGCTATTGACGTGCTTTGTATCTAGCCAATTGACACATAGGCTTCTTCTTTTGCACATAAGGTAGTGTTAAGTTGATAGTTGGGGTTAATTACAATATTAACCATAAAGCAAATTGTCAATGTGAGAAAAGAAATTTGGTTCTTTACAACTACCTTTACTGTTTGATCTAGGAGTAGGGTTTCAACAATGAACACCTCACACAAAAGGAAGAAGACGCTTGAGAGAACACAACAAGAAGATAATGTATTGTAATAAGTGTACCAAGAAGTGATAACCCTAGACTAGTACATACTAGCTATATGTACATGCTTGGGTAAAAAAACCTCCTAATGAGGGAAAAAGTGCCTTGATAGTCCTAAATGTGTTCACACTTCACTATCATAAGTGCATGGCAACAAATCCCCCTTGAGAGTGATGATGTGAATGACGAGAGCTGACACCAAAGGTATAGGGTAGGTGCCAACTCAAGGAGGACATTCAGTCCACAAAGGGATTAAGCCTAAAGCTTTGTGAAAAGCTTGAAAGTTCCCATGACATAGAGCCTTTATGAAAAGATCCCCAATGTTGTTCTACATTGGCACATAAGCCATGCCGATCTCTCCTGTTGAGAGTCTCTCCCTAACAACATAATGATAGTGCACATCAATGTGCTTTGTGTTGAAAGAACGGTAGAGGAGGAGGAGACACACACACAGGAGCAAACCCTAATGTATATTGCAAACCCTAACCATAGAGGGAAGCCATGTCCACTCTCACACAAAGCATAATGCACTACTCCATAATCCACACAACACACAATGAGTTGTGTCCACACTCAACTAACCCTAGCTAATGTCCACACACTATGACCAGCTGGACACGCGGTCATTTATGTCTCACACATGTTCCTACCTAATCTGCCAGCACATAGCATAGCTGGCTCACACTAACATCGAGCTTGAATATCTCAACAGCCCCTCTCAAGCTCATGATGTACTGCCGATGAAGATGTAGATGAGCTTGGGATATCAAGACTCTCAACACTCCCCCTCAAGCTCATCCCATGTACTCCCAACATAGTCCGGAAGTACTCGAACTTCTCCCTGCTAAGTGGCTTCGTGAAGATATCAGCCACCTGCTCATCAGTCTTCACATAGTGAAGATCAACTGTACCATCCAGCACCTTTTCTCTGACAAAGTGATAATGGACCTCTATGTGTTTGGTCCTCGCATGAAACACTGGATTCTTTGCCAGCTGTATACTGCTCATGTTGTCACAATGTAGGACAACTTTCCCATCAAGAGGCTCACATAAATCTGCCAAGAGACTCTTTAACCAAACAGCCTCACAAGTAGCGATGGCTGCACCCCTATACTCAGCCTCTGTACTGGATAAAGCAACTGTAGGTTGCTTTTTGCTACTCCAACTCACCACAGCACTTCCAAGTGTAAAAGCATATCCACTAGTAGACCTCCTGTCATATGCGCTACCTGCCCAATCAGCATCTGTGTAGCCATGTATGTCCAAGCTTTTACCACTCTCATAAAATAGACCATAATGTGCTGTGGTCTTCACATATCTCATGATGCGTCTCACTGCATCCAAATGTGGCTTCCTGGGGCTCTGCATAAACTGACTGACTAGCCCCACTGCATAACTCAAATCTGGGCGTGTGATAGTCATGTATATGAGACTACCAACCATCTTCCTGTACATGGAAGGATCATCCAATTCCTCGCCATAATCAGCCCTTAACTTCATATTTTGCTCCAATGGCGTACTCATAGGTTTACATCCTATCATGCCATACTTTGCCAACATATCCAAGGCATATTGGCGCTGTACTAACCAAGTGCCTGCATGATCTTTCACCACTTCAATTCCGAGGAAGTATCTCAACTCACCAAGATCTTTCATGTCAAATTTCCCACTTAAAGCTTGCTTGACATGCATCACATCTGCACCATGATCACCTGTAATAATCAAGTCATCCACATAGATGACTAGTAAAACAATCCCATGCTGTGTCTTCTTCACATACAGTGAAGAATCTGCTGTAGAAATCTGGAAACTAAGTGAGATAAGATATCTGCTCATCTTATCACTCCAGGCACGTGGTGCTTGCTTTAGACCATACAATGCCTTTTTCAACCTGCATACGTGAGTGGGATATCTAGGGTGTACATACCCTTCTGGCTGTGCCATGTATACTTCCTCTTGTAGATCTCCATTAAGAAATGCATTCTTTACATCCATCTGATGCATTTCCCAGCCATTAGCTGCAGCCATAGCAATGACTGCTCTCACTGTGCCCATCTTAGCCACTGGGCTAAACGTCTCATCATAATCCAATCCATGAGTCTGTGCATATCCCTTTGCTACCAATCTTGCCTTATGTCTTTCAATAGAACCATCAGATTTGCACTTCACTTTGTAGACCCATTTACATCCAATAACATTCTTGTCCTTTGGTAGGGCAACCAAATCCCATGTATCATTATGGACCAATGCGTCCATCTCTATGTCCATTGCTTTCTCCCATACATGCTCTCCAATAGCCTCTGTGTAGCATGTAGGTTCCACATGCTTTACCATAGATGTCATGTCATGAGTTCAAAACGCATAGCAAAATCTCTGTATGTCAACCTGTCAACAGGATATCTGACCCTCTGGGATCTCCGCAATGCATGCGGGTCACTCTGTACACCTGTGACTCTAGCATGTGGTGGCACATATCTGTCCTGCCTCGCACCAGGTGTGCGTAAAACAGGTATGCCAAGCTCCTCATCCAAACTTTCAGAACTGGATGACTCATATCCTGTGATTCCAATCCCTTCAACTTTCTTTTTGCCTTTGTCCAAAGCACTACTCCCAGTGCTTACACTCTCATGCCTCAGACGTCCTGACCATGGACGAACACTGCTACTCTCAGCTTCTGCTGCTGGCCCAGACATAGTAGTAGAACTTGAACTTGCTTGTGATGGCAAGTTCACATGTACATCAGCCTCAAGTGTCTCAATAACACCCTCATCTTTTGCCTTATACCAACTAGCAAGCTCATCAAACACCACATCACGTGAGATGACCACTTGTCTAGTTTGTGGATTATAACACTTGTAGGCCTTTCGATCCTGTGCATATCCCACAAATACACATTTCTCAGCTTTAGGATCCAACTTCCTTCTTCTTTCATCAGGCACATGAACATATGCTACACATCCAAAAACTTTCAAATGTCCAATATCTGGCCTGTAACCTGTGAGCCGCATCTCAGGCGTGCTTCCATGAATGGCTGCTGTAGGTGTTTTGTTCAATATGTATACTGCAGTAGCACAAGCTTCTGCCCAATAATAATCTGGCATGCTCTTTTCATTAAGCATTGCCCTTGCCACTTCACATATAACTCTGTTCTTTCTCTCAGCCACACCATTTTGCTGAGGTGTATACCTGCATGTCAACTGTCTTCTTATACCATGCTTCCTCAGAAAATGCTCAAAAGCCTTTGAGGTGTATTCACCACCTCCATCTGTCCTTAGACATTTAATCCAACAGCCATACTGCTTTTCTGCAAAAGCTTTGAAATCCATGAATTTTTCCAATACTTCACTCTTCTCCCTGAGAAAATATATCCATGTCATCCTGCTAAAGTCATCAATGAATGTAACATAGTATAAGCTGCCTTTGATAGACGGGTTTTGTGCAGGACCCCATACATCACTGTGCACGATCTCAAGTGGCCTGTTACTCATATTTCCTTCTCTAGGAAATCTCAATCTTGCCTGCTTCCCAAACTGACAGGCTTCACAAACATGCATATGGCCATCATATTTGAACCTAGGCAATCCATTCACAATGCCTCTTGTTTGCATGTTCT
This sequence comes from Cibotium barometz, assembly GCF_041138505.1. Classification (NCBI taxonomy): domain Eukaryota; kingdom Viridiplantae; phylum Streptophyta; class Polypodiopsida; order Cyatheales; family Cibotiaceae; genus Cibotium; species Cibotium barometz. The sequence continues at coordinate 46,856,372 of NC_141081.1, read as the reverse complement.
TTAATCTCTGTATATTTACATGGCCAATCCTCTTGTGCCACATATCAATATCCTGTACCACATTCCTGCTCTTTGAGAACATGGCTGATTTTAACTCAGGAATTCCAGCATCCAGCTTAAACAGTCTTCCTTCTTTCTTGCCTTTAGCAATCACTCTACATCCATGTTTGAAGTCTTCAACAAAGCATCCATGCTCGTTGAATCTAACCTGTAATCCCTGTTCCACCATTTGACCAACTGAGGCCAAGCTTTTAGTGATTGAAGGCACATACAGCACATCTGACATAGACTTTGTCTGACCATTATGCATGACCAATGGTACACTTCCAACATGTGTAATGACATGCTGGGTATCATCACCTGTTTCCACATAACCTTTGACATCCATTGGCTTCATGTGCTCAAACCATTCACCATGGCATGTCATATGATTTGATGCTCCTGAGTCCATATACCATGTATCATCATTCTCAGCATTTGTTGTCATAGAACCCACGACATGCTTCATGGCAAACAAATGATTTGCAGCTCCATCATTGCTACTTGATGCATAGTTGCCACCATGTTGTGCATAGTTCCCACCATAATGACCACCACGCTGTGCTCTTCCCCCTCTCAAATCATTCTGTTTGCGAAAGCAATCTCTCGCCATATGACCATATTTGCCACAATAATGGCATTCCACATCTTGCATAGAATTTTGTTGGCCTTGCCAACGTCCTCGACCACGGGGGGTACCTCTACCTCGCTGAGGTGCATAACCACGACCACCTCGAGCACCATAAGAAGGCTGAAAATTCTGTTGTGGAGGTCTATCCTGCCATCCACGACCATTACCACCACGTCCACGTGATGCAAATCTCCCCCTGCCTCTAAAACCTCTCTGCGAGTAAAATGCCTGATTTCTGCCATCATCATGGCTAGTAGATGCATCCAGAAATGAATCACTGAGCTTGATTTCCTCAACCAACAAGAGAGAAACCAACTCATCAAAGTCGGGTAGACCTGTACTCCTCACTGAGATAGATGTATCAAAGGATTTGTATTCCTTGCCAAGACCACGCAAGGTAATATCCACCAAATCATCATCAGGCATGGGGGCATTTATTGTGGCCAATGCATCTGCAAACTTCTTGATTTCTTGCACATAATCATGTATACTCCTTTTATTCCTTTTCACATTGTGTATCTGCTGTCGCAATTGAGATTTGCGAGCACTCGTATCTGTATCAAACATTTTGACCAAAGTATCCCATGCATCTTTGGGATTCTCAGCATCCTGAATGTGTATGAGCATAGCATCAGATATACATATAGACAAATAATGCAGCACTTTGAATGCTCTCTCTGACCACTGCTTATGAGCAATAAGCTGCTGCTGTGTAGGTTGCCGAGGTAGCTCAGGCTCTGGCTCAGCACCTGTAATGAGATTCCAGAATCCTTTCCCTTTCAAGAAACTCTTTATCCTGTACTTCCATGCCTGGAAGTTCTTCCTATCCAGCTTCTCACCAACAATCTGAACTGGATTGTCAGACATGTTCGCTCAATGCATACACCTTCCGCACACTTCAAATCTGTAAGTGAGCCGTCCTCAGCTCAACCACACTCCAGTGAATGTTTCAGATACTCCAAGATAGCCAACAAACTCCAAATTTGAGGTAGGAAATCAACCTGTAATCATCCGAGATGAACTGACTCACGCAGTGCGGGATACCCTGAACTGACACGCCTTCCAAGGCTCCAAATCGCAATGTAATGGTGCAATCAAGTCTAGGAAACTTGCATTGACACCTAATGAACCTCAATGTTGAGTATCAACTCCATCTGACATGTGTAATTATCAATTTTTGAAAACCCCTTTTTCTGTTTTTGAAAAAACCAGAAAAACCAGAAAAACCAGTAATGATTTGGCTCTAATTCCTTCAATATTCCACCAAATTGAGCAACCAGGCATTCATTGGCTTAGCAATAGTGTCCTTCAACTCCATGTAAGAGGAATTTGTCCAATTGTAAAACACCAAAGATTAATTGCTCAATTAAAAAACTCTGTTTCTCTGCAACCAGTGGACAGCCTGTTTTAATCAGCTCATTCCCAGCTCAATTAAGCATCATTTGTCAAACAAATCACATAGCCCTCTTCTCCAAGATGTAAAGCATCCAATTGCTAAGAAGATTGTGGAAGATATCAAGTAACCAATGAGAAATCAAACTCCTCGTGGGCAAAAAACCAGAAAACTGCACTGTTTCCCCTGTATGGGCTGCGCCGCCTGCTGTAGGGCTCTTTGGGAGTGTTTATAATGTCCAATGATGAGGTAATTGAGTGCCCAACACACTTGGGTATGTGTGCAACCAATCAATGGTTGGATTTTAGCAAAAAACTCACTCCAAATGCTTCAAATTTGAGCTTCTTTTTCACTGTTTTGTGAGAGCTCAAAAACCAGAGTTTTCCACTCAATTAAATGCATGTAAATTGCTCCAAATTCACAGTAGGGCTTGCATAGAAGTTGCCAATACATCCCTCATTGTCAGATACATGTTTGCTTTGCCAGAATCACACATATTTCCACCATACATCAATGTTCCTCAAGCTTTAATGGAAAGCTTCAAAAACCAGAATTTTGCTTTGCTTTGATTTGCTCTAAAATGCTTTGCTTTTGCCTGTTTCACCTGCAATCCGCTCAAGGATGTTTAGAAGACCTTACCCGGTAGGCCAAGCTCTCAGATCTGATAGTATTTGGTGTGCTCCAAGCTTCACAGCTCCAATGGCAGCTTCACAGCTTCTTTTCACAGCTTCTTCTTCTCCCTCTTCACTCACTCACTCATAAACCCTAATAAACAGCACAAGGCTCTGATACCATGTTGAAAGAACGGTAGAGGAGGAGGAGACACACACACAGGAGCAAACCCTAATGTATATTGCAAACCCTAACCATAGAGGGAAGCCATGTCCACTCTCACACAAAGCATAATGCACTACTCCATAATCCACACAACACACAATGAGTTGTGTCCACACTCAACTAACCCTAGCTAATGTCCACACACTATGACCAGCTGGACACGCGGTCATTTATGTCTCACACATGTTCCTACCTAATCTGCCAGCACATAGCATAGCTGGCTCACACTAACATCGAGCTTGAATATCTCAACACTTTGTGCAAGCATGAAAAGCTGGGTTTCTCAAAACTGCCAACGCGCTCTGATTGTCAATGAAGATGATAGTGGATGAGGATTGTCCAACATCCAAATTAATCCATAAGGTGTATGAGCCAAAGACACTCAACGGTAGTTGTGAATGTTACCTTATACTCAACTTCGCAACGAAATGTGGCCACAATGGGTTGCTTCTTGCTGAGTCATGAGAATTAAGATACATGAATGACCAAGACAAAAAGCAAAAACTACTAGTGGACATGCGTGTGTCCTAACAACCAGCCCAGTCAGAATCTATAAAAGCATGCAATCCTGGCTCCTTTTGATGATCCCCCCTTGGGAAAAACAAGCCAAGGTGTTTTGTGCCCTGTAAATAGCAACAAGATTTGCTTAATAGCCTATCAATGCATTGTATTTAGGCTATGCATAAATCTAATCAACTACAAACTGAATGTCAAGCCGACTATTATACACATTAAAAAGACATCCATCAGCCTACTGATAGAGACTAGCATCAAAAGGGTCCCCAACATCATGAAGACTAAGACATAAGCCTAGCTCCATTGGAGTGGCGACAAGCTTACAGTCTTCAAGTCCAAATCTTCACACCAAAGTCATATCCCCATCAACATGTGACTTAAACTCAATGCTCAAGTAATAGTGCAACAAACATCTCAAAAGCTAATCACAATTGGGACTAAAATACAACAATATGTTCCTCATTTGGATCTATGATTAGCATGTCATCAATATACTGTGGAGCTAGTACGGAGAGCATAGAGAGAGAGAGAGAGGAGAGATGCACACACAGATGTAGGTGCAGGAGAAGTAGCCTACTTATTCCTTATCCACACTAAATAATAATCAAGAATGATATACACTATACAATATTAGTTAGTGTTAGTGATGGGCGGCTAGACTGGACACTAAAGGTACAATGGCCTTTAGTCCCAACAACCTCCCACTTAAAGGCCAGTGTGCCTTTAAGGGAGGACCATCAGCCATAGAGCTGAATATGTACATGTTAGTGAAGGGTAAGGATAGCTTCACATAATGCCCATCAACTCTCAGCAATGTGCAAACCGCTCGGAGGACAAACTCTTCATAAGAAGATCTGCAAGGTTATCATCTGTATGTACCTTGAAAAGCTGGATGCGCTTGTTATCAAGCACCTCACGAATGAAATGATACTTCACATCAATGTGCTTCGTCTTTGCATGAAACACTAGATTCCATGCCAAAACTGGATAGCACTCTGACTATCACAATGCAAAATTGGTACCTCTACTATAATGCCCAAGTCTCCCACTAAACGAGTAAACCATATAGCTTCCTTGCAAGCTTATGATGCTGCAACATATTCCGCTGTGGTAGACATAATTGTGCATTTCTGCAAACGAGATATCCATGAAACTACACCACCAGTGAATATAAAGACATAGCTTGAAGTAGACTTTTTGTTGTCCACATTCCCTGCATAATCTGCATTCTTGTAACCAATTACACTTGCTTCTTTGCCTCCAAAACAAATGCACAACCCCTTAGTACCATTCAAGTACCTCATCACACACTGCCTCCCAATGCTTCTTGCCAGGATTAGCCATATATCTGCTATAACTACTCCCACTGCAAATGCAATATCTGGACGTGTAGCAATCATGGCATACATCAAACTACCAACTGTAGATGCATAAGGAACCTTGACCATCTCAGCCTTCTCCTCATTTGATTTAGGATAGTCATCTTGGCTAGGTTTCACATATGGAGGCAATGGAGTACTTATTGCCTTCCCCCTCTCCATATTGAAATGCTTGAGTATTCTAGATACATACTCAGTTTGAGACAAATAAAGCAACCTTTTATCCCTATCTCACATGATACGCATGCCGAGAATATAACTAGCTTCTCCCAAATCCTTCATGTCAAAGTTCTCATGCAACTTTGTTTGTAAAGCATTGTGAGATCCCTGTTCCCATCGAGCAACGGATTCAGGATACTGGCAGCGGAAGTAGCACTTCTCGCGCGGGACAGGGGTCCACACTCGGGGCCTCGCCCATGGATATCCGGACAAGAGACTAATCCGTCGGTTTGTCCAAAACCGAAACCGGAAAAACTTCCTTTACCCGGAAAGCATGGGCGATTCCACCAGGATAACTCTTTACTCTAACGTAGTCAAGATCATTACGGATCAACTGATCTGACTGCACCTTTAACGGTACTTGGTCAAATCAAGGAAGAAACTTGCACTTGGATCATTGGGATCAACGCTTTTTTCCCCATCAAGAGGCACAGCTGTTGATTCCTATCCATAGAACAATTTCTATCCGGGATTTACTTCATCTATCGTAATAATAGAAATTAAATCTCGATTTACGGATCCATCAGTCCAGCCTAACCCCATCCGATCCCATGGGTTAGCCAACCGCCCAACCACTGTAGTGATGGGATCCAATTTGGAATTTGGTTAGGTTTTGTCCCGGGTACCAAGGAAAAGAGTTCCAAGGCCCCCTAGCCGGAAGTTCATGCAAACATAAAACTAGCCACACCACTTACACACCCAATATGAAATTGCCTTTTTCTTAGCTTCAGCTAACTTTAAAACAATCCTTTAATGAAACCATAGTACCACTGATCACAATCTTCCAATTTATTTGGTTGATTCATAATTTCCCATCATTCCTTCATCAGAGTATCTATGGCATCATTGGCAACTAGAACGCTCACCACCTGTCCACACAGGGGCCTTTTCAATAGTTCCTAGCCCATAATACTTGGCAATATAATCACTTATAAAAATCAAGATGGACTCTCGTTGAAGATCAGCAAGATCAACCAACAGATCCATATAAAGAGCCATGGACTCATCCATTGAAGACCAGCAAGGTCAATCAACCAGATCCATGCCCGGTTTCACAAAACAACTCTTACTCCTTGTTCCAATATCTTCCACGACGCACGTGTGGGTATCTTCGGCGACCCAGAGCCCGAGCACCGTATGGTCAGCACCCTCTAGGATCCTTCGCAGGTGACCTAGCGCTTCACTCATAGGCCGCTTCCTTGGTCCCTCATCCACCGTACCGGAAGCTCACCATTTAAATCGAACCGAGGCTGGTCAAGACCTCGGTCGACCTTGCTACGCGAGACGTCCTCCATTGACTCTCCGTCAGCAGTTGCAACTTTAACAGTTAGGTCTTCATGACCTTAATCCATAAGACGGTCAAAATGCTTCCCCAGCATTCTTGACATAAAACAGTCATTTACAAACAGTCACAAAATATAGTTTCTAAATCGAACTCTCGTCTTTCCACATTATCCCTCCTTAGTCCACATTACTTATTCCACATTCCATTCAATGTGTACTCATTCTCATCCATTTCCTCATATCGACGACACATTAATTCACATACACATTCACCTTCACATCCATACATCCACATTTACATGTATACATCCATTTTCACATCCTCATTTATACATCCACATCCCATATCCACATTCATACATACACATCCATATCCACATTCATACATACACATCCATATCCACATCCAACATCCACATCCACATCCACATTCACATTCACATCCACATTCACATCCTCATTTATACATCCACATCCACATCCACATTCACATCCATACATCCACATCTACATGCATACCTCCATTTTCACATCCTCATTTATACATCCACATCCCTTATCTACATTCATACATACACATCCATATCCACATCCATATCCACATCCATACATCCACATCCACATCCACATTCATATTCACATCCATATATCCACATCCATATCCACATCCATACATCCACATCCACATCCACATTCATATTCACATTCATACACATCCATATCCACATCCATACATCCACATCCACATCCACATTCATATTCACATCCATATATCCACATCTACATGCATACATCCATTATCACGTCCTCATTCATACATCCACATCCACATACATACATACATCCACATCCACATACATACATACATACATCCACATCCACATTCTCATTCACATCTATACATCCACATCTACATCCACATACATACATACATCCACATCCACATTTCCATTCACATCTATACATCCACATTCATATACATCCACATCCACATTCCCATTCACATCTATACATCCATATCTACATCCACATACATACATACATCCATATCCACATTCCCATTCACATCTATACATCCACATCTACATCCACATCTACATCCAGATTCACATCCACATTCCCATTCACATCTATACATCCACATCTACATCTATATCCACATTCACATCTATGCATATACATCTTCATGCATACATCCATTTTCACGTTCATATATCCATTTTCACATTCATACATCCATACTCCCATCTCCACATCCACACATCCACATACATACATCCATTTCCACATTCCCATTCATGTAACCCCATATGCCTTCACATCTAATCTTTTACATCACATCCATTCTCGTCCTATCACAACCCATATGCATCTTATCCTATCACATACACTTCTTACCTCATCCCATACACATCTTATCACATCTTAATTCATCTTATCACCTCTTATCATCTCTTATACACCTCTTATCACATCCTATCACATCTCATATCTATTTATAGAATACAAGAGAACTCTTATATTTGATATAAGATTTCTTTACACATTTACTTATGCATAAATTCCATTTAAGGAGATTAATACTTCCGAAGAAAAATCAATCTTTTATGCATCTTCCTATGCATAAATTCATTTTAAATGAAAATGACACTTTTGAATTAAAATTCAATCTTTTATGCATCTTCCTATGCATAAATTCAATTTAGATGAGAATGACACTTTTTAATTAAAAATCATTTTTTTAAAATGCATCTTCTTATGCATAAAGTCAATTTGGTAGGAATTACACTTTTAGAATAAAAGAATTTCTCTTATGCATCTAAGTTATGCATAAAATCCATTTATGATGAAAATCACACTTTTAGTATAAAAAGAATATCTTTTATACATACCTCCATGCATGAATTCCAATTATGATAAAAGTTACACTTTTATAATAAAATAATCAACTTTTATGCATACCTCTATGCATGAAATTCAATTATGATAAAAGTTACACTTTTATAATAAAATAATCAACTTTTATGCATACCTCTATGCATGAAATTCAATTGTGACAAAAGTAACACTTTTTACATTAAAATAATCATCTTTTATCCATACCTCTATACATGAAATCCAATATGATAAAAGTATCACTTTTGATATTAAAAAAAATTATCCTTTATGCATACTTCTATGCATGAAAATTAAAAATGATAAAAGTAACACTTTTGATATAAAAATTTTCCTTTATGCATACTTCTATGCATGAAAATTAAAAATGGTAAAAGTAATACTTTTAATATTAAAAAATTATCTTTTATGCATACTTCTATGCATGAAAATTAAAAATGATAAAAGTAACACTTTTGATATAAAAATTTTCCTTTATGCATACTTCTATGCATGAAAATTAAAAATGATAAAAATAACACTTTTGATATAAAAATTTATCCATTATGCATAATACTAAAATTCAATTTCTCCATGATTGTAATGAAATTCTTTCAATTAATCTAGGATGATAATTCCTAGAATATGGTAGGAAGTCCTCTTTTTATGCTTTGAGTGAGATTATTTTATGCATAATTTTTATAAAAATTTTGCCATAGCTCCGCTGCTATGACTGATAAATCTCAATTTTTCTAAGGGATAATGCTTATCATTAAGAAAATAATTAAAATAATCTCTAATTGGATTATCAATCCATAATGGATTGAATCATTAATATACATAAACTAAAAGCATAGAAAAAAAGCCATTAATTTGGCCTCAAGCATAGCTTAATCTTGGGTTAAGGAAAAGCTTTATGAAAAGCTTGATTTGGATTGAGAACGGTTCATGAGTATGATCATTTCTTGAGTGAGAGAGAGAATTTACATAAAAATCATTAGAATTTAAACATAAATGAAAATTAACTTCAATAGCATTATGTAACTCTTCACTACTATTCAAACTTCAATAGCATTAAAAAAAACCATACCAATTAAACTTCTCAAGCTTGAGAGGGGTTGAGAAGAGAGAAACATTGAGAAATTATAGAAAGATCAATATTCACTAATTACCTTACAACTTGCTTGATTCTTTGTTCATCACGGTAGAGGCCCCCAACCAATCAATTGGTTAAGTATGTTGATGGAGCCACTAATGGGGATTGAAGAAAGAGGGAAGCTCCAAAAACTAGTGAATTATTAAATGAATTCACAGTTTCTGGCTTAGGTGGAGTAGAGTAACGATGCATAAACACTATATATTTTTCAACAAGGGGGAGGCTTCTATTTATAGGAAAAATTGAGCTCCTAATTAAACAAACTGATTCTAGAATTTTCTAAATCAGTTTGGTCAATATTTGACCATTTTTAGGTCAGTTAAGCTAACTTTTTGGAACTAGACTTAAATGAGGAGAGAGGAGAGATGAAATATCTCAATTTTTATGAGTTTAAAACTCATTCAAGCATGTGAAATATGCACCTCCTTTAAAGAACTCCCCTTCCTTACATATGTGTCATAATGGAATCATTTTAATATTGCTCATAGTTTTTTTTTACTAATAAACTTGTACATTTTAAACTCTTCATCTTATGTGAAATATGCACCTCCTTTAAAGAATTCCCCTTCCTTACATATGTGTCATAATGGCATCATTTTAATATTGCTCATAGTTTTTTACTAATAAACCTTGTACATTTTCAACTCTTCATCTTATGTGAAATATGCACCTCCTTTAAAGAATTCCCCTTCCTTACATATGTGTCATAATGGCATCATTTTAATATTGCTCATAGTTTTTTACTTATAAACCTTGTACATTTTCAACTCTTCATCTTATGTGAGCATTTACTCATTTTTGGATACCCAAAATATCTCATATTTTTAATATTGCTCATAGTTTTTTACTAATAAACCTTGTACATTTTCAACTCTTCACCTTATGTGAGCATTTACTCATTTTTGGGTATCTTCTTTTTACAAATTTGGATTTATCTTTTCCCTACACATGGATTGATGCTATTGGCCCATAGGAACCTTAATTGGACCATAGTCTAAAGATTTCTGAAAATCTAGACCCTTAGACTAAGGTTCTTTATACCTATTTCCAATTAATTCCAATTGCACATTGGAAAATTCTTTTGAATTTCTGTTTCTGGGGAACTCATCTGAATTATAAGAGATATTTTTCTATCCAAAAATATTCAAAATCTGAATATTCTCTCTCTAGAATAATTTTTCTCTCTCTAGGCTAAAATAGTTAGCAACAGGGTCTTTATATTTCTGAAGAGGGTTGATTACAGGGGAAGATACTAGTCATCAAAAAGGGGTTGGGGGAGGAATCTTACAAGCATCTACTTCATAGGTGTTCTTCCTAGCTATGAGCATATCATCCACATAAAGAATCAAGATCAAAAGACTACCATCAACGGCCTTCTTCGTATAGAGTCAATGATCCACCTCACTCCTTCTATAACCTTGAGACTTCATGAATGCATCAAACTTATGATACCATTCCCTTGGCACTTGCTTCAAACCATAAAGACTCTTCTTGAGCTTACACACCAAGTTCTCTTTGCCATTCACCTCCTCATGAAGATCACCATGCAAGAACACTGTCTTGACATCCATTTGGACAAGTTCCATGACCTCTCTGGCAACCAAAGCAAGAACACACCGAAGAGTGGTCATCTTGACTACAGGAGAGAAAATCTTATCAAAGTCAACACCCTTCTCTTGCTTGAACCCTTTGACAACTAGTCTAGCCTTGTATGTAGGCCTTCCATCACTCGGTGTGTGACCTTCAACTTATAGACCCATTTGCATGGCAAAGCATGTTTTCCTTTTGGCAAAGGTACCAAGTCCCAAGTTGCATTCTTATGTAAAGAATCCATCTTTGAATGCAGATCCTTCTCCCACTTAAGCTTGTCATCATGTAACATGCTTCTTTATAACATGAAGGCTCACCATAATCTGTCAGCATGACATAATCCGATGATGGAACATATCTATCTGGAGGATGTGTCACCCTTGTAGACCTCCTCAACGCTGGCTCAACAATGCCACCATTTTGTTCCACTCCATCATGATTCACAAGGGGAAGATTCTCAGCTTGCATACCTTGTGCTTGGTGCCCATCATTCGGTGCATTTGGCACTCTATTATGCACAAGTCCATCTTCTTGAATCACCACTCTACGTATCTCAACAGTAGGTATAGGCTTCTTGTGCATCTTCTCTTCGTTGAACACAACATCATGGCTGTGTACAATCTTTCTGGCTTTCGGATCCCACAAAAGATATCCCATTTTGCAGATTTGCCATATCCAAGAGAATATGCACTTCCTTGACTTCGGGTCAAGCTTATTCCCCATCTCTTTAGGGACATGGCAATATGCTTCACAGCCAAAAACATGAAGATGCCCATAAGATGGAGTTTTCCCAGACCATAGCTCCTTTGGAACCTTCTCATCTAAAGCCTTATTAGGTGACCGATTAATAAGATGAACAGCTGTATTGACAGCATCTGTCCAAAAACCATTAGGTAATCTAGCATTGGACAACATGCTACGAATCCTCTCTTGAATCGTACGATTCATCCTCTCAGCTACGCCATTCTGTGGAGGATTATATGGAGCAGTCAACTCTCTCTTAATGCCCTTCAACTCACAAAAGTCCTGAAAGGCTTTAGAGACATACTCTCCACTATTATTTGTGTGTAAGCACTTAAGCTTTTGGCTACAGTAATTCTCCACTAGTGCAACAAACTTTTGAAAGGTTTCATCCTTTCACTTAAGAGGATACACCCACACCTTCCTTGTGTAATCATCTATAAACGTAGCAAAATATGAAGCACCTCCCAAAGACATAGTAGGCATAGCCCACACACATCAATATGAACCAAATTTAGAGGCTCACTTTTCCTCTTGCCACTTCTTTTATGTGTTGACGTGGTTTGTTTGCCAAACAAACAATGATCATAAATAGAAAAATCTAAAAAATTAAACTCAAGAATATAGCGGAAATGAGACAAGATTTTCATTCCCTTTTGGCTCATATGGCATAACTAGAGATGCCACAAAGAAGTAGATGGCTGCTCGGCTACTGCAATTACATGATTTTTAACACTAGACACATGTACCATATAAAGTGTTCCAGACTTAGAACCACAAGCTACAACAAAAGAACCTTTGGTTATCTTCCATGAACAATCACCAAAAGTAACATGATATCCACCATCATCAAGCTGTCTAGTGCTAACCAAGTTGTGGCACATGTCTCACTTTCTTCAGCATAAACGAAGAACCATTGGCAAATCTAAGATGCACATCTCCCACTCCAACAATCTCATAAGCATAGTCATTGCCCAGTCGTACGCATCCTTTCCTACTTGCATCATACGAAACAAACCACTCTCTATGTGGAGTAACATGAAAAGATGCACAGGAATCAATGATCCAATTTTGTGACAACACATTGTTTGTGGCAACAAGAAATGCATAGTCAAGTGTAGAGGCATAGCAAATGTCACCATCATCACTGCCATGGACAATAGTGTTTGCCTCTTCAACCTTTGCCTTTGCCTTTGTCATCCTTCTTGGCATCATCATTCTTTCCACCCAACTTCTTTTGCTCTCTTTTCCACTTGTAGCAATCCTTTTTAACATGGCCTTTCTTGACGCAATGATAGCGCTCAATGTCTTTGTGACCACGAGACTTGCTATGAGATCTGCCTCTCTCAACAGATTTCCCCCTTGCATTAGATCTTCCTCTAACACTAAGAGCATTGCCACCTTTTGAAGCATCAACATTCTTGCAGTTAATTTCCTCAGTGAGTAAAGCACTAGCAACATTTGGCATTTTCAGTCCATTCGCGGCTACATTATTACTAATTGTCATCCTGAAAGTGTCCCAACTCTCTGGCAAAGTAGTAAGTAGAAACATAGCTTTCAACGGATCTACAATTGGAACCTTCTATGCATGTAAGTGACTAAAGATCGCATTGAATTCATTCAATGCGATCATTCAAATGATCTGAGACTATCGTCCCTTCCTTCATTCGACAATCCACAAGTTTCTTTAGCCAATAGACTTGAGATGCAGCACTCTGCTTCTCATAAAGATCGCACAACTTGTTCCTTAAATCATATGCACCGCCATCTACTTCTTCGACGTTGAAATAGACTGATTTTGACAAAAAGTCTAATGGTAGACTTTGCCAGCTCATCCCAAGTATCTTCAGACATATCTTCGGGCTTTGCTCCTTGCAACTTTATCGGCTTAATCTACCTTTTTTGCACTAGAACATCCCAAATTTGCCTCTTCCAATATGAAAAGTTGGTGCCATCTAACTTTTCTATGTTGACCAAAGTGTTCTCTGATGAAGAAGAGGCCATAATTGCTACTCAGAAAACAAGATGTCTAAGCAAAATTTTACAGCAGTATATCGACAATACAAACCATAAAACGGTCAATGCCAAACTGAGAATGACTACCAAACTGACTATTGTCAACGCATCATGAAATCAAATGCATAAACTCACTATTTGTGGGAAACAACTCTGATCAGTGAACGCATAAGTTGTATGATATCAATGCCACATAGCAACTGAGCACATGCATACCATACGTTGTCCTGTCCACATAATACATACATCTATCATCCCATAGCCATAAGGCGTATGAGGTCTTTGGCAAGGCTAGTTAAGGGCACACTCTAGTACCTAATCCACCGAGGGGCTTCACAAAAACCTTACTCGGTCCTCACAGATGGATGCACATTAAGATGGATGCACATTAAGATGAGATACTCGGTCCTCACAGATGGATGCACATTAAGATGAGATACATGGTCACCACATAAGATATACATTTAAACCACAATGAGAAAATGCTGATGTAATACCGCCTAGTGGCTGTCCACTAGGAACACAATGAACATACATAAGCTGTCAATCAATGTCTGCCTGCAAACCACTGTGTGTATGAGGGAAACCTCGCGGGTGAGCCCGTCAAGAAATGGGGAATAGTGCCACGCAGGTGTGGAACCGCCAAGACGTAGAAGACTCGCTGTGTGTGTGCTCACCGAATGAGCACAGACTCATGTATATGTGGATATAAAACCAAGAGTATCAATGCTCCCACCTCGACTGAAGGTATCTCCCAAATGAAGTGTGTACCACACTAGAAGCATCAAACATATCGAAATGTGTGTCCCACTCATGCATCAACAGTGCATAGATGCATCAGCAAGACATAGAGCATATAGAGCTCATACACGCCACATCACTAGCGACATGCATTCTCAATGAGTGCACTCTCAAAGCAGTCCAAGACGAACGCCTGCACCTGCACCTGGAGTCAACCATAAGAGGCGCCAAGGCATAGAAAATTTGAATTATCTCCCATCTAGTGCAGAATCTCACTCTGTCTGTGAGACACAGAAATGTGCCGAGTCTGAACAACGACGTCCTTCAAACAATGCGAGCAGTTTTGCGAAAATCAATTTCTACAAAAAAATTCCCTAATCAGTAATGTTTTGCTCTGATACTAGTTGTGGACCTAGGGAGAGCACAGAGTGAGAGAGGAGACAAATGTAGGTGTAGGAGAGGTAGCCTGCTTATTCCTTATCCACACTAAATAATAAGCAAGAATGATATACACTATACAATATTAGTTAGTGTTAGTGATGGGCGTCCAGCAAACTGGACACTAAAGGTACAATGGCCTTTAGTCCCAATACATACAACACAATGACTAGAAATACATCTCCACTCCTATTTACATAGAGGGTACTCTCAATAGGATTGTTTTTCAAGCCTTATGTAGCCAAGTATGCACGAATCTTTTCATATGATGCTCTGGTAACTTGTTTAAACCCATACAATGCTTTCTTGAGTGACGAAGCGAAAAAGATAGATTTAAGAAGATAAACAGAAGAGGAGAAGAGAATGGACGGACTGGCAGGAGCGGTAAAGGTGGAAGCGGGAAATGGGTCAACATATTTAAATCCCGTAATTAATTTTATGAGGTCGGCCCCCCCGAAAGGAACTTGTATTAATTTCTCCAATCGGAGAGATAGTACATGATGTTGATTCTCGTCTTCTTGCTAAATAGATTAGGAGGGCTTATGATCCTCAGAATCTACCAGCATAACGACTCAAATAACTTGCCAGAAGCCAATCCCAGTTCCCACTCTCAAGGCTACACGAGCCCCGAGTACCTACAGAGAGAAGCCAATCCCAGTTCCCACTCTCAAGGACTACAAGGCTACACGAGCCCCGAGTACCTACAGAGAGAAGGAGAAGAACTTGGAGTCATATTCTCATGTATACGACTTATAGGAAAATCCCTCCTCTCAGCTTACAGGAAGCCTGGGATTACCTCCGTTTCCATAAATATTGTAATAGCTTAGTAATTGCAGAGAGAAGAAGTGGAAAGAGGCTTTCAATAGCTTAGTAATTGCAAAGAGAAGCTTAGTAATTGCAGAGAGAAGAAGTGGAAAGAGGCTTTCGATAGCTATGCGGTGACTACCTGCATGCCTTATATGCATATGGGAGCTAGAACATGCAAGAAAAGCAAAGGGGGAGGTGAAATTGCGCCATCCAGAGAGTGAGGAGCTTGATTTAGCAGATTCTGGCCTCTATTTTGGGAGGAAAAGGTGCTTTTTGGCTACATTTGCTCCCAGCTCCTTCTTTTCACCTATAATAGGTTAATTGAGACTTGTGGAGCAAGTTAATCCACTCTCTACCTTATCCCACCCCCTGGGCCATGTTATCCCGCTCCCGGGTGACTTCTCACACTTAATTAATATGTTTCGAGGTCGTTCCTAGGTCATTTTGATTCTCGTAAAGCATGTTGGAATCCCTAGGTCATTAGCTAATGGCTTATGAATGTCTTTAAGTACTTCTCGTACTTCATGTCCATTCCTGTTGAGCTCTGGCTCCTGTTAAGGTCTTCTGGAGTATTTTCTCTCTCTAGGTCTAGAGAGAGAAAGTCATTGTAACTAGCAACATATGAATGTGCATTACTTAGCTAGCGGCTTATGAATGTCTTTGAGCTAATCTAGTGCACCATTGTCATTTCCGTTGCATCCTAGCTCCCCTTAAGGTCTTATGGAGCATTTTATCTCTCTAGGTATAGAGAGAGAAAATCATCGTTTTAGATTCATCTAACAACTTATGAATGTACTTCTACTCTTGTGGCCTTCCATAGACTAGCATTACATTCTTGTTAGTTGCCTTACTTTGTTAGAGTCCTTTCATGTACTTTCTCTCTCTAGATCTAGAGAGAGAAAGTTATCTTTTATGAGTCTGACTTTATTTTGATGACACGTATGCATTGTGTGTCCAACAAAATGAAGTGCTGAGGTCATAAAAACATTGGTAATGTATCAAAATGATAATTTGATGACATTGCCCTGCCCTTAAATCATAGTCATCCTCAACTATGCTTCGTAAAGGTGCCTTAGGCCATCTTGCTTGGGATCCACATTTAAGCAAAACACTTTCCGCAGTAGATGGCTAATCTACTCGGTGCTTGAGAGACAGAGTCTGCCGCAAGCTTGTTCTTTCTTATGTAGCCATGACACTATCCCGCAGTAGATTGCTAGTCTACTCGTCCGTGCTTGAGAGACAGAGTCTGCCGCCACAACATGCATGTCCTTCATGCATGCACATTAAAACATAATGAAGACAAGAGAGACGAGAAAAAAAACATTTCTTCATTAACATTTTTATACATCGATGTCTTGAGAGGCACAACCCCCTGGGAATGAGCTGCGGCTCCATCATCCATTTAGAATCTTCAAAATGATAAACTGTCCATTCAAGAATCTTCAAAATGATAAACTGTCCATTCAAGATCAATCCATGTACACATCTTTCTATGTAGCTAATGAAAATCAAGCTTTGGTGGATGTTGTGTTAGGCATATCTTGGATAGCTTCCACCAATTGCAGATTAAATTGGATGTCAAAGAAAGACACATTGCAGGTAAACTCTACAAACCTTACAAATAGGCACCCCTGGCCACTTTTTTATTCACTTTCTCATAGATAGAGCATTGCCTCTCTCTCTAGCATTTTGCGTTCTCTCTCTAGAGGGGTGTGCGTGTATGACTGCTCACTCTCTCTAGCGTTTTGCGTTCTCTCTCTAGAGGGGTGTGCGTGTATGACTGCTCACTCTCACATGGTATCATAGATTTATCTTGCTGAAATAAGAGTTTTTGAAAATTAGGGTTTCCTTACTTCCAACCTGTCAATGGCCTCACGCAATGGCCTCACGCATCACTACCTCTCTGAAAAAAGTAGATGTATCTGGGACGACTGAGACCTGGTAGAGAGCTATAGCATACTGGCTCCAAGAATCTGTGGATGTGATGGGACTCGCGAGGGAGTCCCGGATTGACCGGGCGGTGCTCCTAAAACAATCTCAAGGCTATCTAGAATCTTGGCTAAGAAACTTGTAACAAAACTCTTGCTCTAGCTAAGCAAGGAAGACTCTTTTCTTTTGTTGTATGAGACATCGGAAAGAGGTGTGTCTGTCTATGAGTAAGGGACCTAGAGCCACCTCACTACATAGGTGAGCTCTCTACTCAAGACACTCGTCATCATACCATTGATTTTGGGGGCATAGTCCTAGATGAGGCCTTGAGCAGCCGTGAGAATGAGGTAAGCCTTTGCATTTCCTTTGCCTTTAAGATTCCATCTTTTGGCTAGTTAGTCTTTACATGTTTCAAGATTAGGGAAACACAAAATGATGGCTCTTTCCCTCATCTTCTTGCTTTGCTCCCCTACTTGTGGCATTTTCTATCCTACTCGTTATGTGGCTTTGTGTGTTGAGACATCTATGCTTATCATTTTGCATAAATCTTGGGCATCATTCTCTGAGCTCTCAGTCTCTTTAAGCCCGGCCATCCGTACATGCAAGGCTCGTATTTTCCTACGTTTTTCTTGCTCAAGCGTATTATTAATCATAGTCGCAAAAGAGGGGGTGCCTTACTTTGCTTCTTAACCACTTCGATCCAATTCTCATTATTTTCCACATGTTTCTTTGCCACTTCATTTCAAGCCAGCATCTCCTTTTGCACATGCATTTTCAAAATTTGTATTTCGTTCTCGAGTTCAAGCATGTCATTGTGTTCCCCATCATCTTTAATTGTGCTTTGCATTCCACCACCTCCTTCCAGAGTGTCTCTATAATGGAATCTTTATTCTTAGTACATGTTTGAATGCATGCATCCATAAGCCTCTGCCATACCTCTTGCATGTTCACTTTCCATTCTTAAATGGTCACTTGTATGCTCACTTTCCATTCTTCTATCTTTCGTTCTATCAGCATACATTTTCTTTTCTAATTCAGCATACATGTCAGCATAAAGTTTTCCTTTTGTTAGCATCGCATCCACATTTTTCGGTACATTCACAATTTCCACATCTTGCATTTTACATAAATCCCGCAATGCAGCCAAGCTATTTTCACAAGTAGATCCACTACGCTATATTTGTCACCTTTTTCACCCCTTGTGCGTCCCTCCTGTGACTCAGACTTGTCTCCTTGCATCATTGACTACGAGGACCTCACGGCCTCACAAGTTCATGGATTCATGTTTTGCCAAAAGCCACGTTCAATGTTTCCAGTACACTACATATTACATAATAGAAAAAAGTCCTTGTATTTTTATGTACATGTCCTCGTTTCCTCCACTTGTTTTAGAGAAAACCAACACCTGTTTTTGTTGTTAAGGATACACTTGCACTTGTTTTGTTGTTTAGACTCCTCTCCACTTAGTTATTGTTGATGCTTCTCAACCCTGTCTTTTAAAGATTGCAAGGTAGGTCCATACATACGATACTTACAATACGATATGAGTATGGTACATGGTACGGTACGCTCTCTATAATTT
The DNA here is from genome assembly GCF_041138505.1 of Cibotium barometz. Classification (NCBI taxonomy): domain Eukaryota; kingdom Viridiplantae; phylum Streptophyta; class Polypodiopsida; order Cyatheales; family Cibotiaceae; genus Cibotium; species Cibotium barometz. The sequence continues at coordinate 46,837,199 of NC_141081.1, read as the reverse complement.
GATAAACCTCAATTGAAAAGAGTCTGCAAAAAAATTACATTGCACCACTAGATTATCAACTCAAACTAAGTGTATATTCATCTTAGCAAACATCATAGACATTCATTAATTGTGGACATTTCAACATTGAATGTGTAAAGTGTATATGTGTGAGAGAGAGAGAGTGTGTGTGTGTGTACTATGTGTAGAAGAATCGTGATAGAGTTTGATTCTATAAAGTGTGTGCATGTGCGCATAGTTTTCTTTTATCTTGATGTTAGGCCTTAGCCCCTTTTTCCCCTTTCTTCATCAAGGTTATTATGTGGTTTTAAAAATTTGGCTAATGATGCTTGATAAGGTCATGAGCAAACAATGGGTATTCATATTTTGAAGTTTTGTACACTTTCTACATGAGTAAGAGGAAGGATGAAGGGTACAACTTGGGCTCTGTGCCCTTGGGGTGTTTTTAATAGAATGATATTTTTTGAAGAAAAAATAAAGGATGAAAAAAATTACTATAGAAATAGCTGGCCAGAGGCACAGAGAAATTACCAATTTAGCACAATGGGTACCAGACAATTCATCATGATTAACCAAATGGATGAACAATGGTGGCAATACAAGCAAACATATGTGATCCAGCAGAGAGAAAAAAGTAACAAATAAGCACTGCAATTGAATAAAGAAATTGATTCACGAACATACCTGCGATTTCATCACAAACTCCTCCTCCTTATCTGCAACAAAATCATTCATTTTGTCAAGCTCTCCGTCCAAAAGTCTCTTAAATTCTTCTTCCAGTAGACGTCTGAAATCCGCATCATCCAGTAGATGTCTGTGCTTTGCAATTCTTCCTTCTTCATGCATCTGCCTGGCTCTCTTGTCTCCAAGCGGCACACTTGCCTGCCCATTTGATGCATCACCTTCACTGCCATGGGCAGCTGGATGTGAGGCCACATCATCTCCTGCATATGGCAATCCATGGCGATCCTCAGCTGCACGAATGGACTCATCAAGAAGCGAATTGAGGCGCTTCTTGAGGTATTTGTAAGCCAGGAACTTGTCTTTCCATGTGGGAAGTGCACTGTCGATGAGGGATTGGATGAGTTTTCCAAACTTCATTCCGGCCAGATAATATAAGAGGAAGGGCCTGCGCAGGATTAGGGTTAGGGCAAGGGCAAAAAGGCAAACCGAGATGCAAATATACAGAGATAAACTAGGGGACGGGGTCAAGCCCCCGAGAGGAGAGGGGAGAAAGGATGTGAGAAGAAGGGGGAGAAGGAGAAGCCATGGAAGCTTGAGAGAGCTTACTGAGGTGTGTAGTTGCTTGAAGAAGACGAAGAGGACGCCAAGCAGTGACGCAGAGAACAAAGATGGGGCGTTGATGCAAATGCCTGCCGTCAAATGGGAATCTAATTTTCATTTTTAAAAAAGGGAATATCCCGTATATATATAGATGCCGTCCCTCCATACTATTTATGGAAAGGTAATAACAATTAGAAGCCGTCCCTCCACGAGTTGCACTTCCGCTCTAAAGTGGAAGTACGTTTGAACAACTAGGACACTATTCAACTACCATTGAGTCTACCCTGATAGATGCCAACATGGGAGGATGTGTGTGGTGTGCATGCGTGGGTGTGCGTGTCCTCTCCCTGTTCGTGTGCATGCGTGGGTGTGCATGCGTGGGTGTGCGTGTCCTCTCCCTGTTCAATAAAAAGAACTCACAATTGTGAAATGAAGGATTACTGATCCAATTGTGAAAAAATGCATTAAAAAGTGGATAGCAATGTATGCCCTCAAGTCACCTTGATGCAATCACTTCCTCTGCCCCCATAAAGAGTCTTTGATCCTATTCTGAACGAAGATTGAACATATTGACAATGCGTTCACTAGGGACATCTCTATGTGAGGAGCATCTACAATAATTTGGTAGATTTCTCAATAAAAATAAATATTGCTGCACACTATTTCCATATTTGTGGTATTACCCATTGTCTTGCTTTGTGAATACGTGTATTTGGTTGTTGATAATCTCTCTAGTTACAACATACTTGAACTTACCTTGTGTATGTGGATGTCATCTCACTCTTTACTACTCTTACATTTTAGTCTTACTCTTAGCATCAATAATGTATGCAGTTTTAGAAGTGGTTGGAGAGGACAAGAAAGTGGTTGGTGGAGAGATCTTGTCCTCGGGATGATAATAATGCTTAAAGTTTGAGAAATAAGGATCTGAGTAGTGGAAAAGGAGCCACACAAGGACTCTTTGCAAGATTCCATTCTAATCTCTAAGGTCTCTCAAATCTTCCTCTTTAAATCAATATGTCACATTGTGTGAATCATTTAATTTCCCCTAAAGATTCCAAAGATTCCCCAAGGAGTGGATATAAATCATTAAAAAATGAAAGGTTGTCCCCAAGAAGATTTGAGAATTTTCTAGGGAGTTCTAAGTCCTCTTTATAAAGAGAATGAAACTCATGTGTGTGAACATTTCTCTTATAGGAGAGTGGGAAAAGAAAATGTGTGGTGCCGCGTGCGTCCGTTCTTTAACATTTGACTTCAGAATGTGAAAGGCCTTTAACTTTTCATCCAACACCTCAATACAAATAGGATACCCTAAAGATATAGAAATGGCATTAGTATCTTTGGAAGTCTAAGAAAGGAAAGTTGGATGGTAAGGTAAAAGAGTGATGAAGAAGGTTTGCACAAAATGAGTCAATTGAGTGGTAGACGGGTGGTAGTAAGTTTAAAATATGACTGGTTGCATGAAATGGTGAGCTCATTTATAAAAGAAGGAAAGGGGTCTCATTTTCAAAGGGTGCAAGAGGGGGATGAGAGAGAGGGGATGATGGAGGAGAGAGAGAGCATTGGAGAGAGAGAGAGTGGAGCTATTATTTAAAAGGCCACGTCAATGGCCTTTTAAATAATTATAGCCTACTCTAACCATGAGGTGAATAGCATATAAATAGAGCACCCAAACAAGCACTTTGGTCTTGTCCATTAGAAAACTCCAACTCCAATCTTTTGCAATCTTCATCACACGTGGGCTTATCCTCTCTCTCTTAGAAACACGTGGAACAAGCCTGAAAACAAAAACAATACCCTTCAAAAGTTGCTCCAAAAATCTCTCTTTTTTCCATCCCTTAGGAAATCTATCATACTTTGGAGATCAAAAATTGGATTGAAGAGTCGTCAAGGCTTGACCTTGTAGCTGCTCAAACTCTTCTTGATCATGTGCTGGGGCTTTGCAATTGGCCTTAGTAGAATGCCTTTTTTGGACCCATGGCTGCCTTGTTTTGGATTGTGGATTTGAAGAAGTTCTAGCTTTTTGGGACCCTTTAAATTAGCTTGATATTTTGGGATAGTTATGACTTTGGTTGAAGTGGTGGTTGGTTAATGGCTTTGACTTCTTGCAAGGTCTTACTCTAGGCTTTGGCTTTCAAAGCAAAGCCTTTCCAATACCCATAGCTTTGATTTCCTTTATAATAGCCTTGTGCTTGAATAAGATTATGTGGAACAATCCATTTCTCAGTTGTTGTGGTATTTTCTCTTCGAGCAAGGATCCAAACTAAGTTTCTTCTTACCTCACCAACTATATGTGAGATATGGTTTCCTTAGGGCTCCATCTTCGAATATACCTCTCTTTCATATTGGCTTGACCAAAGGTTGAAGCATTCCTTAGGGCTCCATCTTCGAATATACCTCTCTTTCATATTGGCTTGACCAAAGGATCCAAACTAAGTTTCTTCTTACCTCACCAACTATATGTGAGATATGGTTTCCTTAGGGCTCCATCTTCGAATATACCTCTCTTTCATATTGGCTTGACCAAAGGTTGAAGCATTCCTCGATTGTCTTTGTCATGGATTCGATTTTCTTTTCTCCTAGATGAGCTGTTGAGTTTTCTATTGTCTCAATTGAACTTTGCATGCTGTAAAATCTATCATGGAAAGCATCTTGTAAGTTGTGATGTTAACCCATCTCCCACCCCTCTCCCCTTACGCAGGCAGAGTGGATGCAGAAGATACGCTAACTTTCCCTCTTCCTTGTTTCACCCCCTTATGCAAGAAGGCAACACAAGGCAATGGGAGTATCGCGGGGACTTGTGCTATGACCATAGGTGAGCTCCAATACCATGCTCACACACATATGACAAGAGGGTTTCCCTTGAATAAAGAAGAAGAAGAACCGGAGAAGGTGTGTCACTCACCCTCTTCGTCTAGGTTCGTCTCGCTGGACAAGATGGGAAGGTCCCCGCACGCAGCTGGAGCCCATGGGTTAAGCCAAAGCTCGAAGAAGAAGCTCCTCTGTAATCCCACAACACCTCTCTCACCTCCCTCATACACACACCTCTCTCACCTCCCTCATACACACACAGAGATTTGTTGCAAAGAAAACACAGAGATGCAATCCTTTTTTTGGGCTCAAATCCCAAATTATGTCCTTCCAGATTATAATTTTGACCTTTTAAACAAGTTGAAAATGTGCCCGGGCACCCATACTATGGACTGAGGGCGTTTCGGACACTAAATGGGACTGTAGTGCATTGTTTTAGACTCCTTATGATGCGAACACGCCCAAAAATACAAACTGCAGTGTTCGCATGTCAATTACAAGCTTATGCTTGCGAGGTTTTTGGTGTATCACTGTATGGCTTGTAAGGGTAGATTTGAAATTTGGTTTTATGCGACCATTCTGTGTAAGGGATTGGGCACTTTTCTCGAGGTGAATGTGGAGAAAGAAGGGATCGGCTTGGAACTTCCATGTTTCCGCATGGATAAGATCTTCTATTCCTTCTGTTCCATGTAGAAGTCCCCAAAAAGCTCCTTTAGCATGGCGATGCGCTCTTGAATCTACTCATCTTTCAGAATCACTTGGCTCGGAAACTCTTTGTGGAAGAGTTGACGGTCACTGGGTTGAGGTAGTGAAGGATCTTCTTGAAGAATCTCCTCAACTGTCGGCACGGCGCCCGTAGATTTCAGATGCAGTGGGCTCTCCGATGGAGTTTTGAGGGTAGCCCAATCCGGATCTTCTACCTATTGAATGTCGACATCCGCCAATGGTGGTTGACTTGAAAAGGGATTGGGTTGATCATACCACGGCATGCTGGAGGATGGAACATCAGAGGGTCATGCTTTTGGCTTCTTTGAAGGGACTTCCCCTTCAATCCCAGCGCTCATGAAACACTGTGTTTCACGAGCCTCTATGAAACACTGTGTTTCATAGAGGCTCTTAAGTTGTTGCACTCTACCCTTCATTGGCACCTCCCCTAGAGAAGGTAGATCACTTTGTGTCCCCCCACCAATCAGCGCCCAATGTAGTTGTGTCCTTTGTTTGCCTAGCGTTGGTGGTGTCGATGAGAGTCTGGCGGTTCGGATCGGCGAGCATCTCTTTAAGGGGTTGCAGCAAGTTCTAACCATGCTCATCGATCTTGAAGTTGGGGTCACCAATTTGAGTATGGATCGTGGCAATATCTCCAATTTGAAGTTGGGGTCACCAATTTGAGTATGGATCGTGGCAATATCTCCATCACCTCCTTCAGTTGCTTGAAGTTTTGTCTGTAATCGCGCAATTTTCTTGGTGTGTACATCCTTTGGGCAACTGTCTCTTCATGCAACTCCATGAACTGCTCAAGACATGTCTCAAAAACTCCATGGACAAATTTCCGTGGACAAATGTCCAATCCTTGTCCTTCAGAGTGAAAAGCTGCATGGTTGGAGTGGGGATTTTTGCAGGTTTGTACACGGGCATTCGGGTTAGCTCAGCATTTCTCTCTTGAAGGACAGCCATGCCCTTTTTAGTATCCTCTAGCTATAAGCGCAGATCATCCCTGTTTTGTCGTATGCGCTTCAATGCTTCAGCATCAGTCTCTCCTTTTGCCGATTGAAGTGTATGTGGATCTCTTTGTGCAGTAGCTGAACCCGAAGGTGGCAGTTGCTTCTTAAGCTGCTGCATCAGGTGTGACCTTTCTTTCTTCACTTCTTCATATGCCTTCTTCAGATTGTCATTTTGTTAGCGCTTCTTTTGTAGCTGCTCTTCCAAAGCTTTGACTCTTGAATGGCATTCGTCAAGGTCCTTCGTGGCTACTTTCTTCTTGTTGGCCTTGTAAATGCTTGCAAGCTCTTCCTGCAAAATCGATTCCTGTCCTCGGTCATTTCTGTCAATTGCTTAAGGGTTGCTCCCAATTTTCACATTGTTGGGAGTTTGGGTGTTCCTTCGATTTGTTGTTGTGCCTCTAGCAACTCCCCAGAAACTCTCCTCATTTGCCCTTTTCGCTCTTGCAGGCAGCTATCTTTTGATTTTCTCCTTGAAGCTCCTCTTCTGAGATTGAAGCGTGGTTACAAGCCTTACTGAAGCATTCACCGCCTTTTGGAGAAGAATGCAATGATCCACCAGGGTGTAATGTGGCATCATGTGTAGCTCGTAGGGGTGGTGTAATTCGATACAGGGATCGGTCTCCTTGCTGGCTACTTGTGCTGTACCACCATGGACTGTACCCGGAACTCCAATCAATGGGTTGGCGATGAGGGTTGTTTGTACCTTGCCCTTCATTGCACCTTCCATTACTTTAGGTGCGCTTTGCTCCACCAGTGCAACACGTTTACCCCGGTCTTGTGATGTACCCTTACTCTTTCCTTGCACAGTACTCTGACCCTTGTCTTGGCTAGTACTATCACTTGCACCTCGGGTTGAAATTGAAGGAGTCTTTGATTGCTGTGGCTCTGAGAACCCTTGCCTTGTGGTCCTTGATCCGTGGAGTCGTTGTTGTCATCGTCATCCTTCTTCTCATCCCCATCTATATCAATGATGGGATTGTTGACTCTAGGGATCCTAAGTTTCTTGAAGCTAACATCTCTTCTTGGTCCACCTCCTTGCTTGAGGGATATTGGACATCCTTGTCCTCCATCTGCATCTCTCCTCCTGATTCGGCATCCATGAGCTTTTTGTGCACACATGAGAAAAGGTGGCAAAGGCCGTTCTCATGGTACAATTTCGACTCTTGCTTCTATACTTTGCGCTGAATGGTAAATATTCTTTCCTTGAGCTGCGCCATGAGTGCCCAATTGTTTGCATAGAGTTCCTTTGCATTGTCGTATGGGGGAAGAGACACTGGAGCAGCTTCTAAGGTCACCATTTCATCCCCATCTTCATTGAAGTCCTCAGCTTGCTCCATAAGTGTGTACCATGCACGTAGACATCGCACAATAGATGAAGATGCTTTGATCGGTAAGGAAGCTCCATTCTGGGCCAGTGATATGCCCTGCCAATGTTGAGAAGGCGATGAAATCATGGGTTGTGGAATTACCAAAAGTCTTCAGCTTGGCACAAGTTGTTGTTGTGAGCTCCTTTATATTTACAGTGAACTTCATCATAGCCACTGTTATATTGCCTTGGACCAACTCCAGCGCTTCCGAAACTTTCTTTTGTTCCCACAAAAGTTATCCCACAGCATTGAGAGAAGTGAGAACTACTGTGAGGCACTGAGTCAATCTCTTCCTGGGCAAGGGCCTTTGGGCAAGGGCTTCTGGGTGGCAAGGGCCTCTTGTGAGAGTGATTTGAGCTTTGCAATGACTTCATCCCTGCATTTCTCTTCCTTCTCCTTTGCCTAGAACTTTGTTCTGCAACAAGCAGCGAGCTCTGCTTCTAAGGCCTTACACTCCTGAATCGCCTTTTGCAATGATTCCTCTTTACTCTCTGTCTTTTCCAAAAGGAGAAGATTTTCCTTAAGTTGTGAAGTGAGGTCATCTCGACTGTACTTTTTGAAGCTTTTCATTTTTGCACACCGCCTCTTTATACTTGTCTAGAGATTAGCTAAGTTACCTTGCAACTCCACTTTGAGATGCGTAGCTGCTTGCAGCCTTGCTTCATAATCCTCTTTGATTGCCTTTGTGGCAGTAGCAATCTTTTGTAGCACCAGGTCGTGCTACTTTTCTTGGTACTCCATCATTAGCATTTGTTGGGTGACCATCTAGGCATCTTTGGCTTCTAATGGGGCTTGAGATAGAGTAGACTCAGAACTAATGCTTTCCTCCACATGTCGTATTTTTCCAGAGAGCTGGTGTAGGTAATCAGAGGCTCCTTGCTTGCGCTTATGACTTTGGAGGAGCAGTTTTGCAAAGGCCCTGAATGGTGAAGGGTACAATTTCCAAACCCTATGGGAATTGACCTTCACTGCCCGACTGAGGAGGTGGCATCCCCTGAGCATTGAGAGGTTGGGGCTGTCCCTGGGGTGGTTGCGGTTGCTGTTGCACCTCTTCTTGTCTTTGGGGTGGTATGGGTTGTTCTCTAGCCGCCTCAAGATTGGTTGCTGGTGGGTTTGGTGTGGCGGGTGTGATCTTTATATCCTTCAACACACTGTTAGGTGCACGCAAAGACTCGAGCATTGCTGTGTTAGGAGCTCGCAGTGGCAGGTTAGCTCCTTGATAAAGAACGCGGGTGAGCAGCTCTGTGGGTTGCACAATGTTGGGTTGGTCTTCCTCAATCCTTCAAGGAGGGTGGTATAGAGGTAGGAGGAGCAATCCTTGTTGTCTCAAGAACACAAGCCAGGGTAGTTTGGTTCACTCTATACACATGTTCCACTGTGGTCCAAGAAGTGAGAAAGTCAAATACTTGGACTACACTTGCCAACTCTTTATCCAAAATCTTACAATACCTGAAGTTCTTTTTTGCATCTTGAGGAATGAGCTATTTGGCCTTTATTTCTGGTAGCTGCAGGGGTATCACTTTGGGTGATGTTGCATTGATTAGTAATGTTGTCGCTACCCTTCCTTGAGTGAGTTGAACTGTATGCTCCACCCCATTTGGACCCTTGAAGATACCCATTTGTGTCTTCGCTTCAAAAGAGGCCATGAAGTCTGCGTATGCCTATATGTCTACGCCAAGCAGTAGAAGATCTATTAGCTGATGTAGACCTATTGCGAGACAGAGCTTCTTGTACTTCTCCTCCTTCAGAATCTGGTAAGTGGGGTTGGTGTAGACACATATAGTGACCTGCTGCCCTGTGTAGGCAATGACCTTTCCTTGCATGAAGTGCCGACCAACATGCTCCATATCCTTATTGTAAAGGATGAGAACCTTATTGCCTTGCCTTGATGTTGTTGATGCCATTGCTACTTTTTGTAAAATGTAATTATGAGTACCTGTGCCTGCATATGCATTGTATGCGTAACACCACCTTTGTGTAATAATGCTGTGAAGTGAAAAATTTTAAAAAGATACATTAAGATGAAGATAATATATACATAGGTATTATCCCAAACATTATTATTATAGGAAGATCCATGCCTCTTTGGGTTTTCACAAATCTCCCTCCTGGGCGTGCTTGGCAACCAAATTTTCACGCTCCCAGGGCTACTCATGCCCTAAAGGGATTTTCGTAAGTAGCTTATTACTAGAACATCATCTTTTTTCATTTTTATTTTTTAAAGTTATTACTGTTTCCTTCACTTCGATCAGTAGAGATAGTCACTACTAGGAGTCATTGGAACACAGGTGGAGCATTAGAATACCCGAATGGAAAATTATGGTGATAGTGAGCATGGGTGACCATCAATTTGACCCTATTGATAATTTCCTTTGGAAGCTAGGGCGGCCAGAATCGCTAAATAATATCTGCTCATACTCAGTTTGCTCCTCTTCATATGGTATCCAGTGCTGAAAGGCCTGTAAAAAATCATCCTCCGGCTCCACTTTGGCAAAAAATACCGTCGTGCGAGTGGAGTGGGTGTTCACCATCAGTGTTTGGCATCAATGGTGGGGCCTTACTAAACCACCATCGCGAGACAGCTACATGTGGCATTTAAGTAAGTCCGCGGCGTGGGATAGTTGAAGGATTTTCATAGGTGTGGCGAGTGGGTACTTCCTTCAAAGGATGATTCCTTTAGTAGCTCTTGACAGGACGGGGATTGTGTCCGAGGGAAAGACGAGTACCTGCTCTTCATTTTCCTGGTGGAGACAGGAGACCCTTGACGATTCTCCAAATTCTAAGAATATAGGTTTGGTGCTTGTAGGTTGAAATAGGTTCATGGGAGGGAGAGGCGCCATTGGTTCTTTCCCCTTTGCGTGGACTAGAATCGGCTTGACATCCTGAGGCTGAGGGAATATTCTTTGAATAGGATCCTTGGGGATCCACAGGCAGTAGCCTTGCGCTTTCAGCAAAGCTCTTGAAACCCATTGTTTATGAAGGCGGTTGGGTTTCTTACTCATCGGCGTTAGGCTTGGAGTGGGGATAGGTTGTCGTTTGGGAACCCATTTCCACTGCGTGTTTTTCAGAGCCCGTCTATAGTGTAGTGGTTGTGTGTGGGGGCTCAGTGTGTGCGTGTGATTTGAGTTAGTCGAGTTAGTAGTTAGGTGAAATGGGGTTAGTTCTTTGGAGATTGTGGAGGGGTATATGTACAGTGCATGCAGAGTGCAACTGTAGGGCAAGTAGGGATTACCATGGTGATTGAGTTTGTCGCCCAATCAAATTGACACTTAGTTTTTGACATCCACGTGCGACCTAAGAGAACATTCTCAGAGATACCTCTTCCATATGGCCATTAGCACAATGGATGGTTGTGTGTAAAATACTAGTAATATACGATAGCTACTCATTCACGCCCTTCACTTTGATGTTGGATTGGATCAGGGCAGGGCTTCCCAATTGTTTCCAAGCATCAAAGGATATGCGGTTATGGCTAGAATCGATTAAAGCATTATATAGTACTTTACACCTGTGTCCTTTTAATTCAATTTGAGCATGTAGAGGGGGTGGGCAACTGACATCGTTAGTTTTACAGGTGAATACTTCATATGCCCACACGTTGGTGGGGCGTCATGCTTTGTTTTTAGCTTCACGCTCCCTACCTTCTTTAAGAGCATCTTGAATGTGTTTGTGCTCTTTCTCTTTAGCAGCTTGCTTCTCGCAAGCTACTTGTATAGTTTCAATGGTTAAGGGGTCATAGAAGCGTGTGAACTTACTACCATTGAGGAACCCAATTGTTTCAATTCCATCTAATGTCTCGACACGGATAGTCCCTTGGGGAGTTATCTCGCATACCCTGAATATTCTCATGCCGGTGTATTTTAATTTTCATTTCTTGTTTCTTACACCAAATAGGAGCACCATATCTCCTTCGTGGATGTTTTCACCCTTTAACTGCTGATCAAACCATTTCTTTCTCATTTGTTTTTCAGTGATCAGCCCTTGAAGTGCATAGTGCCTTTCTTCATCAAGGTGCTCGAGGATGCGGATGCGGTCAGAAAGTTCATGACCATCCCATTTCTCAGCGGCCGCTATTCTTAGGCTAGGCACTAGGAATTCCCATGGCATGATAGCTTTCAATCCGTAGACTAACTTGAATGGGGTGCATCAAGTTGCTACCTTATAAGATGTCCTATAAGCCCACAAAGCTGCAGATAGCTTTGTTTCCTAGTCAATTCTTTTGACACTTAAGGTTTTAGTCAGAATTGCAACCAATATTTTATTAGTGCTTTTTGCTTGGCCATTTGCCCTGGGATAGTAAGGGACAGATTTTTATGAGAAATCATGAAGTTCTCAGTTAATAGAGCGATGGTTTCATTTATGAAATGGGTACCTCGATCGCTCACAATTTCTAGAGAACAACCGAATCTTGTGATTATGTCTTCATACATAAATTTGTGGCTGTAGCCAGGGCATCAGCTTTTCTTACTGCCTTGGCCTCAACCCACTTCATTACATACTCGGTGGCGGTGATTATGTATCTGGCCTGGGATCCACGTGCAGCTGGATTAATAGGCCCAATAAAGTCGAAACCCTATTTCTCAAATGGTTTGTTTATGCGGCTACTAGGTGCAGGGGCATGTAGTCTTGTTTGCCTAGCTTCAAACATGGTTGACATTTATCACAGCCTTGGACAAATAATGCGTAGTCCTTAAATAAGGTGCGCCACCAATAGCCTGTGTGCATTATCTTGCGAGCCATTATTTCAGCTACAAAGTGACCACCACCTACTCTTTTATGGGCTTCTTCCATAATTTGTAAGGTTTCATCTTCTCTTGAGGATGTTATCCTTACCTCTCTTGTAAAGTTGGCCTGCAATGAGTTGATAGTCGGCACTTTGTTTTACTATTTGCCTAGCCTTTTGCTTTTCTAGGTTCTTGACATTTATCAACCCATGGGCTAGGACATCAACAATATCTTCTCTCCGTTTGGGGATGGAGTCGACCAGAAACAAGGTTGCATCAGCTAGATCGTCATCTATTCCAGTTGGTGGCTCTCCGTTAGGCATAGGTAATGTCAGAACTTCTTCACGGCATACACCATAGCTAACCTCTCACATTCGGTGGTAGTATAGTTTACTTTAGAATCATTTAGTTGTCTACTTGCAAAGCTGATTGGGTAATCTAGCTTGTGCTCTCCAGGTTGGGCCACCAGGCAGCCAGTTGCAAAATTGGATGCATCAATGTGGACGTGGAATATAATATCCCAGTTCGACGATTTGAGAATAGGTGCTGACGCCAGGGCTATTTTCAGTTTTTCATAGGACTCTAGCATTCTTCAGTCCATTTAAATTCTATGAGGAGCTTGTACAAAGGACGAGCTATCTCGGCAAAATAGAATGAACCGGCGATAGTATCCGACATGTCCCATGAATCGTTGAACTCCTTTGTAATTCACAGGGGGTGGAAGTTCTAAGATAAGTTTAACCTTCCCCTCATCGGTAGATATCCCATTCTTCGACACGATATGTCCTAAGATCACACCGTGCTTCACCCAAAATTGGCATTTATGAGGGTTCAAAGATATACGAAATGTCGGCACTTTTCAAAGACCTTATGAGAAGACAGTTCAGATATTTTGCCCATGTTGAATGTATGCACAGCTCATCTAGGAATACTTCTAGGAACTATCGCAACAATTCCTTGAATGCATGATTCATTAGCCTTTGAAATGCAGCTGGGGCATTGGTTAAACCGAAAGGCATTTGTTTGAATGTGTAGACTCCATATTCTGTAATGAATGCAGTCTTTGGCTGGTCTTCCTTGACTATTGATATTTGGTTATATCCTGAATAGCCATCTAGAAAACTATAGGCTTCCTTGCTAGCCACTCTTTCCAATGCATGCTCGCTAAAGGGGATAGGGTAGTGATTGCGGCACATTGCGGCATTAGATTTCTTTAGATCAATGCAAACTCTGAGTTTCCCATTGGCCTTAGGTACTACCACAATCGATGATACCCAAGTTGGATGTTCAATCTCATAGATGAATCCACATTCACAATGAGTTTATTTATTTCTTCCTAGATTTGTGAGACATACTTTGGGTTCATAGGATACGGCCTTTAATAAACCGGCTTTGCATCAGGTTTCATCGGGATTGTATGCTCACAAACCCTCTCTGTATATGGCCACCTTTTGCCTTACGCTTTTCCCTAAATTTTTGGGTAAAACTCTTCACAAAAGAGTGGATTTAAAAAAAAGCTTCCCTAAGGACATGACCACCATGGCAAACTCCCTTACATGGCGAACTCCCTTAGGAGTGACTGCTACCTTAAACAAGGCAATGTCAAAACCATTCCAGAGGCGTAAACTGGCACCATTGTCGCTCGCAAGAAAATTAAAGGCAAAAATCCTTGTCCACAATAGGGGGCAACCATGAGTTAGAATGCAAAGGTGTTTCAAAAGCAATGGTGCATGAGTTAGAAATGCAAAGGTGTTTCAAAAGCAATGGTTTTAGAAGGTGCTAATGTCTAAAATCTATGTTTTTTTTTCTTCTTAAACTAACTGTAAACAATCTCTCTCTCTCTCTCTCCATCACAATGTATTGCGCTATCTTCTCCCTGGTGCTGTGCCAATTTCATCTTTTTCAAGAAGCAAAAATGGGATGCCTCTCTCTACATCTCTTCTCTTCTGATATAGCAGCAATGGATCCCATCAAATTAGAGATTGGAAAGGTACTGACTATATAAAGGTGTCAAGAAAGAAAGAATGCATGGTGCGATGGGGGGTGAGAGAGAGAGAGAGAGAGAGAGAGAGAGAGAGAGAGAGAGAGAGAGAGAGAGAGAGAGAGAGAGAGAGAGAGGGGGGGGTATTGAATGCACTGTGTGATTGATCATCAATGGTGGTGGTGGCCAATGCATGACTGGTCAAAATTGGCGCGAGCAAGGCAAAGTAACCTTTTCCTTCTTGGAATTCAAGGAAGGATTGTGCTTTTCCATTCTTCAAGATAGTTGTCTGCATCATCACATATAGTGTGTATACACACAATATGTGACTATCTACAGAAAGAGACAAGGTGTTGAGATTCCAGCCCTATAGGATTTTTCTTTGCAAATTTCAAAAATTAATGGTGGAGACAAATTGCCAATAGCCCTACCCGATTGAGAGATATGATTTTTTCAAGGCGGAGGAGCCATAGGGTGCGAATTGAATGGCTATAGAGAATCTATCTCCATAGGATTGTTTTTTGCAATTTCTAAAAAATACCTGTGGAGACGGATTGTCGATAGGCCTAGTAGATCGAGAGATATGATTTTTCCAAGGGGGAGGAGCCAATAGGGGCATACAATGAGTGAAAAAAGAAATTCGATTAAATAATGAGGGGATTAGATAACCTTTGTTATT
>NC_141081.1:46730132-46817632 GCF_041138505.1 Cibotium barometz | reverse complement strand
CACAAGCTTGGAGAAGAAGAAGCTCTAGAGCACACAATGCCAGGAGTTTATTGATAGGCGTGCAAAAAAAAAAAAAGATTAGGTAGCCCTAGAATGAGTGGGCGTATATACAATGCACGGGAGAAAAAACCTCCTAGTGAGGGAAAAAGTGCCCCGACGGTCCTAAGTGTGTTCACACACATCACTACCTATGTATATCAACAAATCCCCCCTGGGAGTGATGGTGTGAACGAGAGCTGGCACTCATGTATAGGGAAGTGCCATGCCCTATGTAGATCAATCCACAAAGGGAAGCAAGCCCAAAGCTTTGTGAAAAGCTTCAAACTTCTCACGAGGAAGTGCCTTTGTGAAAAGATCGGCGAGGTTGTCCTGTGTTGGCACATAAGCCAAGCTGATCTCTCCTGCTGAGAGTCTCTCCTCCTTGACATAGTGATAATGCACCTCAATGTGCTTTGTGCGAGCATGAAAAACTGGGTTCCTCACAACTACCAATGCGCTCTGACTGTCAGTGTAGATAGTGGTGCCAGAATCCTGTCCACACTCAAATCAGCCATAAGCCACCTGAGCCATACACACTCAATCGTAACTGTGAAAGCTACCCTGTACTCAGATTCACAACTAGAAGTGGCCACAGTAGGCTGCTTCTTGCTCAACCAAGATATGCATGAGCTGTCGAGCATGAAATAAAAACCACTGGTGGACACTCTTGTGTCATAGCAACTAGCCTAGTCTGAGTTTGAAAACGCATGTAAATCTGGCAGCAATGATCTCCCCTGTACACAAAGCAATCCCTCCATCACACTGCTTGAATTGTATCCCCAAATAATGATGCAAATGCCCCAAATCTGACATCTCAAAAGAGGCATTCAAATCAAAATCAACAATATGAGTCTCATTCGGTCCAGTGAGATTAAGTGCTTACAGATGGGTCATACTAGCAATACGCACGCCCACTCTGTATCCTGCACAATATTTGCTGAATCTGAATTAGTAGAAGCATCCGCTATGGTGGCTGCATTAGACTCTTTCTTCTTAGCCTCTTTAGCCTTAAGCTTAAGGCAATTCTTAATGACATGATCAGCCATTTTCGACTGTTTCGGGCTCCGTTTCTGCATCAGAAGCTTTGCACAGGTGTTTTTGTCATTTTTTTGCAAAATTTTTGACAGTGCAGGTTTCTGCAAAACAAACATATATATACTATTGTGGATCATGCTACATAGCACATGTTGTATTCTATTCAGTCCTTGTTGTTACAGGTAGCTTTTGCATCAGTTTTAGTTACCGAGGCTGATAACAATAATGATGTATTTCGCATGTTGTCTCTCCTGATGACAAATTGGATGGGGATATTACCCACTGTGGGCATACATGATGCAGCATGTTTTGGTTTCAAAAGGAGTGTGGAACATTGTGCAGGGTTTGGATGTACGTCTAGGTTCTGTGGATGCAGGATCTATTGAGGATGTTGCATCTCCCGGTAGCTATACTGCTGCTTCTGTTATAGGTTCACGTAGCATTGTTGCTGCTGCTGCTATTTTACCCACTGTTGAACAAGCTCGTTGGGATGGTAAAGATGCGTAGGCTCATGCCTTGATTGCACTTTCTGTCAAACGGAATATCACCCCACACATTCGTTCAGCTAAAACAGCAAAAGAGGATGGGGATTCTCTAGCTCATTTGTAGGTCGTAATGAGGCAAAAATCTCATACCTGCGTAAAGAGCTAGAATCGAAGATTATGCAAGAAGATGATGACATGAATGTTTCTCTTGCTAAGATTAAAGATCTCAAAGAGCAGTTGAGCATGCAATTGATCAAGCATTTGTTGATGCACAGCAGAGAAGAAGTGGCAAGTCTGCCAACTCCAATATTTCTTCTCCTTCTAGCAGGCCTATTATACTACATCTTCTTCTATAGAGGTAACAGCAATAAGTCTGAGAAAACAGGTGACAAAGGCAAGAAAAAGATCAGGTGTAATTATTGCAAGGCAGCTGATCATGTCATTAAGAATTGCCCTAAGCTTAAGGCTAAAGAGGCTAAGAAGAAAGAGTCTAATGCAACCACCATAGCGGATGCTTCTACTAATTCAGATTGAGCAAATGTTGTGCAGGATACAGAGTGGGTGTTTAGTGTGTATTGCTAGTATGACCCATCTGTACATGATGCATGTTTGGCAGTTTTTGATGATTCTTATGTATGGTATTTTGACAGTGGTGCTACTAAGCACATTACCTCGCATCGTAATATGTTCACTTGTCTTGAGGTTGTCCCTAATGGGAATACTATCACATGTGCCAACAATGCTTCTTACCCCGTTCAAGGGTGTTGGTAAAATTGTGCTTACTGCTGCGAATGGCAGCTCTTTCACACTTGCAGATGCTTTGTATGTACCAGGGATTAAGAAGAATCTTTTGTCAGTCTCTGGGCTTGCTAGACTTGGACTTGTAGTCAAATTTGTGGATGACAGATGTACTATTCATGATTTGACTTCTGGTGATACAATTATTGCATCTGGCACTTTGTTTCGTGGGCTCTATGCATGGTTAAAAGCCAACAGTTTTGCCGCATGCATTTTGGCTTGAGGCTGTTATGTGTGCAGCATATATTTTAAATAGGTGTCCTACTAAGGCTTTGCAGTCTATCACTCCATATGAGGCCTGGCTTGGCAAGAAGCCATCGATTGGTCCCTTGCGTGTATTTGGTTGTTTGGCCTATGCTCTAGTGCCTATGCAACAGCGTCACAAATTGGATGACAAGGCTGTCAAATGTATCTTTGTTGGTTACAATGCTGAGAGCAAGGGGTACAGGTTATATAATCTGCAATCAACACGTATCTTGATTAGTCGGTTTGAATGGTGATTTGCATGAGGAGGCGTATGTAACGCAGCCTCGTGGTTTTGTTCAAAAAGGGCAGGAAAACAAAGTGTGCAGGTTGAAAAAGGCATTGTATGGCTTAAAGCAAGCTCCACGAGCTTGGTATGAGAACATACATGCTTATTTGAGTACACGGTTTTCAGAATAGTCCAACTAAGAGCACTTTGTATGTAAAATGTGCGGATGATGTACATCTAATCATTGCACTTTATGTCGATGACATGCTGCTCACTGGCCCAAATGAGACTCATATTACTGATTTTAAGGCTGATTTGAATGCCTCTTTTGAGATGTCAGATTTGGGGCATTTGCATCATTATTTGGGGATACAATTCAAGTAGTGTGATTGGAGGGATTGCTTTGTGTCAAACAAAGTATATCGAGACATTGTTGCGTAGATTCGGCCTTGAAGACTGCAAGCCTATGGCTACTCCTTTGGGGCCAGGCTTGAAGCTAAGTCTTCATGATGCTGGGGATCATTTTGATGTCATTATCTATCAGATAGCTGTTGATTGCCTCATTTATGTATGCATTACAAGGCCATACATTCAGTTTGCAGTATCCCAGGTGAGCAGGTACATGCATAGCCCAGGGTCTCAGCATTGGAAGACAGTGAAATGGATCTTTCGCTACTTGAGTGGCACCATATATCTTGGGTTGTTTTATCCCAAGGGGGGATCATTGCCACCAGATTTACATACGTTTTAAGACTCAGACTGGGCTGGTTGCTATGACACAAGAGTGTCCCCACCAGTGGTTTTTGTTTCATGCTCGGCAGCTCATGCATATCTTGGTTGAGCAAGAAAGCAGCCTACTATGGCCACTTCTAGTTGTGAAGCTGAGTACAGGGCAGCTTTCACAACTACAGTTGAGTGTGTATGGCTCAGACGACTTATGGCTGATTTGAGTGTTGGATAGGATTCTGGCACCACTATCTACACTGATAGTCAGAGCGCATTGGCAGTTGCGAGGAACCCAGTTTTTCATACTCGCAAAGCACATTGAGGTGCATTATCACTATGTCAGGGAGAGACTCTCAGGAGGAGAGATCAGCTTGGCTTATGTGCCAACACAGGACAACCTCGTCGATCTTTTCATAAAGGCACTTCCTTGTGAGAAGTTTGAAGCTTTTCGCAAAGCTTTGGGCTTGCTTCCCTTTGTGGATTGATCTACATAGGGCATGGCACTTCCCTATACATGAGTGCCAGCTCTCGTTCACACCATCACTCCCAGAGGGGGATTTGTTGATATACATAGGTAGTGATGTGTGTGAACACCCTTAGGACCGCCGGGGTACTTTTTCCCTAGGAGTTTTTTTCCCCCGTGCATTGTATATACGCCCACTCATTCTAGGGCTATACAACTATCAATATACTTCTTGTTGTGTGCTCTTAAGCTTCTTCTTCTCCAAGCTTTGTGTGCATTCCTGCAACCCTAATTCCAACACTGGCGGCGCTGCTCAAGGAGTAGATGCCTGCTTTGATACCAATTGTTGGAATTAGGGTTGCAGGAATGAACACAAGCTTGGAGAAGAAGAAGCTCCAGAGCACACACTGTAGGAGTTTATTGATAGGTGTGCCAAAATAAAGATTAGGTAGCCCTAGAATGAGTGGGCTTATATACAATGAACAGGCGGTCCTAAGTGTGTTCACACACATCACTACCTATGTATATCAACATCTCTCTCTCTCTCTCTCTCTCTCTCTCTCTCTCTCTCTCTCTCTCTCTCTCTCTCTCTCTCTCTTTGTCCATCGTCTGTATGTATGTGTGTGTGTGTGTGTGTTCGTCTGCCTCTATGTTGCTTGCACAGAGGGGTCTCTCTCTCTCTCTCTCTCTCTCTCTCTCTCTCTCTCTCTCTCTCTCTCTCTCCATACCTTGCATCCATACCCTCCTACCTGTGTGCAAGCATCTCTCTCTCTCTCTCTCTTTGTCCATCGTCTGTATGTATGTGTGTGTGTGTGTGTTCGTCTGCCTCTATGTTGCTTGCACAGAGGTCTCTCTCTCTCTCTCTCTCTCTCTCTCTCTCTCTCTCTCTCTCTCTCTCTCTCTCTCTCTCTCTCTCTCTCTCTCTCTCTCTCTCTCTCCATACCTTGTTGCTTCCAAAACCCCTCTCATAGAGCAGACGGGTCAAGAGAGAGGGGAAACCGAACCTTAGACTATAAGCATGTCATTAAAAAATGCCACATCACTAGCATTTTTTAAATAATGTGTGTTGACTTGCACACATAAACTAAAGGTCATAAAGTAGCAAAAAGTGAAATATGAACTAAACTCAAGGTTTGGGAAGGCTAGGATAAAAGGACCTTCCATTTCCGCTATAAAGCGGAAGTATGTGATCTAGAGATAACTATATGTTTGAAATACCTTAAGTTACCTTTGCTGCAATCCTAGGTCAACCCCCCTTTGTATACGTTGGGCTAGCCTTAAGGAGTCTTTGATCCTTTTTTGATGGAAGTTGAATTGATTTTAACAATGCATTCACTACTAGTTCCATCGTCAACATCTCCATGTAAGGACAATGTGTGTGTCTACGATAATTAGGCAGTTTGTAAGGGTGATTTGGCAGATTTCTCACAAAAAATAAATATTTTTGCACACTATTTCAATGTTTGTGGCTATTGCCCATTGTTGTGCTTTGTGAGTATTATAATCCAGGTTCTTGTATATTCAATTGATTCTCTCTCTACTTAGAGTTAGCTCAACTTGTCTTGTGCATGTGGATGTCATTTGACACTTTACTACTTTGACATTATAGTCTTAGTCTTAGGGATAAGCATCAATCATGTATGTAGTTTTAGAAGTGGTTGGAGAGGATCTTTGCCCGCATAACAATGCTTAAAGTTTGAGAAATAAGGATACATTTTTTTATGAGTAGTAGAAAAGGACCTTGACAGGTGGCCACACGAGATCAAGCACCCTTGAATCCTCTTTGCAAATATTACAATTGTAATCTTTTGCAAAAAAAATAATGTCTCTTCTAGATCTATTACTTCACCTGAATTGAGGCTAGAGGACTACACCAATTCTCCAAGGCTTGAGTAGATAAAATGGTGGAATTGCAACCATCTTTTTATTAAATCGAGTCTAACCTCACACTTTAGCCTCGTTTGAATGATGTAGACAAACAAAAACAATGTCTCTCAAATCGTCCTCTCTATGTCAATATGTCACAATATGTGGTGTTGTGGTTTTTTTAAAAGAAAGCTAATTAATTCCTTCTTCTAAAGATTCCAAAGATTCCCTAGTAGTGGAAATGAAACTTTACAAAATGAAGAGACATCTCTAAGAACTGTAAGTGCTCTATATAAAGACAAGGAAAAGTGTTGGTGAGAGTGATGTGAAAAGCATTTTTCATTTAAAGGCTTGGCATGACCCGCCTACCGGCGGGTCCTACCAACTCTTAGTAGTGGGTGGGCTCGCCTTTGGTAAGTCCAATTTATGCATGAATCTACCCCTTTTGTGTGCCAATCCTTCCATCTTATGTATATTCTAGCCATCTCATCTTTTTCTTTCCTTTTAAAAAAACATTATAACCTCATTTATAATCTTATGCTCCCTTATTTGCTACCTCTATGCCAATCACACCCATTCTACATAATAGTGACATCATGAATGCGTGTAAAAAATTGAAAAATAAAATTTATTATTTTTTTAAAAAATTAATATATTTTTATTTTCTATAAATTTTTAATCAAAGAAATTGATGATGTGGAGGGTAGTGATGTGGCAAATTGTATGATGTGGCTGGCATCTTGGGTGATGTGACATTAACACCTCAGCAAATGATATGTCATGTGGTAACCTAAAGATGACATGGTTTTGCCACCTCAAATAGTGACATGGCAATACATAATGCCATGTATGACACAATGTTGAGTTGGTAGTGCCACCTCAAATAGTGACATGGCAGCACACACTGCCACATAGGACACAATGTTGAGTTGGCAATGTCATCTCAAATAGTGACTTGGCAACACACACTACCACGTAGGACACAATGTTGAGATGGCATGATGACAAGGCATGCTGGATATTTGCTGATGTGGAATTGCTGACTTGGACATTGGATGACCTAACCCGAGCAAAGGGGTGAAAAGACTAAAATTAGCAAATCATGGCTTTTTGGTAGCCAAATTTTTTTCCACATGCTTGAAATGACAAGATCTTTGATCCATGACAAAATGGTAATGAAATGAAGAAGGTACAAATTTCTAGAACTTTTATTTTAAACTTTTGCAAACTTTGCGTTAATTTTCAACTCGAGCTACAGAACAAACCACAATGCCAAAAAGAGAATGGATTGCATGGTTACATAGTACATGTAATAAGGTTCACTTTCATTAATTAGAACCAACTTAGAAATGTTTGGATTAGGTGAGTTATAGGAGTGTAATCATAAAACCCCATGACCATTGTTTTGATTGGGCATTGCTCTCGATTTGGTTGCGTGGTGCTCCCAAATCTGCTAATTTTCATAACTACTAGCTCAAACTGGTAAAAATCTATAGAAACATTAATTGTAAGTTTCTAAATGTACTAATATGTTGCCTAATCTACTATTGTTTATGTTATGCAAGGACTACATACCAAAGCTTAATGATTGTGGACTGGTTTCAAAAAACATGAAATTTTTTGCTTATTTGTGGTGGTTTGATCCCGACAAAGAAGTTTATTGGGTATGTTAGGAACATAAAACAATGTGTGTGAGCCTAAATCACCAATATGATGCCTATAGACTTATGGTGATCAAATTGAAACAATGACCATACACAGTTGATGTACATGCTTTGTAGACCAAGTGTTTGCAATTAGATCTATATTTGGATACCTACGATCCATAGTGAGATCCAAAGAGCTAATTTTTAACTTTAACAATTTTGCTGCATTTTTTCTTATTTTTTTGCACACATTGAATACTTTTTGCCCAAAAACAAGGAGGAAATTAAATTGATTATTATTTTATGGAATTTTTCCAAAATTATTTGCATTTAAAGTTAAAAGAAAACTCAATTTCAAAAAGGACAAAGGACAAAAAGAAATTTGAGAAAACTTGTGTGCTATATAAGAGATTAAAGAAAAGTGAGTGTAAAATCTCTAAGGAAAGGTGGTGCATTAACCTCAAGGCAAGCGGGACAGGCATCCACCACCAAAGGAAGTAAGGTAAAAAAAGTCAAGACTACCAAAAGTTAGACAAAATAATCCTAAGGAGACATGAAATACACTCATCTTAGGGACTTGCAATCCACGATTTTCAACCCCTTGAGTATTTTCAAAATTCAACTGGACCACCACCTTAGAATTCCAAGGGCTTTCCAATGGTGGGTTAAGTGTCCCAACCTAAGGGGTTTGTTGACTCGAGACATGTGATCTACATTTTTAGGGCACCTTTAGCATCCAAATAGAAATTCTAAGATTAGGACAGTGATGTAAACACTCTATAGTTCACCTATACAACTTTTGATTCCAAAAAGAAGACCTGCAATCCACGAACACTATAGCTAATTTTGAAGGATTTTTTCTACTTATTCTGTACATCTTTTCATATTTAGCACTCCTAGGTGAAGTTAGATTTTTCCTAGTGAGAATTCCACCCCCAACAATAACCTTGAAGTTTAAATTTTCATGGAAGGTGAGTAATATCTCATTACCCCTTGAATTTGTGATATGTACAATTGTTAGTTGTCAATCTTTAGGACATGCTTCAACAAGAGGTAGTGGCACAATTAAACTAGAATCAGTCAAAGAAGAAGACACCTCAAGCTTGGACTTTAATAGCTATATCAGCTCTCATGTAGGCTTGATTAAACTTGAAAACCCTAGCTTATACCTTAGACAATCACCAACCATGTCATCAGCCAGTGGAGCTTCTAGAGATAGAGATCCTATCGAAGATCCTAACATGATTACGCCAACATTCTAGGTCAATGATCACTTAGGTGCTATTATATGCCTTAGCCCTTTGAATAGGACTTATGCCATGGAAGATTTGCTAGGAATCTTGAAACAAGCAAGCCCATTCTACATTGTAGAAAATTTTGATTGTCAAACATATGCAGTGCCAATTATGTACATTGATGCTTGCAAAACCTTGTGCCCCACAACAATGAAAGAGGGAAGAGAAATCAATTTGCGAATGTCACATTACTTAAGTTCTACACAGCTCATGAGATGATTCTTTTATTTTATTGTTACAATGAGTCACTGCTGTGAATACTTGCCATATCCCAACACAAAGAGACCTTACGTATATATGATGAAGAAAGGATCAATTCCTAGGGTGTGATAAAGAGAATCTCATATTAAAGTGCAAAAGAACAAAGAGAGGCCAAGGAGAGATCTAGAGCATAAGAATCTATGTTTGCTAGGAACCCATGACTCGTAGCCTCAAAACTATTTGAGGATCTATGGGGAAAAGGATCATCTCTTCACATGAGGAGGGCATACAATAGATATGGGTGGTATAAGATGTTACTTAGCCACATTCTACATAGATTGGCCTAGAACTCTTGAATGATCATTTTCAAAAATATAGTTGTCTCATATATGGAAAACCAGAATAGGGGCTAAAGGGATGAAGGGGAGAAAAGATGAACAAGTGTCTGCAATAATTATTGCCACAAAGTAGGCTTAATGGATAGGCAATTCTACCTTGATTACCTTGAATGTTGATGAAGGAATAACAAAGGCATGTAAGCAAGCTCATCTTGGAGTTATATTATTTGGGATGCATGCATTGTTGCAAAGAAGAATTTATGATCAATAATACATTAAGTGGCTTGAAATCTTGCAATTGGCACAAGCTTTTATACTTTGTGATGCAAATTTCCAAAAAAGCTCCCAATTTCAAAAAATACTTGCCTTAGAAAAGACAAGAGAGCCATAATTTTCAAGATTGTTGTAGTGGTGCGATAGTTATCAAACAAGGAAACAAGAAAAGGTAAGTTGTATGAAGTAATCATCATTTCTAAGACCTCCCATCTAATAAAAATCTTAACCATTTAAATACAGCTACTTATTTATGTTGTTGAGATGAAGTTGGTTTATCCATGGGTGATGGATATTGTTCCTCCATAGATTTTCTAAGAGATTGATCAATTAACTGTTTAGAAATGGGGTGGCTTGTAAATGTCACATATGCAATGATGGCTATAGTTACAAAAAGATAGTGTTGGACTCATTGGGGTAGGCCTCAAGGACCAAGCATTGAGAGATTGATGGATGTGTCCTTACATGATAGAATTAATAAAAAATTTATCTTAAACTCATGTGAAATAGAAAAATGGATTAAGAAAAGGTACAGTATAGTCAAGATTTAAAGGACCCAAGCTTCGTTATAGTGTAGGAAGAGTTGGACAAGGGTTGCTATGATAAAATGAAGATCTGCAAGGTTATCATCTGTATGTACCTTGAAAAGCTGGATGCGCTTGTCATTAAGCACCTCACGAATGAAATGATACTTCACATCAATGTGCTTCGTCTTTGCATGAAACACTGGATTCCATGCCAACTGGATAGCACTCTGACTATCAAAATGCAAAATTGGTACCTCTACTATAATGCCCAAGTCTCCCACTAAACGAGTAAACCATATAGCTTCCTTGCAAGCTTATGATGCTACAACATATTCTGCTTCTGGTGGTAGACATAACTGTGCATTTCTGCAAACGAGATATCCATGAAACTACACCACCAGTGAATATAAAGACATAGCTTGAAGTAGACTTTCTGTTGTCCACATTCCCTACATAATCTGCATCCGTGTAACCAATTACACTTGCTTCTTTGCCTCCAAAACAAATGCACAACCCCTTAGTACCATTCAAGTACCTCATCACACACTGTCTCCCAATGCTTCTTGCCAGGATTAGCCATATATCTGCTATAACTACTCCTATTGCAAATGCAATATTTGGACGTGTAGCAATCATGGCATACATCAAACTACCAACTGTAGATGCATAAGGAACCTTGACCATCTAACTCCAAAATTACTAGCCACTAAGTGCAATTGTACAATGCCATTATGTTGAAAGAGCAAAATTGATTACTCTTTAATAACAAAACCAAAACACTGTGTTGCTTACTCATCATTGAAAATAATAGCCGACTCTTAAGCTAAGCTCTACAACAACGATAGTAGCATGATACATAATTTTACTTCCATTTCACTCCGTAAGAGTAGAAGGTGCTGCACCAAATCCTCCTCCTCATCCAAAACCTAGTCCACCAGGACCACCCTGGAAAACACAAAAAGCACATGTGAAATGAGTGCACTTCTTTGCACGAAAAACACTGCGAAACAAAAACAAAATGTCGTAGCAACCACCCATACACAACGCAGAGAGACGATCAACCAAAAGTGAGAAAGAAATGAATGCAGTCACACACACACACACGCATGCGCGGTAAGACGATTATGAAGGAAAGAACACCAAACAAGGAACCAGCAACTGAACCAAAACAAGGCATGTGCAATACTTATACCCTGAATGAAGGTTGGAACCCCTCAGGTGCTCCCCTTGTCACCAAATCCACCTGGACCGCGTGGAGGGCCACCACGATACCCATCCCGGTCTCCATACCTTGGCCTGTCACCACCTTCACGGGGAGGCCCTCTGCCCAAAACACGAGTTCAAGATGTGCTGGAGAGAGAGAGAGAGAGAGAGAGAGAGAGAGAGAGAGAGAGAGAGAGAGAGAGAGAGAGAGAGAGAGAGAGAGAGAGAGAGAGAGAGAGAGAGAGAGAGAGTGAGAGAGAAAGAGAGAGAGAGAGAGAGTAACATCAAAACCTAAAGATTGGTGAAAGAAAATTAGCACAATGATATATACAAGCGAATAAAACAAGTAAAGACCCAGTCACACACCTTGGTCGGTCACCCGGAGGTCCACCCATAAGCCTGCATGGGGGCCTGGCAGACTTCTTCAGAGTAGCAACAACGATTTCTGAAGGCAGGTTGAGGTAGGTTCGAAGGTACTCAATGCCATCATTAGTCAAGTACCAGTAATAGTGCATCCACGCAAAATTCTCTTTCACATACTCCTTGGACTTGAAGCTCTGCATAAGCTTTATAACTTGTAAGTTCAGAACATCAATGTCAGGATGCTTGGGCAGATTGAAGTCCTTCTTCGCATAGAGTACCCCCCTCTAGACACACATACGATTAGAAAGTTGGGTACATCACAAAACCAAATGTATTCTTGAAAAGACCAAAAACTCAATACGACAAGAGATGTTGGTCCATTATTAATAGCCGATATTTGTACCTTTGAAAAGGTACTTGTAGACTTCTGCCCAATTTTTCTTGGAGATCAACTATCGTGCAACAAGCAGATAGTGCGTAAGTCTACCATGTTCATACAACTTGAAAGCAACTCAAGCTCCAGTTCATCACATACCTTAACATTTTGATTCATCAAATTGTCTACGTAGCCCAAAAAAACCAAGACTGTACATGTTATCCGGCATGAGAAAATGCCCACAACTTCTTATGTAATATGAATGACAGGCTCTAAATCTAACCGAACATAATTCACAACTCAGACACAAGACAAAACGGCAAATCTAAAAAGGAAATGACACATGCTTCTATATTTACAAGACTAATTGCTTCATACAAGAAAACTACAATATGAAATATAAGATCATCCATGACATGGACAAGGTACTCCCATCATCACTTCCCAAGATTAGGAGCAAATTAAGTCAAGAAATAGGACACACAAGATGTACTTTGCATGTCCCCTTTGACACAAGCCATCCCTATACATAACTATTACACATGATACGATCGAGTTGTAGAGTGGCAAAGGTTGGCCTTGTGCTAGTCTGTGTTGTCCTGCCTTACAATAGTTATAGCATGTCTATTTGCAGCCAACAGGTGCCTGCCAACGTATCCACCAGCCATAAAATAGAGTAGTAAAAGGCTCTTACAAAAGTGGTCTCCCGCATTCTGGTAAACCTCAACAATTAAGTGGTAGATAGGTTATTATTCTTGCTAGGATGTCAATTAAGTAGTTTGCTTTTTTTTTAAGATGTAGCTTTTTTATTCTTGAACAGCTCCACACATAGTGACAATCACAACATGAACCCCTAGCCATGCTGGGCAAGCACGTCCTGATCAAAGTTATTTGACTAGGTGGTATTCAGGAACAAAGCCATAGACAACTAATCGCATTGATGTAACAGCCTGTCTCTAACAGCTAAAAACACTCTAAACATTGGTCCACCTCTAGAGGATGCATGCACAACACGATGTCAATCTTTGAAAACAATATGGATACGAATGCCATGTGAGTATAGTTTGTATTATATTTCACATAGAGTTACTGATTACTTATGTTCTTTCCAAAATCAAAAGGTTAACTTCCATAGGCCTATCACACATACGAGCCGCCATCACAACCGCGTTATTATCATTCTGATCCACAAGTTGCGGTGGCCATGGAAGGCCTGTATGCACTCAAACCCATCACACAAGCGATCATGTACTATGACCATGTTAGTTGGACATCATACATTGATAAGCCACATGCGCTCCAATATGCACTCAAACCCATCACATAAGCGATCATGTACTATGAGCATGTTAGTTGGACATCATACACGGATAAGCTGCATGCACTCCAGTAGACAACATTCCTCAAGAGTATGCTTTGAGCTTGTCGCAGTGGAAAACACATGTGAAAGCATAATCTATCATTTCATAGCCTCAGACAAGCTCATCACCAAAAGACCCCATATCTGAAAGCTTGAAGCTCCAGTACTACAAAATGGTTTTTAGAAACCTCCAAACACTCATAGGTGCAATTGTTTTGCCCAGTTCAACCATTAAGGTTGAATTTCACTCCTACGACATTGTTTTGTTGGCCTTTCAGATTTAACATTGTGTAGTCACACGAATGGGATTGCCGCAAGGAGTCTAACAAACATGCGTACACGCACACACAATAGCTATTATTATTGAAAAGGAACACTTGTCATACACCATTTCAGTGTGAATGTTAATATCATCACAGGTGGGCAGCTCCAGAAACCCTAGACTAGGGCTACAAATCATGAAAACAAGTCCAAAACCTCAGCAAATTACTCTCTCTCTCTCTCTCTCTCTCTCTCTCACACACACACACACACACACACACACACACTCACACACACACTCACACACACACTCACACACAGACACACAAATCCTTCTTACGCACACAAAAACACAAACACAATTGACCCAGTGGCTCCCTCTTACACACACCTGCTGAAACGCAAGAGAGCTACAACGAAAGAAAACATACCATGGTGGCGAGGTGGATATGGCGCCTGCAATCCCACCTCCTCGCTCTACTACAACCAATCCTCTTACTTCATTTAGGTTTACAGCCTGAGTATACATGTACGTATTTACTAAACACTCATGTATTATGTATGTTTTAACAAAATGTGTATGTGTCAATATAAAAATAAACACTCATGTATGTATGCTATAACAAAATGTGTATGTGTCAATATTAAAATAAATATATGTGTGTTTGTGTGTGTGTGTGCACGTGTGTGCATGTGTGTGTGCACACGCACGTATGTGTATATTTACTAAACACTCGTGTATGTCTATATGCATGCATGTCCATGCTAAAACACATGTAGTACACACAAATTGTATGTATCAATGTGTGTGTGTGTGTGTGTGTGTGTGTGTGTGTGTGCACCTTCATAAGATTTTAAAAAAATTCAACTTACTAATTAGAAGATGAGAGAGAGAACATAGCAACTAAGGAAGAGAGGGGAACTCAAACAAAAAAATATCAAAAGAAGAAACACTAAAGCATTTAACTAAAATTATTATGAAAAAACAAAGAATTTTACATTATCTTAATTCCTAAATTAAATGCCAAACTACAAATTAAAGCACTCCAAAAACAAAGCATTGAATGATGAATTATAAGCCTGCATCTTCAAAACCCAACATAGTACAGCCTTAACTTCACTACTTGTCCAAACATGAAGTAATACCTTATCGTGGATAGCCTAGACAAAACATGAAGTAATACCTTATCATGCATAGCCTAGACAAAAGCTACAACATACTTGCCTCGTCAGTGCCCAAGAGTAGGTGCAAGTTTCTGGAAAGCAGTAACTACCCTCATGAAATCAGAAAGGGGGACCAAAAGTAGACTCAAATGCCGAAGACTTTCTTAGGGAGTAGGGAGCAAAGAGCATAGTAAACCAAGGGGCAACAACCGAAGAGAAAGGATGTTGGTAAGCAGATGCATAAAGATAAGGGGAAGGGAAAGGAATGTCAGCAATGGCAAGAGCCTTAATGGTGGGACCGCTCCCACAAAACAAAAAAATCAAAAAGCACCGTTGAAGGCCAATAGGAAATCAAATATCAAGAGGGAAGCAAGAAGCAGAGGTAAACAATTCAGTGCATTGCTCAATGCTGGTTTGCTAGAAAGTGCGGGACTTGATGTGGCTAAGGTAGACTATGCGCAGGTTGTGAATGTGGATAGAGTGGTTGGAAAATCTGTTGACAATCGGCAATTAGAGCTTTGTTTTCACCTTATTAGCTGGTAAGAGTAAATTAGAAGTGATTTGTAAGATTGGAACGGCTGTAGTACGCCGTGTTTTACCCTCAAGTGATGTATCTTTTTACTGATACTACCAATAAAACATCTTTTTGCATTTTTTAAATAAAAGTTTATGGAAACTTAGTCCCAAATTGGAACTTTCTTTATGTGACCAACAAATTGAGTTTCTATTACACTCCAAAGGTGAAGGGCAAACTCGGTCATGAAGGCTAGCACTTTAAAAAACAATGTAGAATAGCTCTAAGATTGAACAAGAAGAAAATTACAATTAAGTAAGGCATTCAACTAAAAGATAATTCGGCTTTTGAGCTCCCCTCTTTTACTACTTTATCACTTTAAACATTCAAAGAGAAGAGATGCCAAAATCTTGGGCCTTCGATGCTAGCATGTAGCTTGCTTTTGTAGAAAATTTCATGGAGAAAGTTTCAAGTGCACTTCACTAAAGTTCTCAAGGATAACAAAAACTATTATTGAAGGAAGGGGGTATATCACAAAGACCTAGTAGCTCGTCATGTGAGTCAAAATGAGCATCACTAAGAGAGGTGCAACTAGGCGCTCAAAGGTAGTGACATTTTTAGCCTATGTGGATGTAGTTCCAAGCACCTACAATGGTATGGCCTGCTCACCAATATATTATCAGATAGAGATAAGAGGTTTGATAATTGAAAAAAACGAGAGGGAAATCTTCAAACATTGAATACTGCACCGTATGGTCAGCACCCTCTAGGATCCTTCGCAGGTGACCTAGCGCTTCACTCATAGGCCGCTTCCTTGGCCCCTCATCCACCGTACTACCGGAAGCTCACCATTTTAATCGCACCGAGGCTGGTCAAGACCTCGGCCGAGGACCTTGCTATGCGAGACGTCCTCCATTGACTCTCCGTCATCAGTAGTTGCAACTTTATCAGTTAGGTCTCCCACGACCTTAATCACAAGATGGTCAAAATGCTTTCCTAGCATTCTTGACATAAAACAGTCATTTACAAACAGCATTTACAAACAGCATTTACAAATAGTCACAAAATACAGTTTCTATATTCTCTCATTTTTCCACATTATCCCTCATTAATCCACATTACTTATTCCACATTCCATTTATATATGTACTCATCCAATCACATCATTTTCCATCTCTTCACTTTAGATTCCTTCACATCACATATCATATATTCACATCCATATCCACATGCATACATCCACATCCACATCCACATTCACATCCATACATCCACATCTACATGTTTACCTCCATTTTCACATCCTCATTTATACATCCACATCCCGTATCCACATTCATACATACACATCCATATCCACATCCATACATCCACACCCACATGCATACATCCACTATCACGTCCTCATTCATACATCCATATCCACATACATACATACATCCACATCCACATTTCCATTCACATCTTTACATCCACATACATACATACATCCACATCCACATTCCACATTCACATCTATACATCCACATCTACATCCACCTTCACATACATCCACATCCACATTCCCATTCACATCTATACATCCACATACATACATACATCCACATCCACATTCCACATTCACATCTATACATCCACATCTACATCCACATTCACATACATCCATATCCACATTCCCATTCACATCTATACATCCACATTTACATCTATGCATATACATCCTCATGCATACATCCACATTCACATTCACATCTATACATCCACATCTACATCCACATTCACATCTATACATCCACATCTACATCCACATTCACATCTATGCATATACATCTTCATGCATACATCTACATCCACATTCACATCTATGCATATACATCTTCATGCATACATCCATTTTCACATTCATACATCCACACTCCCATCTCCACATCCACACATCCACATACATACATCCATTTCCACATTCCCATTCATATAACCCCATATGCCTTCACATCTAATCTATGCATATACATCTTCATGCATACATCTACATCCACATTCACATCTATGCATATACATCTTCATGCATACATCCATTTTCACATTCATACATCCACACTCCCATCTCCACATCCACACATCCACATACATACATCCATTTCCACATTCCCATTCATATAACCCCATATGCCTTCACATCTAATCTTTTACATCACATCCATTCTCGCCTATCACAACCCATATACATCTTATCCTATCACATACACTTCTTACCTCATCCCATACACATCTTAATTCATCTTATCACCTCCTAACTTATTTCATAAGCATCTTATCACCTCTTATCACATCTTATACACCTCTTATCACATCCTATCACATCTCATTTCTATTTATAGAATACAAGAGAATTCTTATATTTGATATAAGATTTCTTTACACATTTATTTATGCATAAATTCCATTTAAGGAGATTAATACTTTCGAAGTAAAAATCAATCTTTTATGCATCTTCCTATGCATAAATTCATTTTAAATGAAAATGACACTTTTGAATTAAAATTCAATCTTTTATGCATCTTCCTATGCATGAATTCAATTTAGATGAGAATGACACTTTTGAATCAATCTTTTATGCATCTTCCTATGCATAAATTCAATTTGGTAGGAATTACACTTTTAGAATAAAAGAATTTCTCTTATGCATCTAAGTTATGCATAAAATCCCTTTATGATGAAAATCACACTTTTAGTATAAAAAGAATATCTTTTATGCATACTTCTATGCATGAAATCCAAATATGATAAAAGTAACACTTTTATAATAAAATAATCAACTCTTATGCATACTTCTATGCATGAAATTCAATTGTGATATAAGTAACACTTTTATAATAAAATAATCAACTTTTATGCATACCTCTATGCATGAAATTCAATTGTGATAAAAGTAACACTTTTATGTTAAAATAATAATCTTTTATGCATACCTCTATGCATGAAAATAAAAATGATAAAAGTAACACTTTTTATATAAAAATTTATTCATTATGCATACTTCTATGCATGAAAATAAAAATGATAAAAGTAACACTTTTGATATAAAAACTTATCCTTTATGCATAATATAAAAATTTAATTTCTCCATGATTACAATGAAATTCTTTCAATTAATCTAGGATGATAATTCCTAGAATATGGTAGGAAGTCCTCTTTTTATGCTTTGAATGAAATTATTTTATGCGTAATTTTTATAAAAATTTTACCATAGCTCCGCTACTATGATTGATAAATCTCAATTTTTCTAAGGGATAAAGCTTATCATTAAGAAAATAATTAGAATGGTCTCTAATTGGATCATCAATCCATAATGGATTGAATCATCAATATACATAAACTAAAAGCATAGAAAAAAGCCATTAATTTGGCCTCAAGCATAGCTTAATCTTGGATTAAGGAAAAGCTTTATGAAAAGCTTCATTTGGATTGAGAATGGGTCATGAGTATGACCATTTCTTGAGTGAGAGAGAGAAATTACATAAAAACCATTAGAATTAAGCATAAATGAAAATTTATGTAATTCTTAACTATCATTAATCAATTAACTTTAATAGCATTCATCAAATTATGTAACTCTTCACTAACATCAATTAACTTGAATAGCATTCAAAAACCATTCCAATTAAGCTTCTCAAGCTTGAGAGGGGTTGAGAAGAGAGAAACATTGAGAAATTATAGAAAATGATCAAAATTCACTAATTACCTTACAATTTGCTTGATTCTTTGTTCACAGTAGAGGCCCCCAACCAATCAATTGGTTAAGTATGTTGATGGAGCCACTAATGGGGATTGAAGAAAGAGGGAAGCTCCAAAAACTAGTGAATTATTAATGAATTCATAGTTCTTGGCTTATGTGGAGTAGAGTAACGATGCATAAACACTATATTTTTTTCAACAAGGGAAGGCTTCTATTTATAGGAAAAATTATGCTCCTAACCAAACAAACTGATTCTAGAATTTTCCAAGTCAGTTTGGTCACTTTTTGACCATTTTTAGGTTAGTTAAGCTAACTTTTTGGAACTAGACTTGAATGAGGAGAGAGGAGAGATGAAATATCTCAATTTTTATGAGTTTAAAACTCATTCAAGCATGTGAAATATGCACCTCCTTTAAAGAACTCCCCTTCCTTACATATGTGTCAAAATGGAATCATTATACCCAAAATATCTCATATTTTTAATATTGCTCATAGTTTTTTATTAATAAACCTTGTACATTTTCAACTCTTCATCTTATGTGAAATATGCACCTCCTTTAAAGAACTCCCCTTCCTTACATATGTGTCAAAATGGAATCATTATACCCAAAATATCTCATATTTTTAATATTGCTCATAGTTTTTTACTAATAAACCTTGTACATTTTCAACTCTTCATCTTATGTGAGCATTTACTCATTTTTGGATACCCAAAATATCTCATATTTTTAATATTGCTCATAGTTTTTTACTAATAAACCTTGTACATTTTCAACTCTTCATCTTATATGAGCATTTATTCATTTTTGGGTATCTTCTTTTACAAATTGGATTTATCTCCTCCCTACACATGGATTGATACTATTGGCCCATAGGAACCTTAATTGGACCATAATCCAAAAATTTCTGAAAATCTAGACCCTTAGGCTAAGGTCCTTTATACCCATTTCCAATAAGTTCTAATTGCACATTGGAAAGTTCTTTTTGAATTTCTGTTTCAGGGGAACTTATTTTAATAAGATGAGATAATTTTTTATCCAAAAATATTAAAAATCTGAATATTCTCTCTCTAGAATATTTTCTCTCTCTAGGTTAAAACAGTTAGAAACAAGGTCTTTATATTTCTGAAGAGGGATTGATTACAGGGGAAGATACTAGACATCAGAAGGGGGTTGGGGAGGAATCTTACAATACCATTCCCCTGGCGCTTGCTTCAAACCATAAAGACTCTTCTTGAGCTTACACACCAAGTTCTCTTTGCCATTCACAACAAAAACCCTATGGCTGCTACATATAAATGTCCTCATGAAGATCACCATGCAAGAACACTATCTTGACATCCATTCAGACAAGTTCCATGACCTCTCTGGCAACCAAAGCAAGAACACACCGAAGAGTGGTCATCTTGACTACAGGAGAGAAAATCTCCTCAAAGTCAACAGCCTTCTCTTGCTTGAACCCTTTGACAACTAGTCTAGCCTTGTACGTAGGCCTTCCATCACTCGGTGTGTGACCTTCAACTTATAGACCCATTTGCACGGCAAGACATGTTTTCCTTTTGGCAAAGGTACCAAGTCCCAAGTTGCATTCTTATGTAAAGAATCCATCTTTGAATGCATAGCCTTCTCCCACTTAAGCTTGTCATCACGTAACTTGCTTCTTTATAACACGAAGGCTCACCACAATCTGTCCAGCATGACATAATCCGATGATGGAACATATCTATCTGGAGGATGTGTCACCCTTGTAGACCTCCTCAACGCTGGCTCAACAATGCCACCATTTTGTTCCACTCCATCATGATTCACAAGGGGAAGATTCTCAGCTTGCATACCTTGTGCTTGGTGCCCATCATTCGGTGCATTTGGCACTCTATTATGCACAAGTCCATCTTCTTGAATCACCACTCTACGTATCTCAACAGTAGGTATAGGCTTCTTGTGCATCTTCTCTTCGTTGAACACAACATCATGGCTGT
Source organism: Cibotium barometz (assembly GCF_041138505.1). Classification (NCBI taxonomy): domain Eukaryota; kingdom Viridiplantae; phylum Streptophyta; class Polypodiopsida; order Cyatheales; family Cibotiaceae; genus Cibotium; species Cibotium barometz. The sequence continues at coordinate 46,796,510 of NC_141081.1, read as the reverse complement.
GTACAATCTTTCTGGCTTTCGGATCCCACAAAAGATATCCCATTTCGCCAGATTTGCCATATCCAAGAGAATATGCACTTCCTTGACTTCGGGTCAAGCTTATTCCCCATCTCTTTAGGGACATAGCAATATGCTTCACAGCCAAAAACACGAAGATGCCCATAAGACGGAGTTTTCCTAGACCATAGCTCCTTTGGACCCTTCTCATCTAAAGCCTTATTAGGTGACCGATTAATAAGATGAACAGCTGTATTGACAGCATCTGCCCAAAAACCATTAGGTAATCTAGCATTGGACAACATGCTACGAAAACATGCTACGAATCCTCTCTTGAATCGTACAATTCATCCTCTCAGCTACGCCATTATGTGGAGGACTATATGGAGCAATCAACTCTCTCTTAATGCCCTTCAAGTCACAAAAGTCCTGAAAGGCTTTAGAGACATACTCTCCACTATTATCTGTGTGTAAGCACTTAAGCTTTTGGCTACAGTAATTCTCCACTAGTGCAACAAACTTCTGAAAGGCTTCATCCTTTCACTTAAGAGGATACACCCACACCTTCCATGTGTAATCATCTATAAACGTAGCAAAATATGAAGCACCTCCCAAAGACATAGTAGGCATAGCCCACACACATCAATATGAACCAAATTTAGAGGCTCACTTTTCCTCTTGCCACTTCGTTTATGTGCTGACGTGGTTTGTTTACCAAACAAACAATGATCATAAATAGAAAAATCTAAAAAATTAAACTCAAGAATATAGCAAAAACAAGACAAGATTTTCATTCCCTTTTGGCTCATATGGCCTAACCAGAGATGCCACAAAGAAGTAGACGGCTGCTCGGTTACTGCAATGACATGATTTTTAACACTAGACACATGTACCATATAAAGTGTTCCAGACTTAGAACCACAAGCTACAACAAAAGAACCTTTGGTTATCTTCCATGAACAATCACCAAAAGTAACATGATATCCACCACCATCAAGCTGTCTAGTGCTAACCAAGCTGTGGCACATGTCTCACTTTCTTGAGCATAAACAAAGAACCATTGGCAAATCTAAGATGCACATCTCCCACTCCAACAATCTCATAAGCATAGTCATTGCCCAGTCGAATCAATGATCCAATTTTGTGACAACACATTGTTTGTGGCAACAAGAAATGCATAGTCAAGTGTAGAAGCATAGCAAATGTCACCATCATCCCTATGGACAATAGTGTTTGCCTCTTCAACCTTTGCCTTGCCTTTGTCATCCTTCTTGGCATCATCATTCTTTCCACCCAACTTCTTTTGCTCTCTTTTCCACTTGTAGCAATCCTTTGTAACATGGCCTTTCTTGCTGCAATGATAGCGCTCAATGTCTTTGTGACCATGAGACTTGCTATGAGATCTGCCCCTCTCAACAGATTTCCCCCTTGCATTAGATCTTCCTCTAACACTAAGAGCATTGCCACCTTTTGAAGCATCAACATTCTTGCGGTTAACTTCCTCAGTGAGTAAAGCACTAGCAACATCTGGCATTTTTAGTCCATTCGGGGCGCTACACTATTACTAATTGTCGTCCTGAAAGTGTCCCAACTCTCTGGCAAAGTAGTAAGATCTATGGAACCGTCTGTGCATGTAAGTGACTAAAGATCGCACTGAATTCATTCAATGCGATCATTCAAATGATCTGAGACTATCGTCCCTTCCTTCATTCGACAATCCACAAGTTTCTTTAGCCAATAGACTTGAGATGCAGCACTCTGCTTCTCATAAAGATCGCACAACTTGTTCCTTAAATCATATGCACCGCCATCTACTTGTTCCTTAAATCATATGCACCGCCATCTACTTCTTCGACATTGAAATAAACTGATTTTGACAAAAAGTCTAATGGTAGACTTTGCCAGCTCATCCCAATTATCTTCAGACATATCTTCGGGCTTTGCTCCTTGCAACTTTATTGGCTTAATCTGCCTTTTCTGCACTAGAACATCCCAAATTTGCTTCTTCCAATATGAAAAGTTGGTGCCATCTAACTTTTCTATGTTGACCAAAGTGTTCTCTGACGAAGAAGAGGCCATAATTGCTGCTCAGAAAACAAGATGTCTAAGCAAAATTCAACAGAATACAATAAACATACATAAGCTGTCAATCAATGTCTGCCTGCAAACCATTGTGTGTATGAGGGAAACCTCGCGGGTGAGCCCGTCAAGAAATGGGGAATAGTGCCACGCGGGTGTGGAACCGCCGAGACATAGAAGACTCGCTGTCACCGAACGAGCACACACTCATGTATACGTAGATATAAAACCAAGAGTATCAATGCTCCCACCTGGACTGAAGGTATCTCCCAAATGAAGTGTGTACCACGCTAGAAGCATCAAACGTATCGAAATGTGTGTCCCACTATGCACCAACAGTGCGTAGATGCATCAGCGAAGACATAGAGCATATAGAGCTCAAACACGCCACATCACTAGCAACATGCATTCTCAATGAGTGCACTCTCAAAGCAGTCCAAGACGAACGCATGCACCTATAGCTGGAGTCAGCCATAAGAGGCGCCAAGGCATAGAAAATTTGAATTATCTCCCATCTGGTGCAGAATCTCACTTTGTCTGTGAGACACAGAAATGTGTCGAGTCTGAATGATGACGTCCTTCAGACAATGCGAGCAATTTTGCGAAAATCAATTTCTACAAAAAAATTCCCCAATCAGTAACGTTTTGCTCTGATACTAGTTGTGGACCTAGGGAGAGCACAGAGTGAGAGAGGAGACAAATGTAGGTGCAAGATAGGTAGCCTGCTTATTCCTTATCCACACTACATAATAATCAAGAATGATATACACTATACAATATTAGTTAGTGTTAGTGATGGGGCGTCCAACAAACTGGACACTAAAGGTACAATGGCCTTTAGTCCCAACACATACAACACAATGACTAGAAATACATCTCCACTCCTATTTACATAGAGGGTACTCTCAATAGGATTATTTTTCAAGCCTTGTGTAGCCAAGTATGCACGAATCTTTTCATATGATGCTCTGGTAACTTGTTTAAACCCATACAATGCTTTCTTGAGTGACAAAGTGAAAAAGATAGATTAAAGAAGATAAATAGAAGAGGAGAAGAGAATGGACGGACTGGCGAGAACGGTAAAGGTGGAAGTGGGAAATGGGTCAACATATTTAAATCCCGTAATTAATCCTTTACGTCGAAGTGCATTGTAATATATTTTAGCCGAATGTGGGCTCGAAAGAGTTCCAACTTGTAATTATGCAAACCCAAGTTATTAGTTTGTCTGCCCATGTGTGGAAGTGGTCAAAGATAGAAGCTTAGCTATAAAGGAGGGCTTAGCTAAGGAAATAAGGCTCTTTGGGTTATATTCTATTGTGAGCTTTAGCAATAGAGCTCTCTATCACTCTCTCTTCTCTAAGCCAAGCTTGGCTCCAAGCACTCTTGCTTGAGCTCTCTTGTAATCTTCATTGATGAATAGAGAATGCCATGGCTTCTTCTTTCTATGCTTATGATTCTACCATTTCATGCTTTATGTGTTGAGCTTAGCTTAATGAGATTAAGTAGTAGCTTGATGCTTAGTGTGTGTGCGTGATTAGTCAAGTGAATGCTTAATGCTTGAATGCTTGTGTGCTAGATTAATCATTGTGTGGGCTTGCTTGAGGATTCATTGCTTGCATTGGTGATGGGAAGGGATGGAATGATGGTAATGCTTGCTTGTAGTCTTCTTTGCTCATGCTTGTATTGATTAAGCTTAAGTGGGCAATGTCAGATTATCTTTAGACACACTACGCGCCATTCAACAATTGGTAAGTAGCCTGGAGTCTTGTTCTTTAGTCTACAAAGTGGTGGGAAGTATATGTTCTAGCAGGCAAGTTCAGACCTACAGAATCTACCAATTGTGCTATTGAAAAAAGTATTAGCCTCCTGACCATACCTTATAGTCTAGACTAAGGTGTCCAATCCTGTTGAGCTTCTCCGTCAAGCATGCCCCTTGCGTAGAGAGTGAGAAAGAGAGACAAAGCATGAGAGGAGCATCGAGGGCTCTGCAAGACGAGCTTGACTAACGAAATACTACGAACAAAAACAACCATTGCACCTGTTGCCTCTACAATGCAAACTCTCTATTGTTTGTGCCGCCTATGAAAGAAGGCAACAAGAGGGAGGGGGCACAAACACACAAAGCAAGAGGACTGTGCTGTACGGGGGGAGAGAGAGAGAGAGAGAGAGAGAGGGCTTGTTTGTCTCGGGCAATAGGTGGAGGAGATGAAGAGAGAGGGGGCCACTACACAAAGCATCCAGCTTTTCATTTAGAAATATGGTTTTCACAAAGCAAAAACAAAGACAAAAAACAAAAAACAAAACAAAACAAACAAAACAACAAAAACTAGAAAAAGAAATTTTTTTACAAAACAATTACCTAATTGAAGGAACCTTCCAAAAATAAACATAAACACACACACACAATCATACAAAGACTTGAGAACTTACAACTAATTGAGATACTAATCAATAACGCAAAACAAAGAACTATAAACTCTAGTCCTAGAGCACTTACAAACAAGAATAAAACATTAAGCTAAACTTTAAAAAGAATAGGACTCGAAAGTGCAACCTATCCAATGTTTGTCCAGACATGAAGTGTAGGTTCATCAACTCTATCATGCATAGCGTGGACAATAAGCTACGACATCCCCACTCACGTCATCAGTGCCCAAGAGTAGGTGCAGGTTTGTATAAGGTTATTTCAAAAGAATATACTTTATAAAACCAACGAGCTAAGTTTCTATCACTCTCCAGAGGTGATGGGCATACTCAATCATGATAGAGTCTAGCACTCCAAGACTACTCTATGTCAACAAAGAAACACAAACATAGGAAAGAACTAAACTAACTCTATAATCAGTTGGAGCAAGAAAGAGTTACAAATCAAACTTAAAAGACTAAACAAAGTTTACTTTGAGTTAGAACATCAACCCCTACTTTACGATGGAACAAGCCACATTTACAAAAAGAGCCTTGAACTAAGAATTAAGTGGGTTTTTCAGCTCCCCACTTCTATAAAACTTACTTTGTATCATTCTAAACGTTCCAAAAGCTGAAATACCAAAGATGAACTTACTTTTTATCATTTTAAACATTCCAAAAGTTGAAATCAATCATGATGATGTAGAAAACACTGCCAACATCCCAAAATGAAAGCCAAGTCATACATATGAATGATTAAATAAGCCTATAACAAGTGAAGCCATCAAATTGCACCACGTTTAACATTATACCAAACATCCAAGAAAGATGTCAAGCTTGATTGTCCCAAGGATATCTCATTGAAATATCTATCCCAAAAAAAAAAACATGTGCAACCCGAGGAGACACTGAGATATCTATCCCAAAAAAAACATGTGCCAGGGCAAACTTACATGCATCACACATTGAACTATATGTGCTCTTCCACTTCATGCACTCTTGTTCCCTTTCTCCTCTGCTGGTGTCTCACATACACCACTCACACCGGCTCAGCCTTAACTGGTCCTTCTGTCTGATATAAAGGGCCATAAGCCTCATATGACTTATTAGACATGCACTCTTGAATTTTCGCAATCCTCTCCTTTGCCGTCACCAGCTTTTCTTTTTCTTTCACCAGCTTTTCTTCTTCTTTTGCCAGCTTTTCTTTTTCTTTCACCAGCTTTTCTTCTTCTTTTGCCAGTTTCTGTGACATATTTGAAAGTTGCCAGATCCTTGAGACTTCTGCAGAGAGCCTTGCGACTGCCGCTTTGGTGCTTGAAGCCTATGAAGATGAGGTCCTGGAAATCTCTGCAGAAGTCGCAAGGCTCTCTGCAGAAGTCGTAAGGCTCTCTGCAAAATGCATTTCCCAGCTGCGGCCGGAGATAAAGTACACCTTTTTCTTATAATACAGAATGCAGGGATCAGACAGTACCTTGTCTCGGTCAGGGACATAGTACCGCGTCTCCTGGAGAGCCACCAATGACTTGTCTTTGTCTTTCACCAATGACACGCCATTGCCACTAAAAGCTTGAACCAAAAACCTACATCACGGAAATCCCTGTGTTGCCACTCAAATCTGGCATGAATTTCTGTGAACTGCTCCATTAAATGCTCTTCTGTGGCTAGGAGTTTGTTATACAGATACTCAGTTGGGCATGTCCCTCGGAGGTAGAGACACTTCTCAACATCCAGGTTATACTTATCTGGGTGGGTACTCATGAACTTTCTCAGAGCCTCCCTTATCTCCTGAGCGCTTGGAGGATAACACAGCACAAGTTTACCTCTGGTTCTGGTATCACTGTTGGAAATTAGCCCGGTACTCTGCTCAGACCCCATCAAGATTACCCTGACGCGCTTACCATCAGCTTGCGTCTTCGCCCATGAAACTAGCTGTAAAACATCTGCTTCAGCCAGCTTTTCAATATGGTCAACTATGAAGACCAGACGCTTTCGTCTAAATAGTTTGACCCAGAAAGACAATTCGCTAAGGATTTCCAGTCCTGACTCAGGACGCATCCATGTCATAAAAAGACTTCTGTACCTTTGATTGATAGTCGCCTGTATGGCTTTGAAAGACTGTTGTGCAGCCCCGTCAAGATAAATTGCTGCTCCCCTATCCCTTGCAGCATCACATAACTGTGTAGTCTTACCGATTCCAGGCCATCCAACCATCATATAGAAAAATCCATCTGGAACTTTGTCCAGCAGAGCTTTAGTATCCATATTTGTAGAAGGGATCCACATTTGGTCTTCCCCATGATTCATGCTTCCGGCATGCCAGATATACACAGTAACCCTCATTCGCAACCACCACACCAGGACTTCAACCTGGAAGGGGAAGATGAGAGAGGAAGATGTGAGAAGTCGACGGAGAGAGAAGGCATCCCTGTGGTGAAGCATGCCTGTGGTGATGTGGGGCGCATCCGGAAGCCACCCCCCTGTGGTGAAGCATAGGTGTGGCGGGCCGAGGATGAGAGAAGCCGAAACTGGATACGGGCACTGGAGGTTAGAATCCGCCTCATCAATGGAGAATGAGAATGAGATCTCGACTCTGCTGTTGAAAACAAAAACCTCGGTTACAGACCGCCATTGTGCCCAAACCAATAAATTGAACCCACGTCGGATTTGGGCAGTTTAGAATACACACCTGACACCGCCAAAAGCTCCTGCCTTTTGCACGCCTAGTTGGCAGCTGACTCAGCGCCAAATCCTTACAGTAGATTAAGGTTGGGCCCCTCAACAGCCAGCTTTGAGAAGGCCCTCATATTCCTGGTACTTTATATGGATTCGAGGGGATATGAGATGACGGGAAGGCCTCATGTAGGGCATACATGTGTGCACTTTAGAGCTGGACCCAGTGTTATGTCCTTGCAACCAGTGCAAATGGGCGGTGCTACGACAACGTCGTGTAATGATGCAGCATGTGGAGGAATACGGACAGTTTGATCCCACCATTATTGATCAAGTGGTTGCACAACATATTTCATTGGTAAATTGATCGTAGTACTTGGATGTCTAAAGATTGTGTGTATCTTTAAATTTATATGTGGGCTATGCTTCTCGCAGGACTCCAACATTGGGGAAGCGACAAGAGTCCTGCAACCAGTTAGGCGGGTTTGCATGTGGTCCAACCAAGTGGCGGGCACTAAAGGTTTGCAAAATGCTATGCCTATGGCTCCTGATGTGAATGCCAATAAATATCCACACGTGGAGATGCTCGAACAAGAGATGGATGACATGCTCGAGGCAATTTTTGAGGCAAGTGATCCTGTGGCCGAGGGTATGAAGTAAGAGGCTCGTACACCCTTATATGAAGGCTCGAGGATTTCCCATCTGAAGACAGTTCTTATGTTGCTAAACCTTCAAGGGTCATTTGGTTGGAGTGATAAAACCGTCACAGAGCTATTCAGGTAATGTGTGTGCATGTTTTAAACAAACGACTATTGCATCTTTACAATGCTTGCTCGATGTTCAACGTGGTGTGACGTGTAGGCTTTTGAAGAATCACATATTGCCGTCTCAGAATACAATGCCGAGCTCCAGAGATGATGCAAGAAAGATACTCCGAAAGTTGGGCGTAGACTATAATTCCACACATGCTTGCCCCAACGATTGTGTCCTCTTTCAAAGGGAGTACAAGACTTGGAAAAATGTCCAAAGTGTGGTGCTGACAGATATCGTAAAGATCTTTGAGGGGAAACTATGCCGGAGAAGGTCTTGAGGCATTTTCCACTAATACCGCGCATTCAACACATGTTCAGGTGCAAATCAATTGCAAGCCTTATGTCTTGACACTCCCAAAATCGCTCCACGGATGGTGTGCAACGCATTCCTGCAGTTTGCATGGCATGGAAACACATCAAAGAGACTTGGCTAGATTTTGCATGGCATGGAAACACATCAAAGAGACTTGGCTAGATTTTGCAAAAGAGCCCTCGGCATTTGCGGCTTGGTTTGGCAATGGATGGAGTTAATCCGTTTGGTCAGCGCTCGACAACATATAGTGTGTGGCCCGTAGTTGTTGTGAACTACAACATTCCACCATGGTTGACGACAAAGAAGGGGCATTTGCTATTCAGCTTGCTAGTGTTGGTCGTTACATATAATCGCTTATAGATGAGCTAAAGGAGTTGTGGTCCGACATCAAGGTGGAAGGCAAAAGCAGGCACGTATTAGAGGCATACTTATGACCTTGTCCTCTCCTATGCACATAATCATCCACTCTACTCTCTAGGGCACTATGATGCCTTTGTGCTTAATCACAAAGCACAAGGTCTCCCCAATAGCAATACATACACCTCCCTAGGCACCAGATGTGATGCCCTCGCGACCTAGGTACAGCTGCAAAGATTACATATCACGTGAGATGTGTGTACGTCCTCGTGACCTGATCTTGTCGATTTGAGCCGCCTTTGTCCCTACCGTTGTCGTGCTCCCTTTCCATGTTCTGTCGTGCGCCCATTGACGCCACCGTCAATTGGGCCCCCTTTTCTCCCTCGCGTCCTGATCTTGTCGATTTGAGCCGCCTCTATCCCATTCTCTTTGCTTCCTTGTCACCCTCTTCATCCCTTTCTCCAACTGTGCACACAGACACCTTTCTTGCCTCTCTCCCTCTCTCCTCCTTGCGCACCCACACATACAAACACACACATAAACTCACACACACACACACACACACACACACACACATTAGTGTCATTCAATCATGCAGATTTGTCTTCTTGGCGTGTACTCTCATCATCGTCCTCAAACCACTAATCTCCCGTCGCACTTCAAGGTTAGTGTTTCCCTTTTGTTGATGTGTCTGTTTACTAATGAAGTCATTGATTGCTAATTAATCTAACTACACACCACTTAACCTTCACATTAATGCACTAATACAAAGAAATATTCATTTATATGCACTAATTACCTACACAATAATTAGCATTCTTATTAATGCACTAATCTCATATTAATGGAGTAATTCAAAAAGGATAATTACCAAGAAATTGAAACATAAACAATGAATAGTACCTTGTACTTTTTTGTGATAATCCTCTTGGAAGAATTGAAAATCTCCTTGATTGCTCAAAAATCCCTCTAAAATTCAAGCTTGAATTTTGAATTTGTGTAGGAAGCCTCCCACTACAAGTTTGAATTTAGAAAATTGAAAAATTTTAGAAAATGAAAAGACAACTAACCAAGATTGAATTTTGAATTTCCCCCCTAGATTCAAATTCAAATATCTTGTTTAACTTTCAAATTCAAATTTGGGGGGAAATTCAAATTTCAAATTTCCCGCCCAAACCCTATGTAGACACTCTTGAGAGGCATCCTATGGCCATAGGGCCATAGGTTGCCCTTCTGAAGCATCCAAAGGTTTATAGGCCCTATCTCTCAAGCACTTTTCTAGGTATATTCCTATGCTCTTCCTTTCGGCATAACTATGCTTGAGAAGCATGCTTCTGGCAAAGGCCAACTAGGCTCTTCATCTTAAATCTTAAGAGACACCCTATGGCCACATGGCCATAGGTTCCTCTTCCCAAAGCATTCTTCGAGCTAGACTTGCATACCTTGACATGTTGCTTCAAAAATCTATAGGAACTCTTTGGAAGCAGCCAATGGCCACATAGCCATAGGCTCCCACTCCCAAGCATTATTCTATCTAGCATAGACTCTCCTTCGTCACTCTTGAGAGGTAGCCTATGCTAAGACATCTCATAGAATCCCCCTTTCAAGAATTCTTTATGTGGTGAATCACGTCCCCATAATCACTCTTGCATCCTTTTTTAGGGTCATCAACCATCCATAAAGGAACCCTATGGCCATAGGGCCATAGGCTCTCCTTTTAAAGAATCCTTCTAGCTATATGTGCATCTCTTCATAGGGTGCATCACCCCTACATATTCCTTCTTAGGAGGTAGCCTATGGCTAGAGGGCCATAGGCCCCCCTCTCAAGCCTTCTTCTAGCTTGGCTCCTAGGTTCTTCTTAGTAAGTCTTCAGAGGCATCATATGGCCACAAGGCCATAGGGTCCCCCTCTCTAAAATTTGTCTACCTAGATTTGCATCCCTTGACATGGTGCTTCACCACTCCATAGTTACTCTTGGGAGGCAATTTTTGGCTAGAGGGCTGTAAGGCCCTCTCTACCTTTCTTCTAGCTGTTTCATTGGCATCCCCTCTCCATATTCACTCTTTACATGGTGTATCACCTCCCCTTATTCACTCTTTGGAGACACCTTATGGTAAAAGTGACATAGACATCCTCTTACAAGAAGTCTTCCTCTTGGATCTTCACCTATTTACATGGTGCTTGACACTTGTATAATCACTCTTGAGAGACACCCCTATGAAGTAAGGACCATAGGCTCCTGCTATACCAAGCATTCTTTCCACTAGATTTGCATGTATTCACATGGTGATTCACCTCTCCATAGTCACTCTTTGAGAGGCACCCTATGGCCAAGGAGCCATAAGATCCCCTCACAAGAGTTCTTCCAACAATCCCCTAGCAAGCACTCAACTTTCCATAATCATTCCTATGAGGCAATCTATTCTCAAAGAGAAGTACTCTCCCTATGCATTTTTCTACCTAGATTTGCATTTAAACACAGGGTGCATCATCCCACCATAGCTATGTTTGAGAAGCATGCTTTGGGCATAGGCTCCACCTCTAAAGCGTTCTTTAAAGTAGATGTGCATCCTTTAGAGGTTGCAGCACCCCTTCATAATAGTAACTCTCAAAAAGACCCTATGGCCATAGGGCCATAGGCTACTCGTCTCAAGAATTTTCCTAACTAGATTTAAAGGCTCTTTGTAGTCACTCTTAGAGGTACGCTACGGCCAAAGGGCCATATGCTCCCCCTAAAATCCATTCTTCCAACTACATTTACATCCCTTTACTAGGTGCCTCACTTCTCCATTGTCACTCCATAGAGTCCAACATTTCAAGCTCTCTTTACATGGTGAATCACCTCCCCACAATCACTCTTGCATAATCGCCTTCCCATGCTCACTCTTCCATCCCTTTGTAGGGTCATCACCCACATATAAATTTAGAGGAACCCTATGGACATAGGCCAATAGGCTCTCCTTCTCAACCATGCTTCTAGATATATGTGCATCCCTTCACATGGTGCATCACCCCTACATAGTCCTTCATGAGAGGCACCCTATGGCCAAACAACAATAGGCCACCCCTCTCAAGCATTATTCTAGCTAGCCTCATAATCTCTTCATAGTAATTCTTAAGAGGTATCATATGGCCAAAAGGCCATAGGGTCCCCATCTCCAGGATTTTATTACCTATATTTTAATCCATCTACATGGTGCTTCACCACTCCAATTAACTCTTGGGAGGCACCCTATGGCTAGAGAGCCATAGGGTCCCCCACTATAGCTAGGTTCATGGGCATTCCCTCCCCATATTCACTCTTTATATGGTATATCACCTCCCCATATTCACTATTTGGAGATACCTTAGGGTAAAAGGGACATAGAATCCCCTTCACAACTATTCTTCCTCTTGGATCTTCTTCTATTTACAGGTGCATCACACTTTTATTATAACTCTTAAGAGACACCCTATTTAGTAAGCACCTTGGGCCTATCAATCTTCCCACTAGATTTTCATTTATTAACATGGTGATTCACCTCTCCATAGTCACTCTATGAGAGGAACCCTATGGCCAAGGAGCCATAAGATCCCCTCACAAGAATTTTTCCAAGGATCCCCTTATAGGCAATAACCTTTAAATAATAACTCCTATGAGGCACCCTATTCCCAAAGGGAAATATGCTCCCTTGCATAAGCATTTTTCTACCTAGATTTGCATTCAAATATAGAGTGCATCATCCCTCCATAGCTATGCTTGAGAAGCATGCTTTGGGCATAAATCCACCTTTAAAGCATTCTTTAACCTAGATGTGCATTCTTCATGGGCCACACCACCCATACATAGTTGCTCTCAGAGGGACCCTATGGCCATAGGGCTATAGGATGCTCCTTTAAATAATTCTACTACCTAGATCTAGAGACTATCTATAGTCACTCTTCAGAGGAACCCTATGGCCAAAGGGCCATATGCTCCCCCTCAAAACCATTCCTCCCACTATATTTGCATCCCTTTACTAGGTGAATCACTTCTCTAAAGTCACTCTTTATAGGCACCATATGGCCACAAGGCCATAGGCTCTCCCTTTTCAAAATGATTCTAGCTAGCTAAATATGCTTCCCTTTATATGGGGCATCACCCTTGCATTGTCATTTTTGGAAGGAAGCCTATGGTTGGAGGGCTATGGGATTCACCTCTCTAGCATTCTTATAGCTAGGTTCATTGCCTCTTCATAGTAAGTCTTAAGAGGCACGCTATGGCCACCATATCCCACCTAGACTTGCATACCTACACCTAGTGCTTCTTTGATCCTTAGTAACTCTTGGGAGGCACCATATGGCCAAATAGCCATAGGCTCCACTCTCAAGCATTCTTCTAGCTAGGTCCATAGGCTCTTCTTACGTACTATTGAAAGGTATCCTATGCTAAGAAATCCATAGCATCTCCCTTTCAAGCACTCTATCCATGGTGAATAACCTCCCCATAATATCTCTTGCATAATCACCTCCCCATATTCACTCTTGCATCCCTTTGTAGGGTCATAACTTTAGAGGAACCCTATGGCCATAGGGCCATAGGCTCTCCTTTTCCAGCATGCTTCAAGGGTAATTTGGTTGGAGTGATAAAAGCATCACAGAGCTATTCAGGTAATGTGTGTGCATGTTTTAAACAAACGACTATTGCATCTTTACAATTCTTGCTCGATGTTCAACGTGGTGTGACGTGTAGGCTTTTGAAGAATCACATATTGCCGTCTCAGAATACAATGCCGAGCTCCAGAGATGATGCAAGAAAGATACTCCGAAAGTTGGGCGTAGACTATAATTCCACACATGCTTGCCCCAACGATTGTGTCCTCTTTCAAAGGGAGTACAAGACTTGGAAAAATGTCCAAAGTGTGGTGCCGACAGATATCGTAAAGATCTTTGAGGGGAAACTATGCCGGAGAAGGTCTTGAGACATTTTCCACTAATACCGCGCATTCAACACATGTTCAGGTGCAAATCAATTGCAAGCCTTATGTCTTGACACTCCCAAAAATCGCTCCACGGATGGTGTGCAACGCATTCCTGCAGTTTGCATGGCATGGAAACACATCAAAGAGACTTGGCTAGGTTTTGCATGGCATGGAAACACATCAAAGAGCAGCGCTCGACAACATGTAGTGTGTGGCCCGTAGTTGTTGTGAACTACAACATTCCACCATGGTTGACGACAAAGAAGGGGCATTTGCAATTCAGCTTGCTAGTGTTGGTCGTTATATATAATCGCTTATAGATGAGCTAAAGGAGTTGTGGTCCGACATCAAGGTGGAAGGCAAAAGCAGGCACATATTAGAGGCATACTTATGACCTTGTCCTCTCCTATGCACATAATCATCCACTCTACTCTCTAGGGCACTATGATGCCTTTGTGCTTAATCACAAAGCACAAGGTCTCCCCAATAGCAATACATACACCTCCCTAGGCACCAGATGTGATGCCCTCGCGACCTAGGTACAGCTACAAAGATTACATATCACGTGAGATGTGTGTACGTCCTCGTGACCTGATCTTGTCGATTTGAGCCGCCTTTGTCCCTACCATTGTCGTGCTCCCTTTCCATGTTCTGTCGTGCGCCCATTTGACGCCACCGTCAATTGGGCCCCCTTTTCTCCCTCGCGTCCTGATCTTGTCGATTTGAGCCGCCTCTATCCCATTCTCTTTGCTTCCTTGTCACCCTCTTCATCCCTTTCTCCAACTGTGCACACAGACACCTTTCTTGCCTCTCTCCCTCTCTCCTCCTTGCGCACCCACACATACAAACACACACATAAACTCACACACACACACACACACACACACACACACACACACACACACACACACACATCAGTGTCATTCAATCATGCAGATTTGTCTTCTTGGCGTGTACTCTCATCATCGTCCTCAAACCACTAATCTCCCGTCGCACTTCAAGGTTAGTGTTTCCCTTTTGTTGATGTGTCTGTTTACTAATGAAGTCATTGATTGCTAATTAATCTAACTACACACCACTTAACCTTCACATTAATGCACTAATACAAAGAAATATTCATTTATATGCACTAATTACCTACACAATAATTAGCATTCTTATTAATGCACTAATCTCATATTAATGGAGTAATTCAAAAAGGATAATTACCAAGAAATTGAAACATAAACACTGAATAGTACCTTGTACTTTTCTGTGATAATCCTCTTGGAAGAATTGAAAATCTCCTTGATTGCTCAAAAATCCCTCTAAAATTCAAGCTTGAATTTTGAATTTTTGTAGGAAGCCTCCCACTACAAGTTTGAATTTAGAAAATTGAAAAATTTTAGAAAATGAAAAGACAACTAACCAAGATTGAATTTTGAATTTCCCCCCTAGATTCAAATTCAAATATCTTGTTTAACTTTCAAATTCAAATTTGGGGGGAAATTCAAATTTCAAATTTCCCGACCAAACCCTATGTAGACACTCTTGAGAGGTATCCTATGGCCATAGGGCCATAGGTTGCCCTTCTGAAGCATCCAAAGGTTTATAGGCCCTCCCTCTCAAGCACTTTTCTAGGTATATTCCTATGCTCTTCCTTTCGGCATAACTATGCTTGAGAAGCATGCTTCTGGCAAAGGCCAACTAGGCTCTTCATCTTAAATCTTAAGAGACACCCTATGGCCACATGGCCATAGGTTCCTCTTCCCAAAGCATTCTTCGAGCTAGACTTCATACCTTGACATGTTGCTTCAAAAATCTATAGGAACTCTTTGGAAGCAGCCAATGGCCACATAGCCATAGGCTCCCACTCCCAAGCATTATTCTATCTAGCATAGAGTCTCCTTCGTCACTCTTGAGAGGTAGCCTAGAGGTATCATATGGCCCCAAGGCCATAGGGTCCCCATCTCCAGGATTTGATTACCTATATTTTAATCCATCTACATGGTGCTTCACCACTCGAAATAACTCTTGGGAGGCACCCTATGGCTAGAGAGCCATAGGGTCCCCCACTATAGCTAGGTTCATGGGCATTCCCTCCCCATATTCACTCTTTATATGGTATATCACCTCCCCATATTCACTATTTGGAGATACCTTAGGGTAAAAGGGACATAGAATCCCCTTCACAACTATTCTTCCTCTTGGATCTTCTTCTATTTACAGTTGCATCACATTTTTATTATAACTCTTGAGAGACACCCTATTTAGTAAGCACATTGGGCCAATCAATCTTCCCACTAGATTTTCATCTATTAACATGGTGATTCACCTCTCCATAGTCACTCTATGAGAGGAACCCTATGGCCAAGGAGCCATAAGATCCCCTCACAAGAATTTTTCCAAGGATCCCCTTATAGGCAATAACCTTTAAATAATAACTCCTATGAGGCACCCTATTCCCAAAGGGAAATATGCTCCCTTGCATAAGCATTTTTCTACCTAGATTTGCATTCAAATATAGAGTGCATCATCCCTCCATAGCTATGCTTGAGAAGCATGCTTTGGGCATAAATCCACCTTTAAAGCATTCTTTAACCTAGATGTGCATTCTTCATGGGCCACACCACCCATACATAGTTGCTCTCAGAGGGACCCTATGGCCATAGGGCTATAGGATGCTCCTTTAAATAATTCTACTACCTAGATCTAGAGACTATCTATAGTCACTCTTCAGAGGAACCCTATGGCGAAAGGGCCATATGCTCCCCCTCAAAACCATTCCTCCCACTATATTTGCATCCCTTTACTAGGTGAATCACTTCTCTAAAGTCACTCTTTATAGGCACCATATGGCCACAAGGCCATAGGCTCTCCCTTTTCAAAATGATTCTAGCTAGCTAAATATGCTTCCCTTTATATGGGGCATCACCCTTGCATTGTCATTTTTGGAAGGAAGCCTATGGTTGGAGGGCTATGGGATTCACCTCTCTAGCATTCTTATAGCTAGGTTCATTGCCTCTTCATAGTAAGTCTTAAGAGGCACGCTATGGCCACATGGCCATATCCCACCTAGACTTGCATACCTACACCTAGTGCTTCTTTGATCCTTAGTAACTCTTGGGAGGCACCATATGGCCGAATAGCCATAGGCTCCACTCTCAAGCATTCTTCTAGCTAGCTCCATAGGCTCTTCTTACGTACTATTGAAAGGTATCCTATGCTAAGAAATCCATAGCATCTCCCTTTCAAGCACTCTATCCATAGTGAATAACCTCCCCATAATATCTCTTGCATAATCACCTCCCCATATTCACTCTTGCATCCCTTTGTAGGGTCATAACTTTAGAGGAACCCTATGGCCATAGGGCCATAGGCTCTCCTTTTCCAGCATGCTTCAAGGGTCATTTGGTTGGAGTGATAAAAGCGTCACAGAGCTATTCAAGTAATGTGTGTGCATGTTTTAAACAAACGACTATTGCATCTTTACAATGCTTGTTCGATGTTCAACGTGGTGTGACGTGTAGGCTTTTGAAGAATCACATATTGCCGTCTCAGAATACAATGTCGAGCTCCAGAGATGATGCAAGAAAGATACTCCGAAAGTTGGGCGTAGACTATAATTCCACACATGCTTGCCCCAACGATTGTGTCCTCTTTCAAAGGGAGTACAAGACTTGGAAAAATGTCCAAAGTGTGGTGCTGACAGATATCGTAAAGATCTTTGAGGGGAAACTATGCCGGAGAAGGTCTTGAGACATTTTCCACTAATACCGCGCATTCAACACATGTTCAGGTGCAAATCAATTGCAAGCCTTATGTCTTGACACTCCCAAAAATCGCTCCACGGATGGTGTGCAACGCATTCCTGCAGTTTGCATGGCATGGAAACACATCAAAGAGACTTGGCTAGATTTTGCAAAAGAGCCCTCGGCATTTGCGGCTTGGTTTGGCAATGGATGGAGTTAATCCGTTTGGTCAGCGCTCGACAACATATAGTGTGTGGCCCGTAGTTGTTGTGAACTACAACATTCCACCATGGTTGACGACAAAGAAGGGGCATTTGCTATTCAGCTTGCTAGTGTTGGTCGTTACATATAATCGCTTATAGATGAGCTAAAGGAGTTGTGGTCCGACATCAAGGTGGAAGGCAAAAGTAGGCACGTATTAGAGGCATACTTATGACCTTGTCCTCTCCTATGCACATAATCATCCACTCTGCTCTCTAGGGCACTATGATCCCTTTGTCCTTAATCACAAAGCACAAGGTCTCCCCAATAGCAATACATACACCTCCCTAGGCACCAGATGTGATGCCCTCACGACCTAGGTACAGCTGTAAAGATTACACATCACGTGAGATGTGTGTACGTCCTCGTGACCTGATCTTGTCGATTTGAGCCACCTTTGTCCCTACCGTTGTCGTGATCCCTTTCCATGTTCTGTCGTGCGCCCATTGATGCCACCGTCAATTGGGCCCCCTTTTCTCCCTCACGTCCTGATCTTGTCGATTTGAGCCGCCTCTATCCCATTCTCTTTGCTTCCCTGTCACCCTCTTAATCCCTTTCTCCAACTTTGCACACAGACACCTTTCTTGCCTCTCTCCCTCTCTCCTCCTTGCGCACCCACACATACAAACACACACATAAACTCTCTCACACACACACACACACACACACACATCAGTGTCATTCAATCATGCAGATTTGTGTTCTTGGCGTGTACTCTCATCATCGTCCTCAAACCACTAATCTCTCGTCGCACTTCAAGGTTAGTGTTTCCCTTTTGTTGATGTGTCTGTTTACTAATGAAGTCATTGATTGCTAATCAATCTAACTACACACCACCTAACCTTCACATTAATGCACTAATACAAAGAAATATTCATTTATATGCACTAATTACCTACACAATAATTAGCATTCTTATTAATGCACTAATCTCATATTAATGGAGTAATTCAAAAAGGATAATTACCAAGAAATTGAAACATAAACAATGAATAGTACCGTGTACTTTTTTGTGATAATCCTCTTGGAAGAATTGAAAATCTCCTTGATTGCTCAAAAATCCCTCTAAAATTCAAGCTTGAATTTTGAAGTTGTGTAGGAAGCCTCCCACTACAAGTTTGAATTTAGAAAATTGAAAAATTTTAGAAAATGAAAAGACAACTAACCAAGATTGAATTTTGAATTTCCCCCCTAGATTCAAATTCAAATATCTTGTTTAACTTTCAAATTCAAATTTGGGGAGAAATTCAAATTTCAAATTTCCCGCCCAAACCCTATGTAGACACTCTTGAGAGGCATCCTATGGCCATAGGGCCATAGGTTGCCCTTCTGAAGCATCCAAAGGTTTATAGGTCCTCCCTCTCAAGCACTTTTCTAGGTATATTCCTATGCTCTTCCTTTCGGCATAACTATGCTTGAGAAGCATGCTTCTGGCAAAGGCCAACTAGGCTCTTCATCTTAAATCTTAAGAGGCACCCTATGGCCACACGGCCATAGGTTCCTCTTCCCAAAGCATTCTTCGAGCTAGACTTGCATACCTTGACATGTTGCTTCAAAAATCTATAGGAACTCTTTGGAAGCAACCAATGGCCACATAGCCATAGGCTCCCACTCCCAAGCATTATTCTATCTAGCATAGACTCTTCTTCGTCACTCTTGAGAGGTAGCCTATGCTAAGACATCTCATAGTTGTTGAAATTTGAGCAAAATGATGAGCTATGGTGGATCAAACACTAGAATCAACATAATTAACAAAGTGATTAAGAAATGATTAAGACGTAATTAGTGAATAATTAGCACATAGATTAATGTAGGCATGGATACTCAAAAACCAGCAAATTCTCATTAGGGCTATGCCTCAATTTATAGAGTTTACATCAAGCATCAAATCCCATTGATTTCTCCATGATTCACTCCCAGAATATCTCCACCTTTTGCCTGATTCTCTCCACCTCTTCTCTTTTCCCTGATTATCTCCCAGAATAACTCCACACTCCTAAATTCCCTCATGCTACCCATTATTCTCTCCCAGTAGATTCTTCTCACCTTTTCACAGGTTCTTTCACAATTACATCTCCTCTTTTACAGCCTCTATCCAAGAGCTTGTTCCCACACACACCCTATTCACTTGTATTTTCAACACCTCCCCTCAAGTGAATAATCCTAGCACACCTGGACCCTATATCAAGTTTCACTCTTACTTGATAGCCTGCGACCAGTGCCTCGAGTCCCTAAACTCATAGTCCTTGACACTCTCTCTCTCTATGTGTCCAAGGCTTACTATAGTTGCCTGCGACCTTGACTACAGTGCTCACACATACATCTACCACGTGGCCTACATCATCGGTGGCTCAGAGGTGGTTTCACTTTATTGGGGCAGGTTACATTGGGTTGTGGGGTCTCTCTCTCTCTCTCTCTCAGAAAAGATGATCCGACTCCACTTCCCTTGGAGCCTCCATGAAGTTTGCCGATGTCGTTCCTTCTCCACTGGGTTTGCTGTAGCAGTCTCTTGCCATGTGTCCTGGCTTTCCACAATTGTTGCAAGTGAAGGTCCTCCCTCCTACTCTGCCTCTTCCTCGTCCTCGTCCTCGAGAGAATCCTCCTCGGGTGAAGAATGCTTTTTCCTCTCCTGCTGTTGAGTCAAGCCCTTTCTTCTCTTTGCCTCTGCTCTCTTGCTCTAGTAGATCTCTTTAGTGTTGCTACAATGTTTTCATAATCTCCTTTGTCCACACTCTTCAAAAGTACAGCTAATGCTTCATCATCTTCTACCTTTTTGCCAATAGGCTGCCAGCTGTTGCTTAATGCTTTTATATTTGTTCAAGTGTGTGATTAAAGGTTCACTTTCCTTCATGTCCAATTTGTAGAATTGCATTAACAGATTTATCTTGGAATTTTTTGCTTGTGTACCAAATAATTTATTGAGTTCATCCCATGCATCTTTTGCCCACTGTATCCCTGTGATATGATGAATGATTTCATCATTTAAACTGAGTGCAATAAGTCCCAATGCTTTTTCATTCCTACTCTTCCACTCATTTTCTCCTCTCTCTGGGCATTCATCTCTCCCTTCAACTAATCCCCACAGATTTTTCCTCATCAGCAAATACATGGTTTTTGTCTGCCATGTATAAAACTGTTCCCCATTAAATTTGGCTATTTCCTGTGCTGAATTCATGGTGATGTGAAGGGGGTCTTACCTCTTGATCCAAATTCAAGATTCAAGGGCAGTGTCTACCCTTTTACAACTCAATCTGGTGTTTAATAGATGATTACAACAATTTTATCAGCATAAAATCACCAGAAATTACATTAAATTGAGGGTAACCAATTTGTACGGGATGGTTGGAGTATCAAACCAACTCCGATTTGAAATCTGAAGTTATAGGGATCTGTATCAGATACCTAATGGTTAATTTGAACCCTCAATTGCACCAAAGTACAGTGATTAGCACTGATTAATCACTGATTAGCAAATTAATGCTCTATTTTGTGTGCAAAAAACAGAGTATGCGGGGAGTCCAGATCTGGTGCCTTCCACTTCAAATGAGCTCAAATGCTTTCAAAGGCATCAATAGCAATGAGTCTAGTAGAGGATTAGGCCAAGAAACACAAGATTTAACCAAATAATGAAAGCTTAATCTCTGTTTTACCAAAGTCACCTGCAGATTTGATGAAGAGCTTGGATCTCACTGTAGACTTGATGAAATTGATTTCTGTCTTCACCAGCTTGTAGAGCATGCTTGATTACCTCTTTGGGCTAGGAGGAATTGAAGCAATTTGATTTGAGCAAGTAGCAATGGCAAAAATCCCTCAGAAAAACGGCGCCTGCAGAATTCGTAAATCTGGCTGCATCCGCCGGCGGTTTGCTGCTCCCTTTGGATGGGCTTGAAGCCAATGATGTTAGCTAGCTTGTGTATAAAGCTTGTGCCCTAATTTTATGTGTGCAAGGTGCTAGAGACCCTCCACTGGCTGGGGGTGAAGGGGAAGATGAAAAACTCACTAAAAATTGATTTTTTTTGCTAATTACCTACTAATCCTAATTAATTCACTAATGGGCTCATAAATCTAGTTGATTCTAGGCATGGCTCTGATACCATGTTGAAATTTGAGCAAAATGATGAGCTATGGTGGATCAAACACTAGAATCAACATAATTAACAAAGTGATTAAGAAATGATTAAGACATAATTAGTGAATAATTAGCACATAGATTAATGTAGGCATGGATACTCAAAAACCAGCAAATTCTCATTAGGGCTATGCCTCAATTTATAGAGTTTACATCAAGCATCAAATCCCATTGATTTCTCCATGATTCACTCCCAGAATATCTCCACCTTTTGCCTGATTCTCTCCACCTCTTCTCTTTTCCCTGATTATCTCCCAGAAAAACTCCACACTCCTAAATTCCCTCATGCTACCCATTATTCTCTCCCAATAGATTCTTCTCACCTTTTCACAGGTTCTTTCACAATTACATCTCCTCTTTTACAGCCTCTATCCAAGAGCTTGTTCCCACACACACCCTATTCACTTGTATTTTCAACTAGCATCCCCCTTTCAAGAATTCTTTATGTGGTGAATCATGTCCCCATAATCACTCTTGCATCCTTTTTTAGGGTCATCAACCATCCATAAAGGAACCCTATGGCCATAGGGCCATAGGCTCTCCTTTTAAAGAATCCTTCTAGCTATATGTGCATCTCTTCATAGGGTGCATCAACCCTACATATTCCTTCTTAGGAGGTAGCCTATGGCTAGAGGGCCATAGGCCCCCCTCTCAAGCCTTCTTCTAGCTTGGCTCCTAGGTTCTTCTTAGTAAGTCTTCAGAGGCATCATATGGCCACAAGGCCATAGGGTCCACCTCTCTAAAATTTGTCTACCTAGATTTGCATCCCTTGACAAGGTGCTCCACCACTCCATAGTTACTCTTGGAAGGCAATTTTTGGCTACTGTAAGGCCCTCTCTACCTTTCTTCTAGCTGTTTCATTGGCATCCCCTCTCCATATTCACTCTTTACATGGTGTATCACCTCCCCTTATTCACTCTTTGGAGACACCTTATGGTAAAAGTGACATAGACATCCTCTTACAAGAAGTCTTCCTCTTGGATCTTCACCTATTTACATGGTGCTTGACACTTGTATAATCACTCTTGAGAGACACCCCTATGAAGTAAGGACCATAGGCTCCTGCTATACCAAGCATTCTTTCCACTAGATTTGCATGTATTCACATGGTGATTCACCTCTCCATAGTCACTCTTTGAGAGGCACCCTATGGCCAAGGAGCCATAAGATCCCCTCACAAGAGTTCTTCCAACAATCCCCTAGCAAGCACTCAACTTTCCATAATCATTCCTATGAGGCAATCTATTCTCAAAGAGAAGTACTCTCCCTATGCATTTTTCTACCTAGATTTGCATTCAAACACAGGGTGCATCATCCCACCATAGCTATGTTTGAGAAGCATGCTTTGGGCATAGGCTCCACCTCTAAAGTGTTCTTTAAAGTAGATGTGCATCCTTTAGAGGTTGCAGCACCCCTTCATAATAGTAACTCTCAAAAAGACCCTATGGCCATAGGGCCATAGGCTACTCGTCTCAAGAATTTTCCTAACTAGATTTAAAGGCTCTTTGTAGTCACTCTTAGAGGTACGCTACAGCCAAAGGGCCATATGCTCCCCCTAAAATCCATTCTTCCAACTACATTTACATCCCTTTACTAGGTGCCTCACTTCTCCATTGTCACTCCATAGAGTCCAACATTTCAAGCTCTCTTTACATCGTGAATCACCTCCCCACAATCACTCTTGCATAATCGCCTCCCCATGCTCACTCTTCCATCCCTTTGTAGGGTCATCACCCACATATAAATTTAGAGGAACCCTATGGACATAGGCCAATAGGCTCTCCTTCTCAACCATGCTTCTAGATATATGTGCATCCCTTCACATGGTGCATCACCCCTACATAGTCCTTCATGAGAGGCACCCTATGGCCAAACAACAATAGGCCACCCCTCTCAAGCATTATTCTAGCTAGCCTCATAATCTCTTCATAGTAATTCTTAAGAGGTATCATATGGCCAAAAGGCCATAGGGTCCCCATCTCCAAGATTTTATTACCTATATTTTAATCCATCTACATGGTGCTTCACCACTCCAATTAACTCTTGGGAGGCACCCTATGGCTAGAGAGCCATAGGGTCCCCCACTATAGCTAGGTTCATGGGCATTCCCTCCCCATATTCACTCTTTATATGGTATATCACCTCCCCATATTCACTATTTGGAGATACCTTAGGGTAAAAGGGACATAGAATCCCCTTCACAACTATTCTTCCTCTTGGATCTTCTTCTATTTACAGGTGCATCACATTTTTATTATAACTCTTGAGAGACACCCTATTTAGTAAGCACCTTGGGCCAATCAATCTTCCCACTAGATTTTCATTTGTTAACATGGTGATTCACCTCTCCATAGTCACTCTATAAGAGGAACCCTATGGCCAAGGAGCCATAAGATCCCCTCACAAGAATTTTTCCAAGGATCCCCTTATAGGCAATAACCTTTAAATAATAACTCCTATGAGGCACCCTATTCCCAAAGGGAAATATGCTCCCTTGCATAAGCATTTTTCTACCTAGATTTGCATTCAATCCCTATGAGAGAGTTTATGTCCTATCCAATCTAATTGCTTTGCAACTCATAAGGTAGGGACAAGGAACTCTCGATAGGAAGGATAGTGTCAAGCCCAAAGACTAACTCAAATGGTCCTTGGCCATAGGGTGCCTCTCAAAGAGTGACTATGGAGAGGTGAATCACCATGTGAATACATGCAAATCTAGTGGAAAGAATGCTTGGTATAGCAGGAGCCTATGGTCCTTGTTCATATGGGTGTCTCTTAAGAGTGATTATACAAGTGTTAAGCACCCTGTAAATAGATGAAGATCCAAGAGGAAGACTTCTTGTAAGAGGAAGTCTATGTCACTTTTACCGTAAGGTGTCTCCAAAGAGTGAATAAGGGGAGGGGATGCCAATGAAACTAGCTAGAAGAAAGGTAGAGAGGGGGACCTTATAGCCCTCTAGCCGAAAATTGCCTCCCAAGAGTAACTATGGAGCAGTGAAGCACCATGTCAAGGGATGCAAATCTAGGTAGACAAATTTCAGAGAGGGGGACCCTATGGCCTTGTGGCCATATGATGCCTCTGAAGACTTACTAAGAAGAACCTAGGAGCCAAAAGAAGGCTTAAGAGGGGGGCCTATGGAACTCTAGCCATAGGCTACCTCCTAAGAAGGAATATGTAGGGGTGATGCACCCTGTGAAGAGATGCACATGTAGCTAGAAGGATTCTTGAAAAGGAGAGCCTTTTCAAGAATCCAATAATGGTACTGATCCAGCTTCTCAAATTGAACCTCATCTAATTGCAAAGGTTCTTGAGTTTTTGGATCATATGGCATTAAGTCTGCAGTATTGGAATTAGGCCTGGAATGGCCAACAAATTGCTTTACCAAATACTCAACATATTTATCTGATAATGGTCTGCATTTGTACGCCATTGGAGCAATTTCACACTGCTCCACTGGGATCAATGCTGTGAACTACACACCAAACTTGAAGTACTCTTCAATACCGATGTATCCATCAAGACCATTCTTAGAGTTCTTTTCAATCTACTTGTCCACACTTCTTCCTCGGGTTGAACTATAGTATCCAAAAATGCATGTGGAGTAGGATCCACAAGAATTGAAATGAAAATAGAAGAGAATAGATAAAAGAAATAATGGCAAAAGAATGAATCAGTATTGATAGCATGAAGGGACCACAAATGATTTCTTTAGCTAGAAAATTGGGTTGTACCACACTGCAGTTGAAGCCAACCACTACAAAGGCTTTCTAAAGAAGGTGTTGAATGAGTATAATCTTCTCCATCTGGATAGAAGTCGCTAAGGTACTACTCAACATAAATGATAATTACAACCCAATATATGATTTTACGAAACAATTTTGTATTCAAAAGAAAGAAACTTAATTTGTGATGGTTTCTTACAGATATCTTTCAAGGATATTGTTCTAAGGAGTATTCATTTCAAGACTTGAAGCAATTCATTCAAAGAAACAAAGCAAATTGTAACAATGATTATGAGTTTTTTTGGAGGAATTTTGTCTTTCTGTAATCATGAATTGACAAGAAATTTTTTTTGTATCTATTAAGAGTATTTATTGAAACTTTTATCTTGGTTTTAAAGTCAATTATAAACTTTAGTGGAAAATTTGTTACTCTTCAGTCAATTTTTATAAATGTTGGAGTGCACTCTACTATAAGGGGGCTCCTAATTTCGAAATGTTTGGAAGCCCTCAATGGAGTCTAGATTGGCCAAGTGGTGGGTCTACGTTGCCAAAGGGGTGGATCAAAAACCCCTCAATTAGGGTTTATAATAGCCAAGTGGTGAATCTGAGAGCCTTCAAATTGGGGTTCGGATCTAAAATCTAGATCCCAATTTGCAAGATTTAAGATCCAGACCTCGATTGAGGGATTCCATATCCACTTTTCCATTCTAGAATTGGAGAATATAAAGAGGATTTTTAGATCCACCACTTGGCCATTCTAGAATTGTCTAACATTAGGAGGAGGATTTCTAGATCTACCACCTGTCCATTCTAGAATTGTAGGACATGAAGAGAGGGATTTCTAGATCCACCACCTATCCATTCTAGAATTGTGTAACATGAAAGGGAGGATTTCTAGATCTACCACTTGTCCATTCTAGAATTCTAGAGCATGAAGAGGAGGATTTCTAGGTCCACCACCTGTCCATTCTAGATCCACCACCTGTCCATTCTAGAACTGTGGAGCATGAAGAGGAGGATTTCTAGATCCACCACCTATCCATTCTAGAATTGTGTAACATAAGTAGGAGGATTTCTAGATCTACCACCTATCCATTCTAGAATTGTAGAGCATGAAGAGGAGGATTTATAGATCCACCACATGTCCATTCTAGAATTGTGTAACATGAGGAAGAGGATTTCTAGATCTACCACCTATCCATTCTAGAATTGTGCAACATGAAAGGGAGGATTTCTAGATCTACCACCTATCCATTCTAGAATTCTAGGGCATGAAGAGGAGGATTCCCAGATCCACCACATGTCTATTCTAGAATTGTGGAGCATGAGAGGAGGATTTTCACATCCACCACATGTCCAATCTAGAATTGTGGAGCGTGAAGAGGAGGATTTCTAGATCTACCACCTATCCATTCTAGAATTATGGAGCATGAAGAGGAGAATTTCTAGATCTACCACCACCTGTCCATTCTAGAATTATGGAGCATGAAGAGAAGGATTTATAGATCTACCACCTGTCCATTCTAGAATTGTGTAATGAGAAGAGAAGTATTTCTAGATCTACCACCACCTGTCCATTCTAGAATTGTGGTGCATGAAGAGGATGATTTCTAGATCCACCACCTGTCCATTCTAGAATTGTGTTATATGAGTAGGAGGATTTCTAGATCTACCACCTGTCCATTCTAGAATTGTAGGACATGAAGAGGGGGATTTCTAGATCCCACCACCTATCCATTCCAAAATTGTGTAACATGAAAGGGAGGATTTCTAGATCTACCACCTGTCCATTCTAGAATTGGACAATATAAAGAGGATTTCTAGATCCACCACTTGGCCATTCTAGAATTGGAGAGTATAAAAAGGAATTCTAGATCCACCACTTGGCCATTCTAGAGCACAAAGGAGGATTTCTAGATCCAACACTTGACCATTCTAGAACTGAAGAAGATTTCGAGATCCATCACTTGTCCATTCTAGAATTGCAGAGGATTTCTAAATCCACCACTTGTCCATTCTAGACCCAGATCTGCGACTTGACCATTCGAGAGTACAAAGGAGGATTTTCAGATCCACCACTTGTCCATTCTAGAATTGAAGAGGATTTCTAGATCCACCACTTGGCAATTCTAGAATTGGAGAGCATGTAGAGGATTTCCAAATTAGCCATTCTAGACCCAGATCCACCACTTTGCCATTCTAGAGCACGGAGGATGATTTTTGGATCAACCACTTGGCCAAAAGACGAGAGTAATTTTGTTGTGTTTTGATTTCAGATCCCAAACAAGGAAATGTGTTACTTTTACAGTGGCATTCTCTTCTTTAGAGTGTGAACAACCACATCTTGAACCTCATCAGGGGCCTCCTCCAAGTCATCAACCACCCCTAGACAACTACCACCTCTACCTACTCTTGAGTAACAAAGGAGAGTACTTATCTTGGATATAGAGGGTTTACTACTTAAGTTAGCTAAAATGCAACATGGCAATCTTATGCCATCTTGGGCTAATGACATGTGAATTGTGAAGGATAAAGATGACATTTATCATGTGGTGCGCCCAGAAATAGAAGTTTCTACTTTAGTAGGATAGACCTTAAGAGTGGTTATCATCAGATTCGTATCGTATACCGGAAGACATTCATAAGACTGGATTTCACAATACATTCGGTCTCTATGAATTCCTTGTGATGCCTTTTGGGCTCACAAATGCTCCAGCCACATTCAACCAAATGATGGAACGGATCTTTTGTAAGCATCGCGCTTACACAAGAGTATTCTTTGATGACATCATCATATACTCCAAGACTATGGAAGAACATAAGAGCCATCTAAGGGCCGTTTTTCAAGAATTACGTGATAATCGGTTGTTTATCATGGTTGTTTATCAATGGTAAAAAGAGAGAGTTCTTTTTACAAGAGATTCGATACTTGGGTCACATTATTTCCAAAGATGGTATCCGGATGGATCCTGAAAAGTAGAAGATAATTGAGGAATGGATCCAACCAAGGAATCTACATGAAGTTAGAAGCTTCATAGGAATGTGTTCCTATTATAGAAGATTTATTGAGAAATTTTCTATTATAGCGGGACCATTACATGATTTGACTAAGAAGAACGTCAAATTTCAATGGACAGCTAAAGAAAATGAGGCTTTCATGAAGTTGAAGGAGAGCCTAATGACATGTCCAGTGTTAGTGCTTCCGGATCTCACTAAGCCTTTTGAGGTCCATTGTGATACAAGTGGTGATTTCTTAGGTGCCGTGCTTATGCAAGAAGGGCATGCTATAGCATATGAAAGCCGCCGCTTACATCTCAAAGAGTAGGAATCTATGAGAAAGAGTCACTTGCAGTAATGCATGCTCTAGATTCATGGAAGCACTACCTAATGGGGAATCCTTTCATCATACGAACGGATCATCAAAGGCTCAAGTACTTCATGACGCAAACGAAGCTGTCAAACAAGCAAATGAGGTGGGCAAATTTTCTTTCGCAATTTCATTTTCATATTGCTCACATTCCTGGCAAGCAAAACTTAGTAGCAGATGCTCTCTCACGTAGACCAAGAGTAAATGCTGTATCAATAGCATATCACAAAGATCTTACCAGTATGGTAGATGCATATGCTAGTGATCCAGATTTTGCTAATGTTATGTCAGCTTTAGCCATTGGGAAGAAACAGGATCCATATGAGGTAAAAGATGGATTTCTTCTCTATGACTCAAAGCTATGTGTAACTCAAGAGTTGAGGGAGAAGGTTATGCTCGAATCACATGCACCACCTTGTGCGGGGCATCGTGGCATTCAAGCAACAACCAATGCTATTGAAATGTACTTTTATTGGCCATCAATGAAGAGGGACATTCAGGAATATGTTTCCCAATTCTTGACATGCCAAAAAGTAAAGTATGATAGGGGAAAGCAACCGGGCTTGCTTCAACCATTACCTATACCAGATGCTCCTTGGGAGAGTATTTCCATGGATTTCATTTTTGGGCTCCCAAATCAATTCATCGCAATACAGGTATTTGGACGATAGTTTACAGGTTTAGTAAGGAGGCACACTTTACCTGTCAAGAAGACTATCAAAGCACATCATATGGCTAACCTCTTCATTTCACAGATATTTAAGTACCATGGCTTGCCAAAGTCAATAGTCTCAGATAGAGATCCTCGTATGACGAGTCTCTTCTGGCAAGGGCTATTTGAGAATATGGGTACACAGTTCGACTTCTCATCAGCGTATCATCCTCAAACGGATGGTCAAAGTGAGATAGTCAATTCCACTGTGTTGGATCTACTTAAGAACTATGTTAATGATGTAGATAATCGCAACCAATGGGAAAGGTACCTACCGTTAGTAGATAATCGCAACCAATGGGAAAGGTACCTACCGTTAGTAGAGTATGCATACAATAACACGGTGCATAGCTGTACCAGAAAGTCTCCTTTTGAGATCATCGAAGGTAGACCAAAAGTTCCACCAATTTTGAAGATGCATCAAAACATCTTCGCTGTGGATGAGTATGTGCGTGATCTTCAAATGCCTTTTGGGAAGATAAAGGACGCCATAAAGGTATCGCAGCAGAAGCAAAAGAGCGCTACTGATAAGCATAGAAGACCCCTTGAATTCAAGGAAGATGACTGGGTTTTGCTCAAGTTCCCAAAGGCTCGATTAAGGCAAAAGACGGGAAAAGACTGGCAAGGAATGCACTCAGGTCATCAAAAGTACTATGCCAAGCTAGCACGTCGCTATTATGGACCCTTCCAAATTCTGAAAAGGATAAATGAAACAGCTTATAGGCTAAAATTGCCAGCCCACTGGCATATTCATAACGCCTTTCATGTAAGCTTGTTAAAGGTTTATCAGGGTACTCCTCCTACGAAACCTCTTATGGAAGACCCACCAGAATTTGATGAGCTTGAGGAAATTCTGTAGCCAGAAAGTATCCTTAGGCATGAAGATAAGCTGCTACGAAATGGTAAGGTACTTCGTAAGTATTTAGTTAAGTTTAAGAATTATTCATTTGATGATGCTAAATGGATGGTTGAGCTGCAGCTTAAAGATTCAATGGCTCTTGTAAATACGTATAACCAAAGTCAAGGGTTATAAAAGTTAAAAGACAAGGTAAAACCAGGTAATGAAGAAACGGTAAAGTTTTCCCATGTTCTTTTCTCTTCATTTTGTTTTCAAGTTAAAAGTGCATGCATGTATGAGAGAGACACGCTTGCAGCAGCTTCGTCTCTCAAGCACCGAATAGACTAGCAATCTATTACGGAAGGATGTCTAGTTGTTGCCACTAGATATTACACGCTTGTGGCAGCTGTGTCTCCCAAGCACCAGGTAGACTAGTTCTATTGTGGAATAATGTAATTTGCTAAAAGTGGATCCAAAGCAATCTATTGCGGAAGGATGTCTAGTTATTGCTACTAGATATTACACGCTTGCGGCAGCTGTGTCTCCCAAGCACCAGGTAGACTAGTTCTATTGTGGAATGGTGTAATTTGCTAAAAGTGGATCCAAAGCATAAGTCAAGATGTTAAGGCCTTCCTTAATACGGCGGCATAGTTGAGGACGACTATTGTTTAAGGGCGAGGTAATGTCATCAAAATTATATTTTATTATATTTTTGATGAGCTTCACATGTTTTCTCTCTCTAAAAAGTGGCCATCTAGAGAGAGAAAACAAAGGAAGCAAGGCAAGGTTATGCAAGAAGGTATATTAAGGTAGGAATAAACCTTCACAGGTGCATAAAATAAGTTAAAAGTGATATTATCTCACTAGAAACAGGATATTTCTAGAGAGAGAATATCAAATAAAGCTAAGGCTATGTAGGAAGGTATATTTGGGCATTAGCAAAAATGCCAATAAGAGTTATAAACCTTCAAATGTGCATAACACAAGTTAATAGCTTTAGAACGGATGTTCTCTCACTAGAAATGGGTTATTTCTAGAGAGAGAAGGTCAATAAAGATAAGAAATGGGTTATTTCTAGAGAGAGAAGGTCAATAAAGCTAAGAAAATGACATGCAAGAAGTGCATTCGGGCAATGGGAAGTGCCCACAGGTGAATGCTACTTCAAAGGTACATTGGACAATTTTTCAGGAACTCACCATGATTTACGGGAAGTCAAACGGACTCCCAGAGGACCAAAAACGGACAAAATATGGCTTACGGGAAGGAAATAAGGCTGGGACCATGAGTTGGAGGGCTCAAAAGTGTGCGAAAGTGAGCTAGAGAGTGGGAAAAGGGGCTGGAGTGTCCCGCAAGCCACCTCTCAAGAAGGCGCCTCCCAAAAGTGAGCTCCCCATGCTAAAAAGTGGGTGCCCCACCTTTTTCCAGCTAAAAATAGCATCTCCTTTGCTTTTTGCAAAAGTTGAGCTTCAGAGAGCCACAAGTCTTGCATGCAAGCTTGATTTCATGCATGGAGGGGCTCTATAGAAATCTCTCACCTAGCTCCACACTCATCTCTCTACAGTTTCCCATAATTTCATCTGGCTTATGCTGCCTCCCTTGGTAGCTAGTTATTTACTTGATGTATGAAGCTCTCCATGAAAGCTTCCATCTACCGCTACATACACGCTACTCCTTCTCTCTGGAAGTACTCCTTGCTCGTGTGGTATTTGAGTGCTTGAGAAGAGGAGAATGGTACACACAAGCTCTCTTAAGCCATCAAGTTGTCTTGGTGATGGAGTTCATAGGATCCAAGGTCCTAAAGATTGTATTTTAGCTCAAGCAATGACTCTTGGAAGAGCTTGAGCAAAAGATAATACAAAGCCTTTTGAGGTGGGGTCGGCCTCACAAATCGGCCCTCAATACGTGTCGATTTATGTTTGTTGATTATTGAATTGCTAAGTGAAGATCTAGCCAATGAATTACCTAGCTACAATTGTTACAAGCATACACACATGCTATTGTCATTGAATAATGAACAATTGTTAAGGAGTTAGCGTAATAATTACTTACAAATGAGAAAAGAAAATGTTCGAAAGTTAGTTACGTTTGGCATGTAGATGATCGAGATCCAATGAATTGAGGCTTAAAGTTTCGGAATGGGACTAATAATAGTGGGATTTGAGTCATGGATTTAATTACCATTAAGGTAAATGAGATCCACAATTTTCAAAGCATTAGATTTTTTGCATTTGGATTAAGCCGTGGGGAATCATTGTGCTCTTGAAGAACATGGCTAGCAGGTACTTCTGGTACTGTATTAACGTGGAAGCTATTACCATATTACATAGCTAAAGCATAAGTGTGATGAAATGAGGTTAGCATGCATGGAAAAGTGTTAGTAGCAACCAGTTTATGAAAAGAATTTCTAATGACTAAGTTTACTATACCAATACTTACCGATGTGTAGCATATAAGCCAAATCAGGTGTCAAGCACCAAATTTGTTTTTATTTCTCATGTAAATACAACCCTAAATAAATTGCCAAGCTACTTCACTCAATGCAGCTGATATTGAGATTGATGAATGCTCCAAGCAACAAAGTCTCTATCACCAACAAGTGAGCTTCATGAAAGACAACCGAAAGTTCAAAGCTCACGTGGACATCTACCCACATTGCTCCAACATGGGGAGATACGACTTCTTTGATTGTGTCTTGAAGTACACAAATAGGAAATATAGTCCCTTGAATAGGGGTCTCCTTTTTTAGACTGGTTGACTTTGAACTCCCCTTCATTTTGCCATGTTTGAGGCATAGCGCATGCTCCAATGCAAACACCTCCTCTGCAAGTTGATCCAAGTTTAGAAGTAAAAGGCATTGAAATCTACAGTAGATGTTGAGGGGTTTGGATCAAACATTGGATTTACAAATGTTGCAAAATACGAAGGTGTTGAGGCTAATAGTGTAGCCTTATCTGATTCAAGGGCCTTTGTCTCTAGTTTACATTAGTAGAACTTGTTTTGGGAACCCACTGTAGACCTTTATTGGATATTGTTGTTGAAGAGATTTGGGATTCTTCTAAGGCAATGAGTTTCTTTGGAACCCACTTCAGTTTGCTTGACAAATTTGTGATGTGGTCGCCTTGTAACTTGTGGTTTTGTTTGTATCAACTTCTTTTGGTCTCCATTTGTATGTAGAAGTTGTGTCTTTAGGTTGATTTCCATTGGAGACATAACTACTTTTAGTTTGTGCCAGGACTTTTGGTAACCACATTTGTGATTGTCCTTCATAATATCCTTGAGCAATGATGAGGTCTTTTGAAACAATCGACGAGTCCTTGTAGGCCTTTGACTTTATGCTCCCTTGCATGAATTTGGACTAAGCTTTTGCTTCCATTGGAAGATATTTGAGCCAAGTTGTCTTTAGGGATCCATATCTCTGTAGAGATTCCTTTTGTTATTGTCTGTCCAAAGGCGGAAGCATTGTTTTGCCACTGTCATTTCTGCTTTGATTTCCTCTACTTTCTATTGATCTTTCAGTGGTTGTCCTATTTTGTCAAGGTTGTCATCTTGGAAGGCACTTTGCAAGCAATGAACTCCAATTTTGGCAACCATAGCTCTCTATTGCCATGGCAATATCCTTGTGCTTCCGATGACTTGCGTAGAAAGCCATCCCATTGAATTAACGCTTTGTGTGGCTTGGTGTTCTATCCACTTATGCCGGTCTCTATCGCTTAATCTATGTGCTTGTATCCTTTGTTTAGGCTAAAACTTATTGAGGTTGTCATTTGTGTGCTTTGGTGATGGATACTTTGGTTGGTAGATCTTGTTGCATTGATGGGTCCTTTGTTTTGTCCCTGTTCACAACCATGACAGCCGTGAGCAAGGCTCACAAACTTTGGCTATCCCCACGAGCCCGGGTTAGAGATCTCGGTGGAAAGCTGCTAACCAACTTTGCAAGCCAAGTCTAATCACCCTGGCATCCCATACCTTGCGATGCTAGCTCCATGCTCTAGACCTCATATGGCTGATATGTGTCTAGCATGCACATGAAACTTCCGAAGAGTCTTGCCACCTTTTTCCTTCCTTTCCTTATGCGATAGAATTTTCTCAAGCTGCAAAATTTCTTCCATCTCATCCACTTCTAGTGGATCCTCTTGAGCTGGCTCTAAAGGCAATGGTCCTATGTAAGGTTTGAAAAGGCTCACATGGAAGGCATTATGAGTCTATACTAACTTGAAGGCCACATCATTAATCTTTTCTTGAACCTGGAATGGTACATAATATCTTTGAGACTATTTAGGGTTAAGCATAAAGCAGTTTTGCAGATAAGCATAGAAGAAAGGTTTAGTACAAGAAGGGCGATTGGGTATTACTAAGGTTTCAGAAGGCAAGATTGAGACAAAATATAGTAAGGATTGGAGAGGCAATCCTACAGGGGCTCAGAAATTTTACCATGGACTTTTCCAAGACTTGCTTCACTTTTGAAAACGCTGTTTTCAAATCTCGCACATACTCATCGGCTGTGCAAATATCTTGTCCTTTGTCTTGGGAATAGGAGGCACTTTAGGCTTCCTCTCCATGATTTCAAAGGGTACCTTTTCCTGTGGAGCTATGCACTGTGTTGTCGTAGGCGAGCTCCATGAGTGGAAAGTACTTTTCCCACTCCTTGTTCTGCTCCCCCACTAGCACTTGAGTAAATCTAGAATAATGGAATTTATTATCTCACTCCTCTAACCATCTATTTGTGGATGATAAGAAGATGAAAACTTTAACTTAGTTCCCAAATTATCAAGCAAAGCTCGTACTTTTGATATGATTTCTTGGCGAATTATCCTTACACAATTAGTGATGACATGTCATAATATTTCTGTTATTACATCTAAAAGCAAATCAAGTAGATGTGGCTATCAAGGGGGAGAGAGAGAAAGACACACACAAAGAGAGAGAGAGAGAGAGAGAGAGAGAGAGAGAGAGAGAGAGAGAGAGAGAGAGAGAGAGAGAGAGAGAGAGAGATTGATCAATGAAATTTGTAGGCACACACACTTACACACTCTCTCTACCCCCCCTCCCTGAGCTCTAATTGGCGCACGCTGGGTTTCATGTGGGATCTATGACCCCCCACGATCCACTGCCCCAAGAACAAGGGCCAAGATTTGGCGCATCGCGAAAGTAAACTCAGGTGGAAGTAAACTCGTGTAAAAGTGAGCTCGGATCCCGGGTTGTCGTCCCCCAGCCCCCTCACCCGAGTTTCGATCTCACCACCCTAGGTTTGCAAGCCCAACACCCTACCATTGCACCTATATGCATTCCATGAAATGGATGCAACATGGGCCCGATATAAAGTGAACCAAATTTACTTTTGGACCCGATATGAAGTAAACTTGGGTCCAAAAGTAAACTCGGGTTACCCGAGTTTACTTCGTGATGCGCCAAATCTTGGCCCTTGATCTTGGCGGGTGGATTGTGGGCCGTCCCACATGGGGACTTGGCATGCCAAATAGAGCTGAGGCCCCTCTCCCCCCCCCTCTCTCTCTCTCTGTGTCTGTATGTCTCTCTCTCTCTCTCTCTCTCTCTGTCTCTCTCTCTCTCTCTCTCTCTCTCTACCATTATAGGCCTGACATGCATGGCAAAACTTGCCAACAGGTACTCAAATAGGGTAGTTTTCACTAACACACCAACTATGCAATCAAAGCACATACAAGGCCATAATGATCACAAATGATCTATAAATTAGGTGGGGTAAAGGGGGCGGGTTTGTTGCATCTACTTGGAAAGTGGTCATTTTGAGGGGGATTTTGCATTTTGGAAGGAAATCCAAATCCAAGCTCTTATCTAAATTGGTTATCTCAAAATGCCTTCAAAGTGTCCAACATTGATATTTTAATTTATTTTTCTTTTTTTAATTAATTATTCATTAGTTTTGGGAATAATGCAGCATTAAATCACAAATTGACACCTACCCAAAATTTCAAAAAAATCCCATTAGGATAATGCTAACAACCACCACCACCACTCCTATTGCATCCCCTGTGGCTTCTCCACCACTGCTGCCACCACAATCCCCTCCTCATCCACCACCACCACCACCACCCCCTCCTCTGCTCCACCACCACAATCCCCTCCTCTGCTCCACCACCACAACGCACTCCTTGTCCTCCACCCCCCCAAAAAGATCAGCTCCATCCTCACTACACGGCTCTAATTTGGCACTACTTCACTAAGCCAGCTCCTGTGCACAACACCACCACGGCCACAATTGCACACAGCCCAACCAACAATGGCAAACATCGTGCATGCTTTTGTTGCTGCTCTAAGCTAACCTCTATAAGACTCTTGCTCACCATCATCCGCTACTGGGAGGTATTCAACAAGTTATGTTTTTGAACCCCATGCTACACACACACACACACACACACACACACACAGAGAACAAAATGCATTGCTAACTAGTAGTATTATTTTTTCTTCTATCATGAGAGGAAATGATAATTTGTGCTTTGTACCTTCCATTTGTATGAATGCACCTTAAAAACTACTTACATGAGGTCTGGTATAGATATAACATGAAAATACCAAAGCTCATGTAAGTAGTTTTTGAGGTGCATTCATATAAATGAAAGGTACAAACCACAAAAAATTACAAAGCTAAAATATTACTCTCATGATAGAAGCAAAAATAATACTACTAGTTAGTAGGCTTTTCTCTATATTTTAAGCCTTTTTCACCTGCATGTATACATGTTTTAACAAGGGTATCTCCATAGCATCATCTTCTAAAAAATTGCACCCTCTCCAGCCTCACCACATACCTTTGTTGATAGCATGCCGAAGAATGTTGATCATCTACCGGTCCACCACCCCGGTCCACCACCATCAAGGGAAGCTCCACATCAATAAAGTGAAGAAAGTCTAAAGAGAGGTTTGCTAATATATAGTAGCTATGAAATAATTTTAAGATCGTTTCTTAACTTTCAAAATTTTGGGGTTCAATTTTTACAAATCCCAATCTAGTAGAGAATCATACACACAAGCACACAAACATACAGAGATAGTGGATATATATATATATATATATAAATTATATTTGAATGTTAAAGCATGTATTTCTCCTCTTTGATAACTATTCTATCACATTCAAATGTTGAATGGTGGTGGTGAATTAAGTAATTCTTCATGTATGTGCAGTACATACATGTGCACACATACACAGCATAGACACACATGCATACACACATGCACAACATAGACACACATGCACAACACACATGCATACACACAGACACACATGCATAACACACACACACTTGTATTCACGTGCACATAAGCGCACACACACAAAGGTTGTGATGAGAGAAAGAGAGGACCAAAGCACCACTAACAATTTATTTATAAATAAATTATCCAAACATGCTTTCTGGACTCTAGTAGTTTTGGTATGATTATTTTTTCCATCTTTTCCCCCTCCCCCCAAATCCTTCTTATCGATTCTAATTTAGTAATTCTAAATCTCTCCCCCAAGTTTGCTGCCTTGAAATTAAATACCTTTAGGATGCATAACAACTTTAAGTTTGCAACAAAATTTGTACAAGCTTTGCTCTATAGGGGAGAGGAGGGGCGAAAGGGTCACTCAATGTACAATCAACATAGCACATTAATTAATTTAGGGGCTAGTTTTCTGCAGGTGGTCTACAAGATGCATGCAAAATAGGGTTTAAAAAAGTAGCCATGCAGTGAAAATTATACAGGTGGTGTATAAGATACATAAATAGAAGGACTCCTCACCTCTCCCTCAACGACTTGTCTCACTTTAAAGGGAGTGAAAGATAAGTTGAATCATTGCCAATGTGCAAATAGACCAGATGGGAATAGACTCTACCATGTATGGTTGGGTGTGGGATTCCCTTCTCATGCCAAGCTTGTAGTGTAAATTTACATAAAAGGGGTGAACAATACAAAGTGAAAACATGTATACATACAAAAAATTGTCTCAAAATCTATGAAAATTTAAAAAATAGAGGGTGGAAAATTCTTGTCTTAGATGGGAATAGACTCTACCATGTATGGTTGGGTGTGGGATTCCCTTCTCATGCCAAGCTTGTAGTGTAAATTTACATAAAAGGGGTGAACAATACAAAGTGAAAACATGTATACATACAAAAAATTGTCTCAAAATCTATGAAAATTTAAAAAATAGAGGGTGGAAAATTCTTGTCTTTTGCTTATGATATATCAATGTTACAAAATGAAACTATTGTCCGATCGTGCATTAGTTGTCTTTCTTATATGGTAGCCAGTTCAGGGTTTGCATAGGAGAACTTGCTGTATCCAAAAAAACACTCTAAAGTTGTAGAGAACTATTAGGGAGAATTGGAGGAGAGAGCACATAGATGAGGTGTCAAAGTTATAATTGGCCAATGGGTGCACATCTCCTTCAATTTTCACATTTAGACTTTGAGAGCTAGAAGGACTCTTAACTTGGTTTTGAAGGAAAGATCAGACTTTTTTTATCACTCTTTTGCAATATTCTAAGCCCAAAAGGGCAAGAGAAGAAATAGAGAGTTTTTTTAGAGCCCACAAACAATGCACTGGCACAGTAGCCATTTTCATGCACATAACGTACTACTGCAAGGCAAGGGAAGTAAAGAAAATAATCCACTTTTTTACATCAGATGACAAGGTGCATGGCACACTATTTGTGCAACAATGATTTATGCTGCATTGGGATTGGTTACAAAATCAAGGTGTCACTCCGAAACACATTGGGTCTAGTTAGATGATGGTGCGGCCTCATAGTTCAAAGCTACTAGATCTTTATTTTTTGTTGCAATATATACTAGACTGCCAAGGATAGAGATGAGCAATTCCTTCTTTGGATCAGAGCGTAGAAAGGGAGAGCATGATGGTGCAAGTGCAGTTGTAAAAAGAACCTCGACACATGAATGGTTAACCAATGGGGCTACTTTAAACTGTGCAGCAGATGTGGTTGGTTTTTGTCAAGCCAACCTATCACAGGGAGCAACCTTAACATATCCTTCCAAAGAAAGGAAATGTGCCAGTGTGTTTTGGGAAATTAAATTAGGAGATGTGAATAGGGTGGTTAAATGGAATTATGCAACTATTGAGAATTCTCATTCCCTGCATTCTTTTTGTGGAAACAACCCATGGGATCCAACTACCTTTGCAACAAGATCACTAGCATGCTTTTGAGATGTATGCTTGCATTCAGGTTGAAAGTACTACGCTACAAAGCCCGTGTAGCCTTGGGATTATCACCTTATGGTGCCATTGCCTGATGATGCTGATATCCCTATAGATGATGATGAGATCCCTATAGATGATGTAAATTGATATGATACAAAGGCCACTATGGTGCATTAAGCAACAATTTGTGTATTGGTGACACTTTTGTAGTAAATCCTAATGCAACAACCAAATGATGAAGGTACAGATTTCTACTTTATCAAGTGCACTATATTAAAGGAGACGGTAGAGAAGGGGTACATTGATGCATGAAATAATGCAATTGATAGAGGTTCTTATGTTGTGTAAGGACTGTATTACAAGTAGATAGATTTCTACTCTTTCAAACTAGATACAAAGAAGCCAACTAAATCGTTTACATTCTATTGACATACCCATGGAGCACATGCGAAAAAGAAAACAAATGTACACAATTACCCCAGAAAGTTATGAAGTAATCTATAACATCATGCCCTTTGGTATTTGACATGTACCCTAGTGAAGATGCAACAACCAATGATGAAGATGCATATTTCTACCTTGTCAGGTGCATTGCACATAAGGAGAAGGTAGAGAAGGGGTACATTGATGCATATAATAATGTAATTGATAGAGGTTCTTATGTTGTGCAAGAATAGTATTACAAGCAAATAGATTCCTACTCTTAAACTTAGAATATGACCTCATGCATGGCTCTCTCTCTAAGAGCTACAATGCATGTATAGTGAATACAAATGGAGACCATGGAAGCATTGGCATCACTGCATCCTAGAATAGATCCTAAACCTTAATGCCGAAAAGCTAAACACTAGACCCTAAATGGAATTCTATATAAGCACCACCTTGCCCCCACCCTCCATCCTTCCCTCTACCTCCTTACCCTCTACCTTACCCTCTACCTCACACGTGCTCTCCCCATCACACACTCTCCCCCCTCTCCTCCACCTCTCCCCCACCCTCTACCTCACTCACACTCTACCTCACATGCACATACACTCTCCCTATCCTCTACCTCACTAACAATTATCCTCTACCTCATTAACATTCTACCACACTCACCTCACTCACACTCATAGTTTACCTTACCCTCTAATCCACACTTACACTCTACTCTCACTAATCTTACACTCTACCTCACTCTACCTCACTCACACTCATAGTTTACCTTACCCTCTATTCCACACTTACACTCTACTCACACTAACCTTACACTCTACCTCACTCACACTCACACTCACACTCTACCTCACACTCACACTCTACCTTACAATCTACCACACTCACACTCTACCTCACACTCACACTCTACCTTACAATCTACCTCACTCACACTCACACTCTACCTCACATTTACACTCTACCTCACACACACATACACTCTCCCTTACCCTTTACCTCACTAACAATTATCCTCTACCTCACTACTATCACTCTACTACTTACACTCTACCTCACACTTACACTCACTCTCTACCTCACTCACACTCACTCTCTACCTCACACTTATAGTCTACCTTACACACACATACACTCTCCCTTATCCTCTACCTCACTAACAATTACCCTTTACCTCAATAACACTCTTCCATATTCACGCTTACACTCTGCCACACACTACAAATGGCAACTAAGGGAAGCGAAATGAAGGCAACATCCTCAAATGCCGTTGCCACCACTGATGATGACAGCAGCAGCTAATAAAAAATTCATGACCTACTCAAATGTGTTTTGGTTATTAGTTTCTGCATGGTTGACAAAAGAGTCAATTAGGGAAATTTATCATCAGTTTAAAGACAGCACTGAAAATCCCCATGACCCTTCCATAAGGATGTGCTTTGAGTGAAGTATGAAAATGGAGTTAGCCAGTAGAAGGCCATGGGATTTTGTACTGACACTGAGACGGAGCAAATCTGCAGCTATTTTAAGCTATACTTGGAGAGTAGTGCTTGCATGGATAAATGTTTCACCTTGGCGCGCGAAGGCCTTTATGCCTCCTTAAATAATTGCCAAGGATACTTGTGTGAAGGGTGCTTATGTAATGGGCAATAGCCCAATGTGTATGTTTTGTGTGCAGTCTCCTATTGTAATGGGCATTATCCCATGGTCTTCCTAGTTTACTGGTGTTTTGTGTGAAGTGTGGTAATGTAATGGGCATTAGCCCATGAAATCCAAAGTTTGCTTGTGGGAAGGGCATTAGCCCAACATCTTCAATTTTTTTATGGTATTGAAAGTATAGTGA
Organism: Cibotium barometz; assembly: GCF_041138505.1. Classification (NCBI taxonomy): domain Eukaryota; kingdom Viridiplantae; phylum Streptophyta; class Polypodiopsida; order Cyatheales; family Cibotiaceae; genus Cibotium; species Cibotium barometz. The sequence continues at coordinate 46,754,717 of NC_141081.1, read as the reverse complement.
AATTATAGTTTTTGAAATTCCTTTGCATATGTTTTGTTTAAAATGCATAGGAGTTAAAAATTAATGTTTGTCCTTGTCAGCTTCTCACATGAAGCCTATGGATGCTAGAGACACTTTACCTTAATTTCATGTTTCATGTTTGAAGCCTATGGATGCTAGAGACACTTTACCTTAATTTCATGTTTCATGTTTGAAGCCTATGGATGCTAGAGACACTTTACCTTAATTTCATGTTTCATGTTTTGCCAGAGACAAGGAGGCTAAAATTAATATTTTGTTTGCATAATGGCCATTAATTTGTATGAATAATCATACCTATTTGCTAGTTTGTATACTTGTATGAATAATCATACATGTATGCTATTTAGAATACTTGCATGCTTGTAAGAATACTTAAGTATGCTTCTAAGCCTTCCTAGTATGCTTGTTAGCATTCCTTGTATGCTCGTTAGCATACCCCTATGTTAGTTAGCATACCCCTATGCTTGTAAGCATACCTAGGTATGCATTTTATCCTTCCTTATATGATTGCTAGCATTCCTTGTATGCTAAGAAGCATACTTGATAGTTAGTATACTTGATAGTTAATATACCTGATATGCTAGTTAGCAAACTTGATGTGCTAGTTAGTATGCTAATTAGCATACCTGATATGCTCATTAGGGTACCCGGTCTGGTTATTCTAGTTAGCATACTCAAATTGTTAGCAAAGCTAGATATGTCAGCTAGCACACATGTATGCTAGTTAGCATATCAGTATGCTAATCAGCTAGCACACATGTATGCTAGTTAGCATATCAGTATGCTAATTAGCATACCTCAATGCTTTTAAGCATACCAAAGTATCATTGTAAGATTTCCTTTATGCTACTTAACATTACTGATATGCTAATTAGCATTCCTCATATGCTAATGAGAGTACAAGACATGATTATTAGCAAGGTTGATATTCCTATTAGCATACCGATATGCTAGTTAGCATACATGTATGCTAATTAGTATAGGTTTGCTAACTAGCATACATGTGTGCTAGTTAGTAAACATGTATGCTAGTTAGCATGCTATTAGCATACCTCATATGCGAATGGGAATACAAGACATGATTATTAGCATGGTTGATATTCTTAGTAGCATACTAATATGTTAGTTATCTCATGGTTGATATTCTTAGTAGCATACTAATATGTTAGTTAGTTAGCATACCAATAGTTAGCATACCCAAATTGTTAGCATATCTAGATTTATCAGTTAGTGCAAGCTAGTTAGTATCTGGGATATGCTAATTAGCATAGAAAAGTAAGGACTCTAGCCAAAAAGCTCCCATACTAAGCAAGTATCTAGATTTGTCAGTTAGTGCAAGCTAATTAGTATCTGGGATATGCTAATTAGCATAGAAAAGTAAGGACTCTAGCCAAAAAGCTCCCATACTAAGCAAGTAGCATACAAGAGTGTTAGTGAGAATATTAAATAATACTAGATATAAAAGTCATATGAGATAGACTTGGGAAATGGGGATATAGGTTACCCCATTAATGTAAAAGATGAGGACTGATTAGAGCATTAAGAGGATTAGCTTAAGCACTAGAGGATGGTTAGATCCATACCATGATGATTAATGTATGTAGCAAGGGAGACATAAGGCGAAATGGAGAGAGGGCAAGCACTAGCATACACACATGGAGAGATACACACACTAGCTTATGAGCTACTAAATGAGATTAAGCAAGCTAAACTAATGTATACCTACTCCTAAAGATGGACTACACACTAGCTTATGAGCTACTAAATGAGATTAAGCAAGCTAAACTAATGTATACCTACTCCTAAAGATGGACTACACAAGAGACTAGATCTTGCTCAACTGATATGTTGAATTGCAATAGAAGAGGCTATTATATAGCCATTTAGAAGTGCATGACATGTTATGCTTACCTAATGTAAGTGATGTCATGGCATACATAAAAGTAGTGCCTAAATTACATTGTTGCACTCCTTTAACTTTGTGATAAATCCCAATAGTCCACCAACCTTACATGACATATAATTTGGTATCATATGCCAGCATCCTATAGCCCTACATTCAACTCCTAGGTAGTATGCAGTTGTAAAGCATAATAAGTGATTGCAAAGCATAATAAGGGATACTTATGCTTACAAGCCAGCATGGCCAGAGCAAAAAGTGTACCTTCAACATACAAGCCACAGGCAATGCATTGGTTATGGGCTACATCTGTCATGGATCCTTCCTGTACTATGCCATCAATTACATCCTTTGTGAATGTGGCTATGGCCAAAGTACATAAGGCATTGGCAACACCTTGATTGAAGGCTTGGAGCTGACAATGCATTGGTTGTGGGCTACATCTTTCATGGATCCTTCTTGTACTATGCCATCAACTACATCCTTTGTGAATGTGGCTATGGCTAGAGTACATAAGGCATTGGATTGATGGCTTAGAGCTGGCTCCACATATGCAGCACTTGCTACAATTATTTTTCACACCTATAAACTTCCACATCCTTCAATTCCACTTCAATCTACAAAACGTAACATCAAATTAAGTAGATATACATAGACTAATCATTCAATCTTGCTATTTTGCTAACTACTAGCAATTACCAAGAGCATTGTTATATTCATATCCTTGTGTGGTTATATCTCTTCAATATCAAAAACACCAAGTGTAACAAGAGTTTCTTTCGTGGTTTTTATAAAAAACTCTAATTCCCAAATGTAGAAGTGATCTCCTTATTTGTTTTGGCAGGCACTTCTGATAATTTATGGCGGAACAACATTATGTGATGGTAGACGTCAATTGCATTTGAGGCGATATTAATTTATATTCTTTAGCTATCTAGACGCTAAACATGCTAACCACTCTACATTCGTAATTTTCTCCCACCTGAGGATTTTAGGATCTGCTTCTATGTGTAAATTTCTGTAGCTCCTACCTCTATAGTGAGGCCATAGTATGAATTAAATTTTGCTAGGGTAGTACAAAACTCCTTTAGCCTTGAATATAAGGTTTTGGTGGATTGCTTACATGGAATATGCAACGGGAGAAATGAGAGAGAGAGAGAGAGAGATAGAGGGAGAGAGAGAGAGAGAGAGAGAGAGAGAGAGAGAGAGAGAGAGAGAGAGAGAGAGAGAGAGAGAGCATCAACTAGCATAATCTCCTTTACTGGTATACTTTGCTAGAAATAGTATCTATTAATTAACATACTCTGCTTGCTAACCTTCTCTCTGCTAACTAGCATATTGAGAGAGAGAGAGAGAGAGAGAGAGAGAGAGAGAGAGAGAGAGAGAGAGAGAGAGAGAGAGAGAGAGAGAGAGAGAGAGAGAGAGAGAGCATCAACTAGCATAATCTCCTTTACTGGTATACTTTGCTAGATAATAGTATCTATTAATTAACATACTCTGCTTCTCTCTGCTAACTAGCATATTGAGAGAGAGAGAGAGAGAGAGAGAGAGAGAGAGAGAGAGAGAGAGAGAGAGAGAGAGAGAGAGAGATATAACTTGCTAGCATAATCTCCTTAATACTCTACTAGCTAAAAATATCTACTACTAAGCATTCTCTGCTAGCTAAAGTTCTTTGTTAATGAATGTATTGTGTGTGTGTGTGTGTGTGTGTGTGAGAGAGAGAGAGAGAGAGAGAGAGAGAGAGAGAGTGTGGGGGGATACTAGAGCCACTCAAAGTGCATTTTCCCTTCCTTGCCGGCAACTTCATGCTATAAGATGGAAATGGAAATCTATTGTAATCAATTGCTTCCATCCTTTTTTGGGGTGGTGAAGTTTGAGCTCTTTGGGGCTTTATTTCCTTGTGCACTTGTTTCCCTTTCAGTGGAGATTCTAACTCCAAATCAGATGTAGTTTCTTTTGGCTTAACTTCTCCAATTGATTTTTCTCTAAGTTTGCACTTGATCCCCGCCTACTTGCTTGTTATTCCCACTTCCCCCATCTTTCCTATGGGCCCCACCTTCTTCATGAGACCACAACTCTATGTAGTAACACCTTTTGGAAAATTTGCTTAACAATTTGCCATTACATTAGAACTTTTTATGTGAAAATTTTGAGCATGCGAGTATTCAAATCTTGGTAATAGATATAATCACTTTACCACAAGTACCATGTATACTTTGCATGATTACATCAACATCTAAAAAGAAAAAATAGCTTAATTTTGCATATTTTACACATCTAATCTTTTTTCTATTTTAAGAAAATGTGTTATTTGGATTAAATAACAAGCATAAAGAGTGTATCAAGTTAACATACTTACACCCATTTACATTTCAATATTTCTTTACATGCTTTTTTATTTTTCATTTTGCCATCACTAAATATTTACAAGGGCATATTCACACTTGCAACTTAATCACATTGAGCTAATACACATAATCACATTGAAACAAAATCCATTTGTAGCATTCTAATATTGAAACAAAAAGAAAAATATTGTGCAAAGAGAAACAAAAACAATGAGACCTAAAAGTATATATACAAGATAGAATTCATTAATTAGAAGCGACACATTACAAGTGTATGCTCAGATTAGAGTAGTTTCCTACATGTTATCATCTTCCAATGATGCTCTACAAGCATGTACATCAATATATATATGGAGGTTCCGTCAATGCTTTCAAGCTTGTCCTCATTCTCAATTTTTGACCCTTCAAGCATCATGTGCATACTTTCCTCTTTGATGCTATCTATATAAGCATTGTCTTGATCCTTGATGCTGGCTTCATTGCTTTTTTTCTAGATATCCCTCATCCAAGTCTTTGCTATTTGGTGCATTAAATTTGAGTGTATGGATTTGTTTCGTCATAGTTTGTATCTTGTTAGAAGCGCCTCTATATGTTGACCTTCAAATATTTTCTTTGTACACATAGAGACAGTTGAATTATGTAGCACCAACGCTCGTTTCTTGGAATGGGATGAAAAACAATATGAAGAAATGACCATCAATATCACATGTTCGAACATGAAATATCTCATTATTAAATTATAAAAGAAGATACATCTCTACTTGTTCAATTGTAGAGGCAAGAACAAAAGTGTCGCTTGCATTCGTCCATGCTTCTGTTGAGTCTACTGCAATAAAGCCAATATTGTCCTTGCAGATTGCTGGGATTTGATCTAGAGGTTATTGGCTTAAATCATTTAACATCAAGGATATACATATAAAATGCTCTAAGATCTGTTAAGAGGTCATAACTAAGAGATCCTTGTCCAAGAGGAAAGTCAGATTGTCCAATTTTTCTCCTAGATGACTTCTTCTTCTTCTTATTTTTCTCCTCTTCTTCAAATTTATCTTCTTGTTCTTCTTCTTCCTGGCTTCTAGTTTTACGACCCCTTTTTGCCATTAATGGCATCAATGTTTCCTCTTCTTCTGAGCATATTTCCTCTAAAAGTGCTAAACTTTTATCCTCACTTTTCCTCAACTTTGGACACTCAGTGCGATAGTGCCCCTTCTCTTGACATTCATAGCATGTGACACTACTTCTATCCCTAGGTTTATCCTCAGCTCGTGGAACCCTAGGTGGCCTTGCATTGACTAAGTGTAACTTCAAATCAGCAAATTCTGCCATAAGTTGTGCAATGTTATGATCCAAGGATGGAGCTTGTACCTGAGATGTTGAGGCTATCTCTACTCGTGGTGGGGTTGGCACATTCGGAGAAGATTGGAATGTGGACTCAATATGAAGAGTGGCCTCCTTCTTCAAAGCAATACGAAGAGCCTCTTTAAAATTAGTGGGATCTTTGCTAAGAACTTTTCCATGCAAGCGGGGATCCAAAGCCCTGATAAACTTGCTCATCTTAAGGTGCTCCATTGCTAAAGAACTCTTTGAATCTTCCATAGAAGGTGAAGAAGAAGAAGCAACAACATGTAAAGCAGCTTGTTGATATTTGATGAATAAGGCTTCATACCTCACTGAAAAGGTAGAAACTCACTCTCCATCCTTTTGGAAAATTTGATCCAATTGTAATAGTAAAGCATTTGGCGACTCCACTGTCCCAAATCTCTCCTTCATTGCTTTGGTCAACCTTTCCCAATCATTCTTGGACTCCTCTGGCAAAGCCTCATGCCAAGTTAAGGTCAAACCCTCCAAGAAATCTGGAAGTATTTCTGCCCTCTCCTTCATAGACCAACCCGTCAAGCAGCATGCTCGGTTAAACTCTTGGAGATAACTCCCCGGGTCTTCTTCTTCCGATCCTTGGAACACCGGAATGTTGAACATCGTGCACCAAAAGATGAGTAGCAACAAGGAAAATTTACTTGTTTCAAAATAACTTTCCTTTAATCATGCGGGACCTTGAGGTTAAAATAGAATAATTCTAAGTAAAACCTGCCCGTCGTCTCCACCAAAAGATGTGACACGAAGTTGGGGTTTGGACTTCGGTCACTTCTTAGAATCAAAACACACTTGTATGAAACCTCACAGCCTCCTCACCTCCCTTTCTCTCCCTAGGTTAAGATAAAGATATACACATCAAAGGTGAGATCATGATTCATGGAAGGAAAGATGAAAGGCTCTGGAGAAGCAAGAATTTCTGCCAGTCTTGCAGCTCCAAACAAGAGGGCGATTCTTTGTTGGAAGAAAATCTTCCGACTCAAGATTATGTGAACGGAAACATACGGTGAATGTTGGTAAGTTCATCTATTCGAATTGGGCGATTTGGACGGAACATATTAAAGAAAATGAATATAGTAATCACTTACAAGAGGATAAGACACATGGGGTTTGCCTTTTGATAAGAGATTAGGAGGAATTAATCATGATTAAGAAAAAATAATGGCCAAAAGTCTATAAAAACAGAGATACACAGAGAATTTTTTAAATCCATATAGGCTGTGCAAGAGAGGATTATATAGATGCATAGAGCTTGAAGAGAGCTTCGTGTCTATATAAAAACTTTCAAAAATGGGCAATCGAGCGAAAAGCTATGAGCTTTTTACTACAAGACTATAAAACTGCCAAGATTCGCCTAAAAGTTAGCAACTTTGGGAGAAATTCTGATCATCAATGAAGTAAAGGATTAAGAAATTAGTTACATGAGTGGAAAGAGCATATAAAGAGCTTCCTAGCCATATGATCAATTTTAGAAATCAATACCCGAGTGATGAGTAATTACCAGTTGAAATTTGGGTATTGGACCACAAAAATTACACTTCCCTCTCTTTGCATGAAACCTCAATTTTCACATAGCCTCTTGCCTTTTATCTCCTTCATGATTCAAGCTAGAGGGTAAGGGTTAACATTGCTCAGTGGACAATCATAAAGATTTACCTATGGTCCCCAAAGTCTTTCCACATGCTCATTATTGCTAAAACCATTGGTACCTCCAAAGGAGGGCGGCAATAAGGCAAGGGCTACCTTGAGAAGTCACAGGCCCACAAAGATAATAACTCCTTATCCCACTTATCATGAATCATCAAAGAGGTCCAAAATTGGGTTAAGCATGAGGAGCTAATGCTAAATGAGATATTCACATGTAACGAGAGTGTTTGAATAAGGGGGTTGAAAGATAAGAGAATGGCAATGACACAAAATGCTCAATTGAGGAGGCTCATTCCTTGATTTGAAAGGGAGAGGAGGGCTCCTTTTATAGGTGGAGAATCACCCTCTCTTTCATTGTTACAAATTACAACATAAAAATCTTCAACCCTTCAGTGACATAAGGGTAGATGTCACCATCAATTGTCCTCTTAGGCTAAGTCTTCTATTGATTATTAAATTGAAGACTTTTTGACTTTGAGAGTGTGATGAGATAATAGCCAAGCCTAAGTGGCATGTAGGTGGAGATTCCACTTACACATGGCGGAATTCTCCTCTTCCATGTAGGCATTCTTTCCCAATTATGCACCTACACACACTCCTCCACATGCCTTCCACACTCCCCAACTTGTAGCCTTATGGTGAATACCATATTAATAATACAATTAAAATCCATGTGAGCATGAAGGCCCACTTTTATTTTCCACATCACTAGCCTATCTACCATACCAAAGTATTTATCAAGCATACTTGTGGCATTTACAATGTGTGCACCCTAAATCAAGTAAAACCATTATATTTGAAGATAGAATGCTGTTATCGGGGTAGCTGCCAAGTCGCCGCATCACCACGCCGTTATTCCATTGTGGGCACCACAATCTTCTTAGACAAGCTTCCATCTTATTACCATTGAGAAACCATCAAAATATGCACAAAATTGAAAATAAAAGATATCAATTTTTCATGTCACAGTACCAAGGGAAAGATTACTTCAAGGATGTCTCATCACAGATGATACGGCGAATTATAGCACTTTTGTTAGAAGTAAGCCTCACCTTGTCCACTCTCTACCTAAGTCAGTGGGAACGAGCCCTTAGCTAGAGAACTCCTCATTTTGCATCATTGCTTATGTCATGGGCTCTCTCTCCCTCTCAATCTATATAAGAAGCCCTCATGTACATTTTTATCAATGAGAATATGATGCCTCTTTGGATATGAATGGGTCAGTTTCTCTCCCTCCTTGAAACCAACATGGTATTAAGAGCTAGTTTAGTTATCCTCTCTCTATCCACTCCATAGGCATCCCTCATTTGTAGCAGCTCATTCACTAATTATCTCCCCTAATCACCTCATTAGCCTCCCTTAATCTCTCTCCCAAAGCTCTCAACTTCCATGGTAATCGATTGTGTAGGAGAAGCTTAAGAAGCCTTGGCGTGGGCCCTTCTACAACGTGGCCCACTTGGTGTTGTGGTCTATGGGAAACATACTATTATTAGTATAAGCATGTAGTGGGTTTGAGTTTGGCGGATGGTGTTGCAATTTTTACTCATTTGGGTGGCTTCTTGGGTGCGGCGCTATAGTATATATTTTGCTACAGGCTACCAGTCGCGACAAGGAAACGCCGTAGGCGGCGTGCGGTGTGGCTTATGGTGAGTGCACCATATTTAGTGCGCATGTGTGGTGGGTTCAAGCTCTGTTCGGTGCAATGTAAGTTTATTTTTAGACTTGTGGTGTAGCACTAAGGTTACTAAATAAAGTAACCCTTGCCTAGAGATTTTGCCCTACCACAAATAGGAGGTTAGTTGAGAAACCAAAGTCCAAGTAGATTTGTATCTACTATGTGTTTTTTTCTTTATTTTGAGTTTTGTTTTTTAATCCAAATAAGTTGTAAAGGGTTTACAAACACTGCCTTGGGACATTTATCTCAGTGGTAAGACCACCCTAGCATATGGCATCTACTTTAGTCATGGCAACTAATGCTAAGTCCCCTGATAAATTCAATGGACATGGTTTCCACACGTGGCAAAACCAAGGTCAAGGGGCACCTTATTTGTGGGCTCTAGTTAAGCCAATTGAAGGGGAAGAGGGTGTAGCTACTAGAGAAGCTATTAAAGCTAAGGATGAGCAAGCCCTAGGAATAATTATTACTGCACTTGACGATAACTACATTCATCACATAGATGATTGTAACATAGCAGCACATGCATGGGATACCTTAGAGAAAAATTTTGGGGCTCAAGCTATACACTCCAAGGTTAGTTTAAAGATGCAACTTTATGGTTTAATTAAAGAACCTAATGAATTAATCGCTTCCTTTGTCAATAAAATGAAAAGTATTATCACCCAATTCACCTATGTAAAGCCACCTGTAGATGATGAGGATGCCATAGCCATCCTTCTCAAGGCTATGCCAATGGAGGATGACAATATTGTGACAGTTCTCAAAGAGAAGGACCCAATTCCTTCATTAGAGAGCACCATCAACTCACTGCAAGAAGAAGAAAATAATCTTAACGGCACCAACAAAACAGATTCAACTCAAAAGGAGCTCTGGCAGTCACCCACAACAAAAAGAAATGTTGCCTAGAAGATCTGAGAGGATTAAGTGTAAATTAAAGTTGTAATCAAGCAGTCTCGAAGAACTTCGAGCTTGAGACTGCCTTAGATCCTTTTCTTCTTTGGTGATACCTCTATTGTAATTGACCTTGAGGTGTTCTCTTAAAGAGTAAATCTCTTTTCTAAAAAAAAAACAAAAAAAAAAACTAAAACTAAAACTAGTGCACCATGACAATTCTCCATGCAACAAGCTTCATAGGATCGGCTTACACAAGGATACGCAGCACTGGCCCTTTTAGCATGACAATGTCACCAACCTCATTTCCAAGAGCCCCGCACAAAGGGCTAGCTATTTGATATTATGGTTACTCTAGCTATGATGTACATAGCCCCCCTTTTGGGCACCCAGTCTATCATTAGCAGATTGGAGAAAGATAGAGGAACCCCAAATCCTTATGATATCATGAAATATCTGCAACAAACCATCTACACCACATGAGATCATCTTGGAAAAGTTTGTTGCATCCCCTAACCTTCGCTTTTATTCACAGAGTCTGAGAGATGGAACCAAATAGGCTACCACGCCGAGCCCCGAAGTCTCACAAATGCTAGCCACTCAAGATAGGGCTCATTCTTGGTGCTCATTGATAATCTACCCCCTTTCTCGTCCAACAAAGATTCACCATTTCTCAACCTCTCACGGATCAAGTCATGCAACAGGATCTACTGGAGGCTCGTATGACATGGATAGATCCCCCTCACCCCCTCAAGGTGAAGATGCAGTTCTACAGGGACCATTTGATAAACTTCACAGAGCATGGTTTCATAGAGGGGTGGGGATATATATATATATATATATATTTACATGTCACACCCTATGAGAGTGACCATTGGACAACTCAATGTATCTTCACACACCCTGGAGATAGGTAAAGCCACTTGCCATGGTGGCCGTCAGATACTTAGGGAGGATTGAATAGACAGATTATGCCAAAGTGAGGTTGAGAATAAGGAGCACTATACTTGCAAATGTGCAGCATTTTATGACATTCGAGGGAGGTATCAATCTTTTTAGAGAGGGTTTTGGACCACTTAGTCGAGTGATTGTTTTTTTTTTCCAGAGAAAAGAGATTTACTATTAAAAACAGCTTATGGACAAGACCTAAGGTAACAAGTACAAAGGTATCATCAACATAAAAGAGGCTTAGGCGTCCCGGGCTCGAAGCTCTTAAGGGACTGCCACAAACTTCGAATTTACATTTGATCCTTGCACATCTTCTAGGATCCTTTTTAGAAGCCACACTACAAGACTCTGACAGAGTAGGATATGACTCCTCATAAGAGGAATTACCTCCAGGTGTACTAGTGCTGCTGACCTGCTCCTGCATAGGATCCAAGCTCGAGGAAGGTGGGAGGGCAGAAGTAGAGGGAGTCTCCGAAGGGCTCTTCCCTCTATAAACTTGAACACGACTCGATACCTCTGATCTTCGAGCAAGTCTTCTCCTCTTCTTTGCCTCGGTCCTTCTCGTCTATTATGATTCTGATCTGTTCTTTCCTTTACTACCCACTATCTCTGCACTTGGCTTAGCTGAGGTTGTGTCACCCTAACATGTTCTGTCACCTGTCCTTGAGGAGGCACTTTCCTAGTGCACTCCGCCGCCATATGACCTTTACGCTCGCAAACAAAACAGTGGCCAGGGAGTCTGTTGCATGACAAATGAAGATCAATGCAAGGATGCAACAAAAAAGACACTTAGGGCTCTTGTAAAGAATTCCAAGTTGTAGATGAATGTGGGAGAGGGCTTGACAATAATCCCACATGGGAACTTTTGGGAGTTTTAGAGTTTTTGTATAAAAGGTGGCCCATTTGAGAGCTAGAGAGGACTCTTTGGTCATTTGGTTGAGAGGCTCATAGAGAGAGCTTGCTCCATAGCTCCTTCTCATGTGCTCTCCCAAGGCTCTCCATCTCCGTTCTTGCTTCAATCTTGTACTCTCTATTCTCTACATTTTCAATGATATGAGGTTATGGTCTACACACTTGCTAATTTAGATTTCTTAATGATGTTTTGATGCTAAAATCTGATTTGTGAATTGTAGAGTGCATGTGATGAAGCTTGTGCATGAAATGATGTGTAGTTGAGGCTTGTGTGATAGCTCTTTCCATGTTAGATTCTTTGCATAAGTTGCATTTTTGTGCTTAAGTGTAGCCTAATCTTGATGCATTGATTATGTTAGATTGATTGCTTGATTATTGAAGAAGGATTGAGTAGGACTAGAAGTCATTAGTGTGTGGTTGACTAATCTTCTCCCATTCGGGATAGCCTCTATGCGCTAACCGGGTTGCATTCACGGATTGACAAAGTGTGTGGGTTGGAGTGTAGCCTCCGCTATGCTATGATGTCCCAAACAATGGCGCCGTAAATGCAACCCAGTTAAAGCATAGAGGCTATCCCGAATGGGAGAAGATTAGTTAACCACACACTAATGACTTCTAGTCCTACTCAATCCTTCTTCAACAATCAAGCAATCAATCTAACATAATCAATGCATCAAGATTAGGCTACACTTAAGCACAAAAATGCAACTTATGCAAAGAATCTAACATGCAAAGAGCTATCACACAAGCCTCAACTACACATCATTTCATGCACAAGCTTCATCACATGCACTCTACAATTCACAAATCAGATTTTAGCATCAAATTAAGAAATCTAAATTAGCAAGTGTGTAGACCATAATCTCATATCATTGAAAATGTAGAGAATAGAGAGTACAAGATTGAAGTAAGAATGGAGATGGAGAGCCTTGGGAGAGCACATGAGAAGGAGCTATGGAGCAAGCTCTCTCTATGAGCCTCTCAATCAAATGACCAAAGAGTCCTCTCTAGCTCTCAAATGGGCCACCTTTTATACAAAAACTCTAGAACTCCCAAAAGTTTCCATGTGGGATTATTGTCAAGCCCTCTCCCACATTCATCTACAACTTGGAATTCTTTACAAGAGTCCTAAGTGTCTTTTTTGTTGCATCCTTGCATTGATCTTCATTTGTCATGCAACACTCCCCCCTTCCTATTTTGCGCACGTCCTCGAGCGCGGTAGTAGCAAGAGCTGCAACAAAAAAACAATGGGTACAAGTAAAGTCTTTTTTTGAAAAAAAGAAAAGAAAAGAAAAGAAAAGAAAAACCAGCAATGATAATATCACACGTGAGCATACAAGTGCAAGGCTGATTAAAGTTTTAATGAGTACTAAAATAGGTGAGTAAAGACTAGTCAAAGTGAGACTTAAGTGGTAGATAGTGCTATGCAAAGGCAAGTGTGCTTGTACACCGCCGGTTATGATCTCAGTCTCAATGTCCTACAAGTATTTAAGTTATTCCTAAGTGGCAAACCTACTCCTAAATATGAGCAAAGGTGATTGGAACTCTCTTTTTTTTTTTTTTGATGTGTGTGTAGAAGGTGATAAAGATTAAGGTTCCATCCCAAAGAGACCCAAGCAATGGCCAAGAGACCTCCGCCAAGAGAATCTAAAGACCGCTAAGTATCTCAAGGGCGACAGACCCTTTTTCTTTCTTTTATGACATAAGGAGTACCCTTTGAAGATGAGGGCATCGGTCTCGAGGGTCCATAATGTACCCCAGAGTCCTACCATCATCTATCAAGGCGATATGTTCCTTGAAGGTCTTTTTTTGAAGCTTTTAGACATCAGTGTTCACCCCATGGAAACCAAGGCATCGGCCCCAAGGTGCTGAGACAACCCCAGGTCCTACCAAGCATTCCTCATGGCTGTAGACACGTCATGTCTCAATTCACTTTGTATATATTTTTTTAGGGTATAATTTTTTTTTAACTCCTAGCACCTAGCTCATACCTAAGAGGTAGCTACCACTAGAGATAACTTTAATATACCTTGAAAGCATAAGAACTTGGCATATTCCATTGGTTTATATCCTACACTGTCTTTAGATAGAAATATCTTTTACGAAGTCCTCTAAGAATCTAGAATTCACTCACCATATTTTAACAACTAATCAAAAACTTAAACCAGCCAATATTGTGTGAACATGCAAATCATATATCTAAAAGATAAAAGCACATAAAGAACAAAAGATTAAGATTTGAATACACCTGTTGTAGTGCCCGTTGATGTTGTTTGTTTGCATTGATGCATTGCTGATTTTGTGCAGATTGCTCCTCCTTGATCTTTGTAGGCGTAGCATGTCTCCCCCCTTCCTAATTTGATGCATTGCTGATTTTGTGCAGATTGCTCCTCCTTGATCTTTGTAGGCGTAGCATGTCTCCCCCCTTCCTAATTTGTGTGCACGGTAGGTGGACTATAGGGGCGTGTTTGATGCTCTTGTTAAACTGAGATCTCTGCAAAATTTTTATTAACAAACAAGGAAAGAAAAGAAAGGAATAAAATTTGCTATTGGTGCCAATCACCGAATATAGCCGAGGGGAAAAAACCCAATGGGAGAAAAGTGCCCTGGCTTGTCGATCTTATTGTGGAGTCGATGTGCTTACCCTTGCGCTGGTGGTGGATCCGTGTCCACGTCTGCTGGAAAGATGGTATCGATTTCCTCAGGATGCAGTGACAACCTCTCACAAAAACCGGCCTCTGGAGAAGGTGGTAGAGGAAGGAGTGCTTCCTCACTAAAATATGGCATTGGTTCTATGGGAAGGTTAAGCAGACAATTTCGATTTTGGAACTGCGCAATATAGGTACTCATATTGATCCAATATTGACATGTTGAGGCTTGGGGAAGGAGGGCTTGCAAGATCGGTGGTTGCAAAGTCATTTAGGCTTGCATCCCTCCATTGTTGTGCTTGAACCTCCTCAGGTAATCTACGTTGATTTGGTCCTCTCTCTGGTATTCTCACATTAAGAAGATTATGGCGTTGGGGTGTAATTCCCACAATTTGCTTCATTAAGCCCGTGCCATACCGTCTAAAGTAAGAGCGGCATATCCAACAAATATGTGAAGCTTCTCCTAATACGAGTCGTGCATACTCTTGACAATGTGGAAATGGGTGATGCTGTTGCTGGAATAACGTGACAAAGTGATGCCCACAGTAATTTTCACCTAAGGGAGCGTAGAAGTACCTAGAATGAGTTTGAAATGTTGAAGAACAATCTTCCGATCTTGAAGAGTGTACTGTGTGAAATTGGGAGGAACATTGAGACCTTGTTCTTGTCCACTTGAGTCTTCACTCATTGAAGACCATGCGGTTTTGAGCTCTCCTTTGCCATCTTGCATCGGATTTTTTTGTTCAACCGTTGTCTTTGCACTTCCGACACTCTCTTTTGAATCGGTTTTAGACTTGAGTTTTGGTTTTTGTTTCTTCGTTTTTTTTACGATTTTTGCTAACAATTGTTAGCTTTTCTCCTGCTTGGAATCCATCTGATCGTTTTACTTGGTCTTTGATACTATCTTGTGCTTGGACATAGTATAGATATCCGTTCTTTCCTGAGAAGTGAGGTGGTGGTCGAGAGTTTTCACTCTTAGACTCCTCCTTTCCTTTTTGTAGTCTCTCACGTTGTTCCCGCTCATCTTGTCTATTGATTCTCTTATGGCTCTTACAACATTTACATTTAGGTCGGCTTCGAGGGATCTCTACTTGAGCCTCCCTTCCTCTTAAGAGTAGGCGTGCCTTTCCTAACTCATCCTCAGGGATTATCACATTATTATCAAAATTAGAGTCCCAGCCATCTTCCTTATCAGCATCATTAGCAGATTCGAATGTTAAATCCTCCACTGAGACTTCCTCGACATGCAGAGCTGTTGTGGATGTATCCCTATAGTACAAATCATCTAGAAGGGCACGTGGTTGTACCATTCGTATAGGAATAATATCATATCCATCTGAGTCACAAAATTGAATTGGCTTCGGTAAAGCATATGTCGATAATATTGCAAGGACATGACTCCATTCTAATGGATCAATTAAATGCTCAGGGAAGGGTTGTGGAATGTATGCCTTGTCTGATACACTTTGATTACCCTTAAGTCTCTCAGTGTTGAAATCCCTACATGAGGCTCCACACATCCACAGATCTTGTCGCCCGTCTGACAATGTAACTCTTGAGCCCTCAGATGAAGCAGAATCAAACTCATCTATTGGAGACCTTGTTACATCACGATATGAGTGATTCCTTAGGTTGACCCTTGTGATGACAGAATCATGTCGGAGGTACAAATAATTGTATCCCCAATCTTGAATCATTTGAAATTGTCGCATGAATGGTCTACCCAATATCACTTCATAGTTTGGATGTTTTCCAAAATCCACTACTGCAAAGGTGTGCTCATATTCAATCCCACATGTGGTGACCAATATGTTCTCAAGTAGCCCAAGGTGATGTTCTAAGCTTCCATCTGCTAGCTGCAAGCACATCCTGGTACTCCTAATAGCTGGTTTGCCCCACTTTTCCCAAATGGACCTTGTCACAATGCCCACTCCTGCACCACTATCAAGTATTGCAGTTGAAACTACTTTTCACACTTCTAATGGGAGGGTAGCATTTCCCTGATCGTCCTCACAAAATTTTCCTACTTTGTTGATAGGAACTGGCATAACATGCTTTGTCTCAGTGTGTATAGTACACTCATGGTGACCCTTTTGTAGCAATACCTGCTCTGACAAACATGTGGCAATATCATTCCACAACTCAGGTCGAATTTTTATCAAATCAAGCAATGGTAAGGTACAAGCCACTGGTGCTGACAAAATAGCTTACACGATACTCATATCCTTCTCCTTTGTCAACCTTTTATGCATGGAGGGTATCCTCAAGGTTTGAGAATAGTTCTCATATTCTCCCAGATATGATGGTAAGGTTTTCATTGTATGCTTACTTCTAGGAGAAACAATTGTTTGAACTTCATCCTGGATGCTTGGGCGTCCAAAGTTGTTTTCCGTGCCCCTGGTAAAATCCACCTCAGAGAATGGAGGCGAACTAATAGAGGACATGTTCTCATTAACTTTCTCATGAACTGCGGCCCACATCTCATTTGCCATGTCCTCATTAGCATCAATAACTTCATCATTGCATGGGAGGACAAGGCTAGGTGGTGGCAGATTACCTCCTTTCAATTGGGTGTCAATTGGTGCAGACCTTTCGCTATGAGCTTGTGAAATGAGCTCACTTTTCATTTCCCGACTTGATGACACTTCTGGTATGGTTTCTAATGTTGGCTTAAGAGAGGTTGGAATAGGTGGTGGTGGTCCCTCAAGTATTGACTGAGCTTCCCTAATGAGTTGCTGATGTACAGCTAGATTGATCTTCTCCTCACGAGGGTTTGGGTATTCTTGAAGCTTCTTGGGTAGCTCAGATAAAGCTGCAATGCAACTTCTATGAGCATCAATGATGGCATCTAGAGTCTCATTCACTTTATCCACAAAAACAGAACCCCCAGAACTATCCTCAGTCGTACTAGCCTCATCTTGTTTAGCACTAGGCCCAGGTTGAGGTTGATGCTCCTCATGCACTTCTTGGGATGTAAAAGTTTTATCCCTCATGTTTTGTTTAGGGGCTTCTTGAGAACCAGTGGATGCACTTTTAGTTTGCTTGTTTCGGTTCTTTTTCCTCCTAGTGGTCTTTTTTCTATTGGACTGTAGGGTCTTGTCCACTAGATTTGTCTTTGCATCCCTAGTTCGAGGTGTCTCATCAGTTTGTATTTCGGCATTTCGTGTCTGTGATCTAGTCATGACTCTAAGTGGCACGACATCCTCATTCTCTGATGAAGGTGGTGATGGAACTGCGCCTACAAGGTTGAGTGAGACCTTTGGCTGAGAGTTGCCTTTCTCATGTGGTTTCAGCAAACAATCCTTTGGGAAGTGTTCTACA
This sequence comes from Cibotium barometz, assembly GCF_041138505.1. Lineage (NCBI taxonomy): Eukaryota > Viridiplantae > Streptophyta > Polypodiopsida > Cyatheales > Cibotiaceae > Cibotium > Cibotium barometz. The sequence goes on along the minus strand of NC_141081.1, from coordinate 46,737,035 downwards.
CAACACCCTAGACAATATCTTTCAATTGGTGGAAACTGTTGTACTGTTGTATTGGATCGAGATGCTTGCCTTGAGCGATGTGGACAATCACGAGCCCAATGGGGTTCTCCGCACTCATAACAGGGGCCCATTGGTTTGGCCTCTACTTTCCTTGGCTGCCATTGACCTGAGGGGCATGGAGTCCTAGGTTGGTAGCCGCCTAGCAACATTAAAGAGTTTTGTTCCCCTGGTTGAGTCTCCAGTGCTTGGCTTGGGTATGCGGGACTTTCAAAGAGATTTTCTTTGGATGAATATGATGCGTATTCCTCTTCCACATAGCTTGGGTTTACCAAGTCTCTACACATATTTGAATTGTCGTAGTCAACAACCCTCACAGGAGCAGTCCCTGGAGCAGGAGGTTGAGCACCAAGAACAGGTCGTGCTTGCTCTTGTGCCATCGGTGGCTTACGTTCAAAATTAGTATACTGTTGATACATTTGTGGAGCCACTCCACCCCTTGGCTGCTCACGCTCCTGTCTCATTCTTGCAATGCGAGTACATTCCTGTGTGGTATGGGTAAAGTTCCAAGCACAGGCTTGGCACCACTTTTTTGTGGGTTGGTTTGAGACTAGAGGAGAAAAGATATTACAATCCTCTGTTTTATGGTTACCGCCACATGCTCCACAAATATGAGGACCTATAAGAAGTACACTCCTCATTCTCTGCTGCTGTTGTTGTGGCTGCATGGGTGGACGATAGGTCTGTCCCAATCTCCTTAGTACTAGGTTAGCTATCTGGTCTGGATTTACTAGCGCGCTAGACCCTGAACTTTGGTCATCACCCCACTGATCTCTAGTTTTCACCTCAGGGCCAGACCCATCTTGGAATTTGAAGTTATCGGTGAAATCCATAGCATCATGGCAACACTCATTGAAATTTGTATGCTTCTTTGCATAGAGATGTGTATGCAGTGTTGAATTTTTGAGTCCTTTTAAGAAGAGAGAAATTAATCGACTTTGGTGGGCGAGCTTCTCATCTTCTGGGCAACGATTAATGTACTGCTTCATTCTATTTACACAGTCTCTAACAGTCTCATTCTCGCCTTGCTTGAAAGAGTAGATGTGTGCTACCGTGTCATGTTGAATTCCCATCAAGGAAAAAGCAGCAATGAATCTCTCTTCCAAAACTTGTAAAGAAGATTTGTCTGAAGCCTCTAGTGCTTGAAACCAAGCAAGGGCCTTTCCCTCAAGAGTGAGTCCAAATCCTTCAATTTGAGTATGCTTATCAGCCACTTGTTCAGCTCGAACTGCTTGCCTAAATGCTGCTACATGGTCGTATGGATCTCCCAACCCTTCATACTTCTTTACCAGTTTCTGAAGAGTTGATGGCCTTACTTGTCTTGAATACTCATCATAGGGCCTACGGCCTCTCACTCTCAGTGGGAATTGTTCCTCTCTTTGGTAAGATGGTCCACATGCATCCAAAATTGGTGTGGGTCCCCTATTACCAGCCTCACCAAACCCCTCCAAAGATCTTGTCACCCGCATTTCAGGAGGTGCATTTATGGGAGGCTTAGTTGGCTCCCCTACCCTCCGATTGTTATAGTGAGAAAGATATTGTTATAGTGAGAAAGATATTGTTGTGGTGTGACCTGTGGTCGCACATTTGGTGTAGGACGATATCTTGGTGCTAGAGTTGGGCTACTAGCAGTGGTCCACTTGGATGTTGAAGGTCCCTCTCTAGTGAACTCTCGTAGGGGAGGAGCAACAGTTTCTCCAAGAAAGGCTGTCTCTCCTGGTTTGGCTGTATTTGTTGAGAACACTTCCATGAATAATGGATGTCCTTTCCACGTGAGCTCCCGAATCTCTTTCCAATCTAAGGTTCGGTATTCATTGGCCCATTTATCAATTATTCAGTTCATGTGTCCTGCAAGCTTCTCAACTACCACCACCAGTGCTAGAGGAAGATCTAGCTCCGGCAATTTAGTTGTGGCATAATATCCCTCTAACGAGTCCTTATAGACCTCTTGAAGTGGGTCATTCTGTAAGACCTTTGTCACTGGAATTTGTCGTACAAACTCCCATTGGTTCTCAGCCCCCTGATCCATTTTGCTCTTGCCTTTCCTATCCCTTAAATCATCTATGGATGGTTTTGAGGACTGGGCATTGGAGGGTCCAGGCATGTCCGGCTTAATGAGCCAATCATCTCTAGACTCCCTTGCTCTGGAAAGTTTTGATAAGTCAAAGAACTCGGTTTTAGAGAGCTCCCCTAATTTGTCTACATTTTCTGGATGATAGGTGACTTCGTAGCAAACACCATCTCCACCCATGTACATGTTACCCTGGTCATTGACTAGAGGTGCTCTATCAAGTTCTGAGAAAATGTCTGCGATCTTAACAAGATACCGTTGTTGTGGGTCCCTAAAGATCTCAGCTCCTTGAGCATTTGTGTAGACATATTGGAGTCTCACATTAAGTGTTAACCCCATGGTGTCGGCTTCAAATGGATTAAAAGATCTTGCGGGTGTCCTATTTGGGGCAAAGGGATGACTATTTGACGGCCCTAGATTGTCCATGGACAATGAGCTAGTTGTTCTGGAGGAAAGGGTATCGGATTGGGATTCAGAAAGGGTTTCAGCAATATCTGCCAAATTTCCTACCGATTGGGTCCCACTTTCCTGCGTAGGTACTCTAGAAGGTGCCCTAGGCCCTATGGCAGAATCTATAAGACGTCCCGACCGCAAGTGCATAAGGTCAAAAAAAAATTTTAATATATTTTTGTTTTTGTTTTTTTTTGTTTATATATATATATATATATATATATATATGTATATATATATATATATACATACATATATATATATATATATATATATATATATATGTACATATATACATATATATATATATATGTATATATGTATATATATATGTATATATATATATATGTATATATGTATATATGTATATATGTATATATATATATATATGTATATATATATATATATATATTTTTTACCCTACCTAACCACTGAAGGCAACTAAAATGAGTATGTGTGGTGTAACTATCTATCCTATTTTTTTAATATATATTTTTTATTTTTTTTTCTTTTCCTAATTATAAAAAATATGAATCACGCTAAAAAAAATACTAATTATGCACAAAGTTACAAAAATTTAAAAAAAATGCAAGTTACACTAATGATGCAAAAAATTAAAAAAAATAAAGAATTACAAAATATGCAAAAAAGTAGACTCCTAAAAAACACTTAATTTATAGATTTTTTTTTATTTTTTTTATTTTTTTAATTTCTATTTCTTTTCTTTTGTTTTCTTCTCCTTTTGTTGTTTTTTTTGTTTTGTTTTGTTTTTTTTAATACTAATAAATTTCATACTAATTACACAAAATATGAATCTACTAATTATGCACGCAATTACAAAAATTCTAAAAAAATGCAAGCTACTTTAATTATGCAAAATTTTACAAAAAATTAAGAAATAAAAATGGACCCAAAATATGAAAATAAAAATTGTTTCTTTTTTTTTAAAAAATATTTTTTTTCAAATTCCTTTCTTTTTTCTTCCTTTTTTTCGCTTTTCTCTCTCTTTTTTTTCTTTTTTTATATTTTTTTATTGTTTTGTTGTTTGTTTATTTATTTATTATTATTATTTATTTAAAAATATAAAAAACATGAAAAATTAATAAAAAAATAAAAAAATAATTTTTTTTGAAATGCACCAACCTTATTCTTCATCGCTCGCGGATTCTGCGTCTCACCGCTCGCCTGCGTCTTCAATGCACCGCCCGTCGGTCCCCTGCTACAGCTGTTTACAGCCTACGGCCTTCACACCTTTGCTTGCCCGCTTCCACTTCCTTCGCCTTCTGCAATGCCTACAACCAGCGGTTGCTGTCCGCGCTTCGTGCTGCCGACACCGCTCGCCGTTCTTCTTTGCTGCGGGTGAGGCCAACCCCGTCAACGCCTGGGCCTCCCCACCTAGCTTTCTTCGCTTCTGCCCGCCTTGCTTTCAGCCGGCCTTCTGCAATGCCTTCGCCTCCACGTCCTGCAATACCTTTGCCTTCTTCCAACTGGCCGCCCACACCTTCGCCTTCTCACTCCCGCCCGCACACTGTCGACAGCCTACAGCCTCCCACTGCAGCGCTCGATGCAGCCCCCCTCGATGCAGCGCTCAATGCAGCGCTCTTTCACGTTAATGTATAAAATATATATATATATATATATATATATATATATTTAAAGCTGCCTTGCACCTTTCAGCTGGCCGCCCAACAGATGCACGTATATATATATATATATATATATATATATATATATATATATATATATATATATATATATATATATATATATATATATATATATATATATATATATATATATATATATATATTTTTTTTCTTTGCTGCGCTTGATGGAGACGCCTCCCCACACAACGCTTCTGTAGCCTGCGCCTCCAGTACCTCCTACCTACCTCTCGCCAACCCCGTCAAAAATACAAAAACAGAAAGTACTTAAATCTCTACCGCAATGGGGTTTTAGTTTTTTTTTGCTTCTAATCAAAAAACAGAAAACACACAAGGCGCCCTTGAGATCACACACTCAATGCCCTTGCAAACTCTACTCTAATCTACCCTAATCCACGACGATTTTGCAATCAATGGAGCACTTAGTAAGAAGTAATGGTTAACACCCTTCACTAACTTAGGTGTGCGTTCCCCGGCAGCAGCGCCATTGTTTGGGACATCATAGCATAGCGGAGGCTACACTCCAACCCACACACTTTGTCAATCCGTGAATGCAACCCGTAGAGGCTATCCCGAATGGGAGAAGATTAGTTAACCACACACTAATGACTTCTAGTCCTACTCAATCCTTCTTCAACAATCAAGCAATCAATCTAACATAATCAACGCATCAAGATTAGGCTACACTTAAGCACAAAAATGTAACTTATGCAAAGAATCTAACATGCAAAGAGCTATCACACAAGCCTCAACTACACATCATTTCATGCACAAGCTTCATCACATGCACTCTACAATTCACAAATCACATTTTAGCATCAAAACATCATTAAGAAATCTAAATTAGCAAGTGTGTAGACCATAACCTCATATCATTGAAAATGTAGAGAATAGAGAGTACAAGATTGAAGCAAGAATGGAGATGGAGAGCCTTGGGAGAGCACATGAGAAGGAGCTATGGAGCAAGCTCTCTCTATGAGCCTCTCAACCAAATGACCAAAGAGTCCTCTCTAGCTCTCAAATGGGCCACCTTTTATACAAAAACTCTAGAACTCCCAAAAGTTCCCATGTGGGATTATTGTCAAGCCCTCTCCCACATTCATCTACAACTTGGAATTCTTTACAAGAGCCCTAAGTGTCTTTTTTGTTGCATCCTTGCATTGATCTTCATTTGTCATGCAACAGAGTCCTATGAAGAAAACTCTCTACAAAAAGTCTCCGCCGTGAATACACAGGATAGAGATAAATTGCGGAGGTTCCTCTACCAAGGAGGGTGATAGCACCAACCTCATCGAAATAGTCTTGTCCTCATCTGGCACCATGTTATCACCCACAATATAGCCAAGACTACTCCCAATTTCCTGTATATACTGCCTTAACTCAGTCCTGCAAATCTCGCTATCACCACGAGTCTAGCATCCATACTAGCTAGGTCCATGCCCTGTTTCCATCTATCTAGGAAACCAATTGTCATACGGAAGTCCACAGGGCGTCTTGCCAGGACCGCACTAGCCTATTCTGGTGTCTCGAATTGAATCCTAAAAGATCCACTCCCTAAGTGGGAGACAGGCACAATCCTATACGTGATGTCGAATATCCGCGCTTGTAGAAAGTCTTGTACTAGCATGCTTGAAAAGTAGGCTGCTACTACCTTGCATACAAGAGAACAAGACTCGATGTACCTTACTGAATTGCGCATCGTGAGTAAAGATTCTGTAGAGAATTCGACGTCCGGTTATGGTTGACAGTGGGGGAGCCTGAGATGACACACCACAATCACAGCGACATGAGAAGCCTCCACAGATCACATAAGGAGTCTTTGATCCTATTCTGAACGAAGATTGAACATATTGACAATGCGTTCACTATACGGACATCTCTATGTGAGGAGCATCTACAATAATTTGGTAGATTTCTCAATAAAAATAAATATTGCTGCACACTATTTCCATATTTGTGGTATTACCCATTGTCTTGCTTTGTGAGTACATGTATTTGGTTGATAATCTCTCTAGTTAGAGTTGGCTCAACATACTTGAACTTACCTTGTGTATGTGGATGTCACCTCACTCTTTACTACTCTTACATTTTAGTCTTACTCTTAGCATCAATAATATATGCAGTTTTAGAAGTGGTTGGAGAGGACAAGAAAGCGGTTGGTGGAGAGAGCTTGTCCTCGAGATGATAATAATGCTTAAAGTTTGAGAAATAAGGATCTGAGTAGTGGAAAAGGAGCCACACAAGGACTCTTTGCAAGATTCCATTCTAATCTCTTGGAAGAGAAATAAGGTCTCTCAAATCTTCCTCTTTAAATCAATATGTCACATTGTGTGAATCATTTAATTTCTCCTAAAGATTCCAAAGATTCCCCAAGGAGTGGATATAAATCATTAAAAAATGAAAGGTTGTCCCCAAGAAGATTTGAGAATTTTCTAGGGAGTTCTAAGTCCTCTTTATAAAGAGAATGAAACTCATGTGTGTGAACATTTCTCTTATAGGAGAGTGGGAAAAGAAAATGTGTGGTGCCGCGTGTGTCCGTGTTAACATTTGACTTCAGAATGTGAAAGGCCTTTAACTTTTCATCCAGCACCTCAATACAAATAGGATACCCTAAAGATATAGAAATGGCATTAGTATCTTTGGAAGTCTAAGAAAGGAAAG